>NW_027361732.1:22307500-22682500 GCF_039654945.1 Dendrobates tinctorius | reverse complement strand
AGAGCCCGAATAGGTGAACATCAGGGGGATATCAAACATTGTAGAGACACGCCCCTTGCACGCCATGTTAATCTCATACATAGGGGCGACATTAAACAGATTTCTTTTCGTGTGATTGAGAGATTCAGCCCGCAGTAAGACAGGGAGACTGGGATAGGAAAATCCTACAGCGTGAAACACGCTGGATTTTCTGGCTTGAATCACAAAGCCCTAAAGGTTTAAATAAACAGTTAAATTTTACTAGCTTCCTGTGATCAATGTGGTCCTGTATGGTTTCAGTATATCTCCTTAGCTCTGCTGAGAGCTTTATGATGATTGTGTCTGTATAACATTATGCATTATTATTATTTTTTGTGGATACAAATATTTTGCTCTACTAGTATAGGGAATGTGGACAGAGCAGGAGACAATGCCGGACACACATCAGGGGATCAGCTGATGTTACAGAACCCCAGTAACACAGGAACAAGTGTTGATTGTGCAGACTGCACTTCTGAGCAGCAACTGGCGGTGTTTGAGGCCAGGGTAAATACTAGAGACAGAGTGGAGCCAGAGGCCTAATTGGAGCAAGTTTGAAATCAGTAGTAATGTGAATGTGGAGGCAGCAGTAGACATTGCCGGACACACAGCAGGGGAGCAGCTGGCGTTACTGAACCCCACTAACACTGGAGCATGTGTTTTTCTCTGTGCAGATGGCACGTCTGAGCAGCAACTGGAGGTGTTGGAGCCCAGGTTCAATCAGGGTTTAGGCTGAGGCCTAATTCGAGCAAGTTTTATATCTGATGTAGTTTGAATGTGGAGATAGCAGGAGACTTTGCCGGACACACAGCAGGGAAGCAGCTGGCGTTACTGAACCCCACTAACACTGTAGCATGTGTTTTTCTCTGTACAGACGGCACTTCTGAGCAGCAACTGGCAGTGTTGGAGCCCAGGGTCAATCATGGAGTAGGCTAAGGCCTACTTGGAGCAAGTGTAAAATCTGATGTAGTTTGAATGTGGAGGCAGCAGGAGACTTTGCCAGACACACAGCAGGGGAGCAGCTGGCATTACTGAACCCCACTAACACAGGAGCTAGTGTTTTTCTCTGTGCAGACTTCACTTCTGAGCAACAACTGGCGGTGTTGGAGCCCAGGGATTACAGTTCAGGTGGTAGAAACATGAACACAAGAGGAGACCTGGATACTGTTGCCAACCAATTACATATTCTGGAAGAGGGCTGGCAAATTCCGGTGAGATCCAGGCCTTGTTCATTTTCAGAAAAGTAAGCCGATCAATGTTATCGGAGGATAGTCGTGTGCGACTGTCTGTTAGTACACCACCTCTGGCACTAAAGACACGTTCCGATAATACACTAGCAGCAGGGCAAGCCAGCACCTCCAATGCATGCTGGCTAAGCTCTGGCCATGTATCCAGCGTAGAGACCCAAAACTTGAAGGGGGAAGAGCCGTCTCGGAGTACACTGACAGGGCAAGACATGTAGTCTGTCACCATCTGACGGAAACGTTGCCTCCTGCTGACTGGAGCCGTCTGTGATGGTGTAGACAATTGTGGCGGGCACACAAAACTTTGCCACATTTGGGCCACACTGGTCTTGCCTTGTGCTGAGGCGCTGCCTCTGCTCCCTCTTTGTGCAGAGCTTCCTCCACTGCCTCGACGCACAGAGCTGCTTTGCAAAGCACTAGCAGCACTGCTCTCGGGTGGAATGGAGAACATGATGGACTGCACCAGTGTGTCTTGGTACTCCCACATTTTATGCTCCCGGTTCAACGGTGTTATGAGGCTTTGTAAGTTGTCCCAGTAGCGAGGATCTAGGAGGGTGTACACTCAATAATCAGCCGTGTTGAGAATGTGGGCGATGCGGCGGTCGTTTCTCAGGCACTGCAGCATGAAATCAACCATGTGCTGCAGACTCCCAACTGCCCAAGAAACGCTGTCCCCTGCTTAAGGCGTCATCTCTGCCTGCTCTGCATCACCCCACCCTCACTGTACATACTGACTAGAGCATTGTGTACCTCCCTCCTCTGGAGAGATGTCTTCCTCCTCCAGTGACTCCTCCTCATCCTACTCACAAAGTGTCCCCTGCCTAGGCCTTTGTAAGGAACCATGTAGCGCAGACTGTCCAGAAGCAGATGGCATTTGTGACTCCTCATCCTCCACCTCTTCCAAAACCTCCTCCCTTAGTGCTTGCAGTGTTTTTTGAAGCAGGCAGATAATGGGGACAGTCATGCTGACTAGTGCATCATCTGCACTCGCGATTCACATGGAATCATCGAAGGCACGCAAAACGAGGCAGATGTCCTTCATAGAGGCCCACTGTCATGTCGGACGCTATTCATACCACAGCGTCCGGCAGGCAGCGGTAGTTCCATCTCCGTCCACTATAGCCTCATTGGTGCCAGCTTGATTTTACTCAGGTTATCGGAGGTTAATCTAGCTGTAAATCAGGTGGGATGTTTGGTCACACCCACGGTCTTTAAATAGTCGTGCTGGCTTGTGGGCGTCGCCGATTATAGCTTGTGTTTTATGCCAAGTGGTTCCGGTCTGGAGAGGAGGTGTTGGAGAGAGAAATTCGTATCTGGTGGCGTATGATCCATTGTTACCTTTTCGCCTTCCTATATTTGTGTTTTGTTTTGCCCTGTTCACATTACAGTATTGTCCTGTGTGTTTGTGGCGCGGTGTGGTTTAAGTTCTCCCTGTCTGTCATTACTGTGTGGGCTTTGGTGGTTTGACGACTCACTGGGTGGAGGGTGGAGGGTTCAGCTTAGGGCTAAGCTGGAGATAAGGAAAGGTTGGAGGCTCAAGCATTTGCACCATTAGCAAAAACCCTGGGTTGAGGATCAGACAGGGTTTTCCCTAGTTGGAGGGACTCCGCAGGGGCCCCGGGTATTTCAGCCTCCTTTGACCTAAGCCCCGCATAACATTATAATCGGCCCACAACATTTTGGTAGTCCATGGATTCCATGACTTCCCTAAACCGCCAGTTGGCGGCGCTGTCCTTACAGGTCACCGAGTTGAAGGGGGCAGTTCAGCAGCAGGGCCTGGTTGTAGCTAATGTGCAGGCGGCTTCTGCAGGTGCAGGTGCAGAGCCAAAGATTCCGCTACCTGAACGATTTTCTGGGGAACGCAGCAAATTCGTCATCTTTCGGGAGGCCTGCAAGTTATACTTTCGCATGCACCCGGTCTCCTCAGGTAATGAGGCTCAGCGGGTGGGTCTGGTGTTATCATTACCGAGTGGGGACCCTCAAGCATGGGCGTTTTCCTTACCAGCTGACTCTGCTACGTTTCGTTCGGTTGAGAATGTTTTTTCAGCACTCGGGCTCATTTATGATGATCCCGACAGATTGGCTCTGGCGGAATCTAAAATCCGCGCCCTCCGTCAGGGGGAACGTATGGTGGAAGACTATTGTTCAGAATTTCGCCGTTGGGCAGTAGACAAACAGTGGAACGACCCAGCGCTGCGGAGCCAGTTTATTCATGGGGTTTCAGAAAGAGTTAAACAGGCCCTCCTGATGTATGAGACTCCTGCATCGTTAGAGTCTGCCATGAGTTTGGTTATTCGTATTGATCGCCGTTTGCGTCAAGGGGTGCAGGAGACGCTGCCCCTGGGGGAAAGCAGGGGTGCAAGTGTGGTTGCTGCAGGTGAGCCCACGGAACCTATGCAAATCGCTGGGGTATCACATGTGCAGCGGCGCGTTCCTGGGTTCAGGAAGCATGGAGCATGTTTTTACTGTAGTAAAAGAGATCATTATGTAAATGCTTGTCCTGTGCTACCTAAGAAAGTCGCACCGGCGGAAAACTGGTAAGCTCAGAGGGTATGGAGGAGGCATAACTGAGCATATGCATATCCTCCATGATGGTATCTCAATGTATGCTCCCTGCCAGGGTTATTATTGCGGGCAGAGAGCTACCCATATCAGTGTTTGTGGATAGCGGTTCCACCACCAATCTCATGGATGAGGAGTTTGCACGCACGGCAGGTTTTAAGATCGAAAAACTCCCTCATCCTATTCGCGTGGTTACCATTAATGCCACTCCCCTCCCACAGGGGGAGATTACTGAGTTTGTAGCTGAGGTTAAACTCCACATTGGGGTCCTACATTCTGAGTGGGTTACATGTAGGGTACTCAATAATCTCCCAGCACAAATGGTCCTGGGTTTCCCATGGTTGTCCAAGCACAACCCAGTGATTGACTGGAGAACCCAGGACATAGTCCAGTGGAGTGGTTACTGCCAGGAAAATTGCTTGGCCACATGTGTGTCCGCCGTGAAGTCCAGCCTTCCGGAGGCATTGCTGGATTTTGCGGATGTATTCTCTGAGAGGGGTTGCTCAGAACTACCTCCACATCGAACCTATGACTGTGTGATTAGGTTAAAACCCGGGGCCAAATTGCCAAAGGCGAGGATGTTTAGTATTTCTGGTCCGGAGAGACAAGCTCTTAAAGACTACATCGCGGAGAGTCTAAGTAAAGGGCACATCCGGCCTTCGTCCTCACCTGTAGCAGCGGGGTTTTTCTTCATTAAGAAAAAAGATGGGGGGTTACGCCCGTGTCTGGATTTCCGGGAGTTAAACCAGATTACGGTCCGTGATCCATACCCACTGCCTCTGATCCCTGATTTGTTCAACCAGGTGGCTGGTGCGAAGTGGTTTTCCAAACTTGACCTCAGGGGGGCATATAACCTCATAAGGGTCCATCAGGGGGATGAGTGGAAGACGGCGTTTAATACCCCTGAGGGTCATTTTGAAAGCCTAGTTATGCCATTTGGGTTGACAACCGCGCCTGCTGTTTTCCAACATTTCATAAATGATGTATTCGCTCATGTGCTGGGGAAATTTGTGATTGTGTACCTGGATGATATCCTTATTTATTCGAGCGACTGGGACACTCATTTAGAGCATGTCAGGCAGGTGTTACAGTTGCTCCGTGAGAATAAGCTCTATGCTAAGCTTGAAAAATGCGTATTTTTTGTTCAGGAGCTGCCTTTTTTGGGATATATTGTGTCCGCCGCAGGGTTTAAAATGGACGCCGCGAAGGTGCAAGCGGTGCTGCGATGGGAACGGCCTGATAATCTAAAAGCGCTCCAGCGGTTCCTTGGGTTTGCCAACTATTATAGGAAGTTTATTAAGAATTTTTGTACTATAGCCAAACCGCTCATGGACATGACGAAAAAAGGTACCAATCTCGCTATCTGGTCTGAGGATGCGGTGCGTGCATTTGAGCTTCTGAAAAACTGTTTTGCTTCAGCCCCCATTCTGGTGCAACCAGACGTATCTAAACCTTTTACGGTGGAGGTCGATGCGTCTGAGGTGGGAGTGGGGGCAGTACTGTCACAGGGCTCGTCCTTGAGCAATATGCGTCCATGCGCCTACTTCTCCAAGAAGCTGTCGCCTGCCGAATGGAATTACGACATCGGCAACAGGGAGTTGTTGGTCATCAAATTGGCTTTTGAGGAATGGCGACACTTCTTGGAGGGGGCTGCCCACCAGGTCACAGTCATCACCGACCATAAGAACCTGCTCTATCTGGAGTCGGCCAAGCGTCTGTCTCCCAGGCAGGCTCGCTGGGCATTGTTTTTTACATGTTTTAACTTTCTGGTGACTTACCGTCCTGGGGCTAAAAACACCAAGGCGGATGCCTTGTCCAGGTGTTTTCCGGGGGGAGAACCTCGGGAAGATCCGGTACCCATCCTCCAGGAAGGTGTAGTGGTTTCGGCTCTCACGACTGTGGTAGAGGCAGAGATTGCTGAGGCCCAGGGGGAGGTACCGCCAGGACTTCCGGCTAATAAGTCATTCGTACCCCTTCATCTTCGTGTTAAGGTGTTGGGGGAACACCACGTCCTGGCCGGTCATCCATGGGTTTTTGGGCACCTTGGAGCTGGTATCGCGCCGCTTCTGGTGGCCAAAAATCCAGCAGGACGTGGTCTCGTACGTGGCAGCTTGCATCACGTGCGCCAGGGCCAAGTCGCCCAGAACCCGTCCTGCTGGCACTCTACAGCCTCTGGGGGTACCTAGTAGGCTATGGACAGAAATCTCCATGGACTTTATCACGGACTTGCCTGCCTCGGCGGGGAACACGGTCATCCTGGTGGTGGTTGATCGATTTTCGAAGATGGCGCATTTTGTGTCGTTGCCTTCCTTGCCCAACGCAAAGACGTTGGCTCAGGTTTTTGTGCAGGAGGTGGTCAGACTACATGGAGTTCCATCAGACATAGTGTCTGATAGGGGGACCCAGTTTGTGGCGAAGTTTTGGAAAGCTTTATGCTCACGATTGGGGATCAAGTTGTCTCATTCGTCGGCGTTTCATCCGCAGTCAAATGGTCAAACTGAGCGCATGAACCAAAATCTGGAGCAGTATTTGCGATGTTTTGTGTCTGACAACCAAGAGGTGTGGTCAACATTCCTTCCCTTGGCCGAGTTCGCGTTAAATAATCACCGCCAAGAATCATCGGGAGAGTCTCCGTTCTTTTGTGTTTATGGGCACCATCCTCATTTTTGTAACTTGCGTCAGGGTGGCTCTGGGGGCATCCCGGAGGAGGACCGGTTAGGAGTTCAACTATCATCGGTCTGGAGGAGTGTGAAACAGCGATTGCTGAGCATGAGTGCAAGGTATAAACGTGTGGCTGACGCTAGACGCGTGCCAGGTCCGGACCTGTGTGTGGGTGATTGGGTGTGGTTAGCTACTAAAAACATAAAACTCAAAATTCCATCATTGAAATTGGGTCCAAGGTTTATTGGCCCTTTTAAGATTGCTGCCATCATTAACCCGGTTGCTTATCGGTTGGAACTTCCTGCGGTATACAAGATACACAACGTGTTTCACAGGGCTTTATTGAAAAAGGTGGTAGGCTCTGTGGACACGACGCCGATGCCACCTCCAGTCATGGTGGATGGCGATTTAGAGATTGAAGTCTGCAAGGTGGTGGACTCTCGAGTACTGTGCTGTTCTCTTCAGTATTTGGTACACGGGGGGGTATGGTCCGGAGGAGAGGTCTTGGGTACCAGCCATGGACATACATGCGGATCGGCTGGTCAGTTCGTTTCACCGCCGTCATCCGGACAAGCTGGGTCCTATGAGTCTTGAGGGCCCTGGGGTCCTTTGTAGAAGACAGGGTACTGTCATGTCGGACGCTATTCACACCACAGCGTCCGGCAGGCAGCGGTAGTTCCATCTCCGTCCACTATAGCCTCAGTGGCGCCGGCTTGATTTTACTCAGGTTATCGGGGGTTAATCTAGCTGGAAATCAGGTGGGATGTTTGGTCACGCCCACGGTCTTTAAATAGTCGTGCTGGCTTGTGGGCGTCGCCGATTATAGCTTGTGTTTTATGCCAAGTGGTTCCGGTCTGGAGAGGAGGTGTTGGAGAGAGAAATTCGTATCTGGTGGCGTATGATCCGTTGTTACCTTTTCGCCTTCCTATATTTGTGTTTTGTTTTGCCCTGTTCACATTACTGTATTGTCCTGTGTGTTTGCGGCGCGGTGTGGTTTAAGTTCTCCCTGTCTGTCATTACTGTGTGGGCTTTGGTGGTTTGACGACTCACTGGGTGGAGGGTGGAGGGTTCAGCTTAGGGCTGAGCAGGAGATAAGGAAAGGTTGGAGGCTCAGGCATTTGCACCATTAGCAAAAACCCTGAGTTGAGGGTCAGACAGGGTTTTTCCTAGTTGGAGGGACTCCGCAGGGGCCCTGGGTATTTCAGCCTCCTTTGACCTAAGCCCCGCATAACACCCACTCAGTGGTTCTGAAGTGTGACCGGCGCACAGTGCGACTTGTTTGCTCCTGATGCAGCTGATACTCTATTACTGCTGCCTGCTGCTCAGACAACCGCTCCAACATATGTAACGTTGAATTCCACCTGGTGGGTAGGTCACATATGATGCGATGTTCCAGAAGACGGAATCAGCGCTGCAGAGCTGCAATGCGCAATCTTGCCATGCTGGAATGCCGCAAGTGAGCGCACTCTATGCGGACCTTGTGCAGCAGTGCATTAAGATCCGGATAGTCCCTCAGAAAACTCTGCATGACCAAGTTGAGCACATGTGCCAGACATGGGATGTGAGTGAGGTTGCCTAGGCCCAGAGCTGCCACCAGATTTCGGCCATTGTCACACACTACCAAGCCTGGCTGGAGATTCGCTGGCACAAACCACACGTCGCTCTCCTGCTTGATGGCATTCCAGAGCTCCTGCGCTGTGTGGCTTCGATTCCCCAAAGAAATTAATTTCAGTACGGCCTGTTGACGTTTGGCCACGGCTGTGCTCATATTGGGTAAGCGTTCATGGGTCCATGTGGAGGTAGCCATGTGATGGCTCCTGCAGCGCTAATTCTGAGGAACTGGAGTATGAGGAGGAGTCAATGTGTACAGACTGGAATCCTGCAATCCTTGGAGTTGGCAGAACACGTACAGCACCACTCTCAAGATCTGTACCCGGCTCCACAACATTGACCCAATGGGCAGTGAGGGAAAGGTATCGTCCCTGTCCATGGTTACTGGTCCATGCATCAGTTGTCAGGTGGACCTTGCTACTGATGGCGTTTAGTAGTGCATGTTTAATTTTTCCCTTCACATGCTTTTGCAGGGCAGGGACGGCTTGCCTGCTGAAATAAAAGTGGCTGGGCACGGTGTATTGTGGGACTGCCAATGCCATGAATTTACGGAAGGCATCAGTCTCCACCAGCCTGAATGAGAGCATTTCAAGGGCCAGTAGTTTTGCAATGCCAGCATTCAGAGCCTGTGCTCAGGGATGGTTTGCGGAGTATGGCCACCTTTTCTCCCATGCCTGTGCTCCCGATGGTTGTAGAGTGACCTGGGAGTGTGAGGATGACAGGGAACATGGTGCTGTGAGTGGAATGTCACTGGGTCTCTGGACAACAGTGCCAGAGGTTCTTCCATGGCGATCCTGTGAGGAAGCCGAACCAGCTGTGTGTGAGCTGGAGGAAGAGGCTACAACACGAGCTGAAGAGGTGGTAGCTGGTGCTGTAGGTTGGCCTACGTCTTCAGTGTGTCTTTGTAACTCCACCACGTGCTTGGTCCGCACATGTTTCCACATATTTGTGGTATTCAGCTTGCTGACACTTTTCCCTCTTTTGACTTTATGATTACACAGCTTGCATTTGACAAAGCAAATGTCATCTGCAACTGTGTCAAAAAAGGACCACGCACTGCAAGTCCTGGGAGCGCCCGTTTTGGTTTTTGGAAGAGGAATGCTTCTAGCGGGTGCCGAAGTGGAGGCTACAGGCAACCAAGTTTGCCCCCTCCCTCTCCCTCCTGTTTTGGCCGTTCGGGGAATCTCTTCCTCAGAGCTGCTCCCACCACCTTCCTGTTCCTCACGCCATGATGGGTCAAGGACCTCATCATCTACACTCCTCTCTTCTAACACCTACTTCTCCTGGGTAGTCTCGCCAGCACAGTATGCACCAGAAAGTGGCACCTGAGTCTCATCATCTGATGCGTACTGAGGTGTGCTGACCATAGGCACTGGCCCACCCACCTCTTCAGATTCAGAGGGACAAAGCAGTTGCGCATCACTGCATACTCCCTCTTCTTCACATTCTAGAAGGCTGCTTGGCTGGCCCCCTGTTTCCAAGCCAAGAGATTCAGAGAGCAGAAGAAGAGATGGCTCCTGTCCAGGGCTCTCTGACTGCCTGGGCAATTTGGCAGGTGGTGAAGAGACAGATGGTTGCTCTTCAGTGCTCTGGCCATGAGAGGATGTGGAAGTCATTGAAGACGATGCGTTATCTGCCATCCATCCGACAACGGCTTCAATTTGTTCGTCCCGCAGCAGTGGGGAAAGGCGAGGTCCTACAAAGCTGCGTATAAAGGACTGTTGCCTGGTAAAACTGGGGGATGCTGAGTCACTGGTGCCCGCAACAGGCACAAAATCCCCACGTCCTCTCCCTGCTGAAACTCCACGCCCACGACCACGTGCCTTACTCCCTGCCTTCTTCATCTTGGTAGACTGATAAAGATAGGCAGAAAAGTACAAAGGGGGGCTTAGTGTGCTTAATCCTGAACAGCTGCTAACAGGTATTAGAAACACTAATTTTATAAAGTGTGTGGACTACACTTTAATATGAGCTAATGTGGCCTACACAACTGTCAAGTTGAGTGTTTGGTGAACTTTATTTACATGTTTTTTTTTCAAAACAACAAAAAGGATGTGACCAAAGATGTCAAAGCGATAGTATAACAAACTTTTTGGAGCTATTACAATGCAGGAAGGTAACCTACAATGCAATAGATGAGGCTCCAAAAAATAGGCTAATACTAACCTGGCTGCAGCTGCAGGGCACAAGCCAGCAAAAAGGCTCCTCTATCTACTCCTATATAGTGTTTGCAAACAACCAATGTAGATGGATACGGATGGAAGCACACTAATAGGAGGAAAAAAATCAGGAAAAATGAGCTGCAATAAAACAAAAAAAGGACTATGTATGAGGTAGTGATGCACGTTGAGCAGACTACAACCAGAGGTGGCTGCAAAACACACTACAACGTGAGCTGCACTCACACACAGAGACATCACAGACAGCCGTGAACAGTGCATAGAACTGGGCACTAGCACTGAAAGGCTGCAGAAAGTCTCCGCTGTCTACTCTTATAGTGTTTGCAACCAATGTAGATGGATACGGATGGATGCACACTAATTGGAGAATTAATGAAAAATGAGCAGCAATAAAACAAAAATATGTATGAGGCAGTGATGCATGATAAGCGGCCTACAACCAGAGGTGGCTGCAGGACACACTACAGCGTGAGCTGCACTCGCACAGATCTTGCAGACAGCTGTGAACACTGCTGCAAGGCAAAAGAAAGCTACAGTGATTGATAATGTAGCCTGGGTAAAGCACAATATTATATAGCAAATCGCTATCTCTAACTGTCCCTCAGAGTCTTGAACAGCAGCCTGTCCCTAACTGAATTCACAGCGGAGTGAACACTAAATGGCGGCGGCGGCTTTTATAGTGCATCATGACATCATTTCAGCAGCCAATCACAGCCATGCCATTAGTTAACATGCCTAACAGGATGTGCCCACACTTCTGAGGATTCCTCATTGGCTGAATCAAATCAAACTGGCTCATAGCATTATGCGAACTTCCAATTCCGGTATTTGATATGCAAAAAGTATCGGAACTCAGTATCGGAAATCCGATACCGCGAATATCGACCGATACCTGATATTTGTGGTATCGGATGCTCAACACTAATGAGGACTTGTTAAATGTCAACACAGTGCTCTATTATTACTTACCCACAACCCTTCTTACACCTATATGCAATTTCCTCTTCTAAGACTGGTTTCACACTTGCATTTTTTAGCGCTGCGCCTTGTGCGCTATCGTGCGCATGCACATTGCTCCCCTATATTTAACATGGGTGCGCATGGTCTAGTGCATACACGCATT
The DNA here is from genome assembly GCF_039654945.1 of Dendrobates tinctorius. NCBI lineage: Eukaryota > Metazoa > Chordata > Amphibia > Anura > Dendrobatidae > Dendrobates > Dendrobates tinctorius. Next base: position 22,671,101 of record NW_027361732.1, on the reverse strand, counting down.
TGTATGCATTTTCGTGTGCATGCATTTTTTGAAAGTGTGCACCTAGGTGCGCCGGATGCAACCTGTTGCATTTTTGGTCCGTCCGACCTGTCTCAAAAACGCATGCACACATTAGCGCACGGAATGCGCAAAAAAATCAGCATTACAGTCTATGTGAACGCACGTGTGCGCTAGGATATGCACACTCATGCATTTAAAATTGCATGCGTTTTTCTAGTTTTACATGTTGACAAACTGGTTAAATCGCATGCGCAAAAAAACAGCAAATGCATGCAAAACGCATGATACGTTTTTTGCATGCGTTTGGTATGTGCACGAGGTGCAGCGCAAATCAACACTTGTGTGAAACTAGCCTAAGTGACATGGAAAAACATGTGAGATGACATCGCATATCTGCATCACCTATTCTTTTAATTGGTGATACCATATTATTGTGGGAATACTCTTTAGCATTCATTAAAGAGAACCTGACAGGTCCAATAATACCATTAACCTTCAGATATAGGGTTAATCATCAGGTTATTATTGCAATGAATATCCTCAACCAAAATATTGACATTTCCATGGAGAAAATGAATGTAATTTCTCCCTAGAGCTGCTGGTTTTCAGTCATGTATGCATGCCTGGAGCAATTAGAGTCACCACTCACAGCATTGAGGACGGCTGTGCAGAGTATCAGTATGGAACCAGCTATAAGTAATTTCTAGGGTGTGATTATAGCCGCCGCTCCAAGTGTTGTGGGCAAGGACTTTAAGTGCTCGGAGTAGGACTGCGTTACTGAAAACCAGAGGGTCCTGGGAGAAATTACAGTAAGTAAACTTTCAGCACTGCAGCTGGGAACTTTGATAATGTTGAAAAAATGTTGCTATTCCCTTCCTGTACCCGTTCTCCGGTTGATATGCTTTTACAATAAAGCCTTGACTACACTACCCGGTGAGTGCTGTTCTTTGCTACAATTTTTCTAAGTCATAGGAATGTAATGGATAGGTGCCTTCTAAGATGCAAAATCCTGAAGATGACATTTTCTAAATTGACAGTACATCCCAGAGTTGGAGATACATGATATAAATAAGTGAAAATTGGGACATTACTTTTTCTATTACTGATACTATAAAGAACAAAATAGTGAGCCTCCTACTAAAATATTGATTATGCCCCTTTCAGTTATTCTTATGTAGTTTAAAGAAAAATAAAATCTGCCACTTGCAGATTTCTCTTTTCTATATGGAATAAAAGATTCCATCAGAAAAAAATAATTTGCCCGACAAACATTTTATACGGTGAAGTACTTAAAATATGTATATTGTTTTGCCCAATTATGATAAATATAGCATAATTGGATTTTTTCTTATTACTATATAAACACTTTGAAGAAAATTGCCACTTGGTCATAGTTCTTGTTTTAAAAAGAAATGTATTGCAAAAAAGACAATTATTTTTTTTTTCATAGCTTTTCACAGCAATTACAAAAAGCAGCGGGGCATTCAGTAATGAGTTTTTAGTTATGGGAATGCTAATATTATTTCCTACTGAGTTTTACACAATGTGATGTAACTGCAGTGTTAATTTGGTTAACAATGTAAGTACCTTTTAATGTATATGTCAAATTGTTCATTAACCTAATCATACTAATAATTATTTTTCACAGGTGATCATAACTTTAATTGTTGCCTGGAAAAACATGTCCTATAGAGATTATAACTACACTAACATCACAACCTTAATTTAAAAACCATAAATAAAAATATACTGTACATTATACACAATGTTCCACTGCATACATGAATTTGGAAAACAAAAAAAAAGAGTTTATGAAAAAAGTAGATAGAGAAAGGCACCGCGCTCACAGGACGATTCAAAGATGATAACGTAAAAGTAAAAGTGAAAGTGAAAGTCCTGCCTTTCAAACATAAGCCCGATACTCAAAGCGTGCAGGAGATACAAATCTACCACAGCAAGATACACTGATGAACGGTAAAGGACTTATACAAACTTACCCTAGCTCTGCTGAATGAAGGTGCTGTGCTGATCACAGTGAATGATCCACAGAAATGCTGGATAAGCAGGTGAGAAGCTGGGAGGATGAAGTGAATGAGCTGGCTGACTGGGGTGCAAGTAAAGAAGAGAGCTGGGCAGAGCCAGGATAGCTCCGGCCGGTAGCGTCTTGGATGCACAGCTGAGGGGGGCTGACACTGTCCTGCACTGACAGCGTGTGACGTCACAGGCTAAGGCTACGGAGCCTAGCTGGGGCCAAAAACCTACGCGTTTCAAAGCAAAACGTGCTTTGAACCCTGATGAAGAAGCACGTTTTGCTTTGAAATGCGTAGGTTTTTGGCCCGAGCTAGGCTCCGTAGCCTTAGCCTGTGACGTCACACGTTGTCAGTGCAGGACAGTGTCGGCCCCCCTCAGCTGTGCATCCAGGACGCTACCGGCCGGAGCTATCCTGGCTCTGCCCAGCTCTCTTCTTTACTTGCACCCCAGTCAGCCAGCTCATTCACTTCATCCTCCCAGCTTCTCACCTGCTTATCCAGCATTTCTGTGGATCATTCACTGTGATCAGCACAGCACCTTCATTCAGCAGAGCTAGGGTAAGTTTGTATAAGTCCTTTACCGTTCATCAGTGTATCTTGCTGTGGTAGATTTGTATCTCCTGCACGCTTTGAGTATCGGGCTTATGTTTGAAAGGCAGGACTTTCACTTTTACGTTATCATCTTTGAATCGTCCTGTGAGCGCGGTGCCTTTCTCTATCTACTTATTTAACCCTTTTTTGGCAGAACAAGCACAGCTTCTGTCTAGGCACCAGCAGCCCTCCCTTTCTATTGGTAGCGCCGGTGTATATCGTATAATAGTTTATGAAAAAAATAATATAAGATATGTGAATTCATTTAAAATATGCAATTTAGATAGCATGTTTAAGAAATGATTTAATACTGAGAATGGAACTTACGTGTATACAACTTCACATTAAACTATTCTACACTGAAATAGGAACAGGTAATAAGGAATTTTATATCAGTAGTTTTTTTTTTTAGAAAGAAATCAAAGTTAAGTACAACACTCTTTTCTTCATGGATTCAGCAATTAAAAATGACATCCTGTCTTAAACTTGATGCAATTTTCCCCATATAATATTTTCTCCGAGGAAATTCAATTTTCAAAGTGGTAAAATGTAAGACAATTCCCGTACTTACGTGCAATATTAATTTGTTTGACTCCAACGCATCAACAATCAATTTTTTCTTCTACTTGCTTTAATGCCATATCGACTAGTCCCTCTAAATAAACTCACTGCACCCCTTTACTTTTTCAAATCTCTTTGAAGAATCCTTAGAGCAAGCAGTAATGAGTTAAGCAAAAGAGATTACCCTCTTAAAAAAATTAGGATGACGTAATCATGCATGGAGTATTGTATTCCCAAATACTTTCTTTTGAAATTAATTACTCATGATTATTTCTAAATTAACATCAGATTTGATATGTGTTGAGTAGTTGCAACCATTTTTATGTACTTTAAAATTAAACTTTAAGTTTTGACTCTCATACCATATCAGTATCACATTGTCAATGTAGTGACCATACCTGCCAAACAAAATTAACAATTCTTAAAAGGAAAAATAATTGAATTTTTAAATCATGTCTGTAGAGGATAGAAAAAGACAAGAAACATTTAACTTTTATGTTGGGGCCACAGATTTGTAGATAATATATACTGTCAATAAAAAGAAAAAAATATTAAAATCCTCTGTAGATATTAGATACTCATTTAGTTTTAGAGAATAATCAGTATATACATCTGAAGAAACAATTTAAGGCAATTAAATCTATTTTTAGGGATAACTGTCACTGGCAAAGTGTTGGAGGGGAGATATGTTTCTCTGAGGCTATTGGCTTCATTGATTTCAAACTAAGAAGTTTTGCTATTGAGAGAAGTTAATCAGCTATTTTGTTTAAGGGTTGGGTTTTTGTGAACAACCATAGAGCGGGTGGGAGGTTGTCCACCTTATCTCTGCCCCAGGGTGTGGTCTTGGGCTTAAATAGTAGGCCTCCAGAAGCATTTAGTGTTTGGTAGGCATGGAGAGTGGTACTCCAGTGCGATATGTCCTGTTAAGGAAAGCTGAACCTTTGTATGCTGATTTTCTCCTGAGCAGGTGGATCCCTTCAGATGTATGGACTGTGATATACCATTTTGTTTTGTTTTCCTGTTTTGTCCTAAGGGATGTGTTTATTTTTACCTCACCATGGTTTATGCCGTGTGTACATAATAAACCCGTGAAGGACTTAAAGAGACAGTGCTCCTGTGCCTACCTCTGTACAGCTAAGTGAGTCGCTCTACCACAAGAGGTAACATAACATATTTTCCAGATGTAGTCATGCAGCATTGTTATGTTACAGCAACACTAGATTGAAGATTTTCATTTTTTCCTCCCCTTCTTTCAAGAGCCATAACTTTTGTATTTTTCTGTCAAGATAGCAGTTTGAGGGTTTAGTTTTGTACTTTTCAATGACACCTTTGATTTTACCATATATCATACTGGAAACAGGAAAAAATTCCAAGTGAGGTAAAATTGCAAAAACATTGCAATTCCACAATTGTTTTGTGAGTTTATTTATCATGTTCACTAAATGCAAAAACTAGCCTGCTAATATGATTCTCCAGGTCATTACGAGTAGGCAGATACTAAACATGTACAGGTTATTTTTTTTACTAAAGTGGTAAAAGAAAAATCTGAAATTTGTACAAAAAATGCTTATAATGACATATTTCGAGCCCATAGGGTCTTCATTTTTTGGTAACTGGGTGTGGGTGAGGGCTTATTTATTACACCCTGAGATGAAGATTGTATTGATATCATTTTGTAGTAGATACAATGTTTTGATTTTATTGCAATGTTGCAGCGACCCAAAAAACATATTTTTGGTGTTTCAATTTTTCTCTTGTTATGCTGTTTACTAATCTGATTAATTCACTTTATATTTTGATATATAGGACATTTCTGAACACAGCAATGCAAAATATGTGAATTTTTAGTTTTTTTATTGTTTTATTTTGAATGGGGCAAAAGGGGGTGATTTGAACTTTTTTGTTTTTGATGTTTTTGATTTTTTTTTTTACTGACTTCAATAATCCCCTTGGAAGAGTTGAAGCTGCAATCATCTGATCACCTATGCTATAGCACTGCTATATCTAGCAGAAATAGTGATCTTACAATGACAGGCAAGGGGGTCTTCTTCAGACCCTTTTCTGTCATAACAACCCATCAGTATCCCACGATAACCTGACAGGTGCGCTGGATGGGTGGACACTGCTGTCAGAGATTGAAAGCAGTATTAACTTATTAACAGCTACTGGTGCTTTGCGGATCATGTTGTGGCTGTTTGTGACACTCAGTTGATCCAGTCAGCTGTCATGTGCAGGGAAAGATGCAGACTCTGTGTCTGAGCTTGCATTGAAGGCAGGGACATGACTGACGATGTACCTATATGTCATCAGTTATAAAGGGATTCAATTAGGGGTTGAAATATACTGTTTATGCAACAACTGAAATTCTCAGTAAAAAATGTATGCCCACTAGAGATAAGCAGACCTTTTGAAATTCAAAATTGCCAACTTTGCCAAATTTTTACCCCAAATCGCATGCCTAAAAAGCCTCTAATTGCCTGCAAAATATGTGAATCAAACTTTTAGTTATTCTTGGAATCTATGTATCTCATTTTGAACTCAGATGGAAAACAGATGTTAAACAGTTGCGATCAATAGCATGTTTAACACACACAATACTTTCAGACTTTGTAAGCTACTTGAATTGCATAAATGAGACAAAAATTTCCCTTTGTGTGGGTAGATGCATGTTGTGCTCTTGTTTATAAACAGGTTGTGCAAAAGTTAGAAGCCTTGGCATTTTTGCATTAATTTTCTTACAAAGATAATCCATGTTTGGGGAGTATAAAGTGCTTTCCATTTTCTAAATGAATTATCTATAGGTTTTTCACAATCTGCCCAAAAATTGTCCTTTTAATTAGGGAGGCAAAAACAGTACACTACTTTAAAGGTAAAGAAAACATTGTTTCTTAACTGTACTGTGATTGAACATTTTGGGAATCCTCTGCTAGTTTGCTAATCCCAAAATGATTAGGCAATTACAAAGACAATTTTTAAAACTTTACAAGATGTATCCCAGTTTTTCTGGAGACAGAATTGGAGGTGAATGAGGCAGGAGCAGCATGGTACATTGTTATGAAGGGGCAGGCAAGAAGATACTTGGAAATTTAAGACTAGCAATGGAAGCCCTAGAGGCATCAGTACAGTCTAGCACTATCAAACATAGTGGAGGTCAATAAAAGTTGCCACTGATCCATGCTGTTAGGTGTTGGGATCCTCCCTCTGCACAGGATGAATCCCAAGCCTTGTTTCCATCTGCAGTCTCCCATTCTTCTTCGACTGCAGTGGAACCTGCTCTGCAGAGACGACGGTCTTGGGTTCTTGCCCAGGCGCGTGCTTTGTGTTGTGTTACTGCTGCCTCTCCAGGTTCAGCTATAGCAACTAGCCATAGACAGCTGCAATTCATTCCTGAGGTTAAGTCCAGTATTCACTCTACTGAGCATGCTCATGAAGTGGCAACCTCTCATTGGTGGTCGGTCGTCAGCTGCTTAGGTCTTGTGGCAGATCCGGATTGGCCCACAAGCAAGGTCCTAACTGACTGGAACATATAAAAGGATCTCTAGGCCACCCAGAGGCATGCTAGGATCATTCATATTTCCGTTGTTTGTGCTTGGGGCTTTGGCTCTGCCTCTAATAGCCTGTGTCTGTGAGTGTGTGCTGTGAGTGTATGCATTAGTTGTTCCTGGTGATGCAGGTTATCTTTTACTCAGGGCACAGTCTGGCCACGTGCCGTGACATGCATCAGTCATCAGAGAGGGCACTGTCAGGCCACGTGCTGGTGCACGCTTCGGTTAGTACAGGGCACACCCTGTTAGCATGTGCTGAAGAGAGAGCTCAGTTTATCCAGGTGTTCAGACACATATCTTCTTTACCACTCTGTGGAGTAACAGAGCTGGTCCTTTATGTTCAGTTCACACCGTGTGATGTTTAACACGGTGTGCTTAGCCTTAGGTGATCTGTAGCATTGTACCGCTCTGTGGAGCAACAGAGAGCAGTACCTTTGCATTCCGTTCACACTGTGTGTGGTTAACCCAGTGTGCTTTTTGAGAATGCATGCAGTGCAGCGCCACCATTTTTCACATTAGCTGTAGTTTTATACCTCTGCATGGTGGACCCCGGGTTGCGAATGCACTTCATTATATTTTATTTAGTGAGTTCCGCCAACCCTAACACATGCCTGATTTATTTTGACTAATGTTTGGTTTTACATGCTTGTGACAAGGCACCGCTTTGGTGCGACACATTCACAGGCCATGCTAAATATCCTTTCTGTGCATAACACTGGATGCTGGAATGGCAGTATGCACATAGCAAACAGGGACAGTTTTTGCCAATGCACCAATTTGTTGACTCAGAGGTCTAGGGGATTGGGGCCTCAGGGTGTCTGCCTCAGAGCGATCACACTCTATATACAATTGAACCCAGCTGTTTAGATGGTGTGTCTGCATTTGCTGAAGTTCACAAGGTTGTTAAAATGGCAGATATAACATTTTGTCCATTATGCACATAATGCCGTAGGTGTGCTGCTGCAACCTCGGCTACTTGTTGGAGCCCTAACACTGCACAAGTAAAAGATACACAAACAAAGCACAGAATTAAAAATATGCAAAAATACCTTGCAGTAAGACATATAATAGTAGTCAGCAAGTGCTGATAAAAAGATGACAACAATTACAGGGTATTTAGTCGATACTTTTTTTGCAAAAAAATATATGCCAAGCTGCTCCACCACGTCAAGGTAACCCCTATCGAAGCAGTCCCTATCTAATATATTTAAAACCTGAACAAGTGAACAGTGTCTAAATGAGCAGGATTAAGACAGGCGCTTACCTGTATGGGCTCATGGCGTGAGACCGCACCTTTTGTGCATGTCACACAAGAGAGGGGTGGGGTCTCTCAAATCATGCATAAGCATGTAAAAGATAGTTGCTCAGAGAGCTGACAGGTGCCTCTGTGTGTCAAACAGTCAGTGTTCCTTGCCTGCTTTCCTACCCTGACAGTTTCTTTGGCTTACAATTCTACTTCCAATGAAACTGTACCTTACTCTATGGTTCACAGAGCTTGTAACACAGAATGGAGTTAAAATAATGTTTTCCATATTTTCTGGCACCAAGTCTTCCAATAACAAAAGCAGACTCTTTATTGCTTCTAAAAAAATCAGGTGTAAGAAATTTTTCTGGTGTAGTATATTCCTTACAGTAGTTACAAGGGTGATGTGGGTTTGCAAACTATGGGACAGAACAGAGACAAGTATGATCAATGAGAAGATTAAATGTTATGACAGTGGAGGAGGAGGACTGAACAAAACATTGATTCCATTTGCTGGTGTCAGTGTTAAAGGCTGCATCAACCTGCTGTAAATGAGATGAATAATGTGACATACACTCCATTACAGTCTCTGTTCCATCCCCATTAATGTAATTGCCATATGTAAAAGAGGTCACATCTGACCTGCATTTTGTACTCCTACTGCTGGGGCATATTCTGTAAGCAGTGCCAGTGGCGCTGCTGCTGTTGGCGTCTATCACATTCAAAACCGCTATCATAAAGTCATATGTAAATTAAAATAGTATAAATGAAAGCATCAAACTGTCCCACAAAAAACAAGCCCTATTATGGCTCATTCAACAAAAAAATAAAAAACTTACAGCTCTCAGAATATGACGATGCAAAAAAAATCATCACAACTCAGATGTCGGGTGACCAGGGGCTCATTCCCTATCCCTAATGCTAGAGAGAGCCCTGACTTGCCTTGGTCCCCAGGTTACTTCAGAAGGTGAAGATGCTGGGGCCACATACCTTACCTTATCTGTTCTTTTCCACCACCCAGAGAAGAGGGGAACAGCTATGCACCGCATTACACCAACAAGACGAACAAGGCAAAACAACAGGAGCAATGGGAAAATACCAGGTATACAAACATTTACTCAGATATAACAGAGGAATGCCCCGGGTGAGTAGAGGATGGAGAAAAACCAAAGTAGGAGAAGGGAAGGGAATTATCACATTTACTAACTAAAGCAACAATCACTGATAAATCCACCAAACATCTTCTCATATAACCACCAAACAAGTATCCTCCCAGCCATGCAGCATAAGCTTTCTCTGATGATGTGTGTCAGTCAGGACCCAGAATGTATAGGAGATAGGAATGGCTAACTGTGCTTTGCTGAGAGTACAGACTCCCAGAGCTCCCAAAAGGGTGGACTAACTGAAATCTTATCTCCCGAGATCTTGGTGCCGAGATCTCCATCTGCGCATGCGCAGCCCCTGCAGCCATTTTCCCCGAGTCCACCGCATAGGAAACCATGCAACTGCAGGGGCTCTGGTCTTTCGCAAAATGTCAGTGAGCACCCGCAGCACGGTACAGCCACAGGGGTGCGCCGTACATTCAAACACCCACTCTTCCCAGCCTGTGGCCTGCAGTGATCCTGGGACCCTGCTCCACTGCAGCCGATAAGGTATATCCACATTATAAGATGCACCCCCATTTTCCCCCCACATTATGGAAAAACAAGGGCATCTTATATTCTGAAAAATACGGTATATGAACTCAGCACTCCATTTCTTGTTTTTTCTGAAACTCCTTGTAGTACCTGTAGGTTCAAAATGCTCACTATACCCCTGGATAAAATCCTTGTTGTGTGTAGTTTCCAAAACGGGGTCACTTGTGGGGAGTTTTCACTGTTTAGGAACATCATGTGCTCTCCAAATGCAACATGATGGCTGCAGAAATTCCATTAAAGTCTGCATTCCAAAACGCCATTCCTTCCTTTTCGAAACCTGCCATGCACCCAAACCGTGGTTTTCCTACACAGATGGGGTATCAGTATACACAGGAGAAATTTCACCACAAATTTATCAGTCCATTTTCTACTGTTACCCTTTTGAAAAATAAAAAAATTGGTGCTAAAAGAATATTTGGGTGCCATTTTCAAATGGATTTTTGAGGGGGTGGATTATCAGGATAATCTCAACTATATTAAAAACATACACAGTAGATATGCACTTATACTGCAGCGCAGGTGCCATGGCTGGCATTTGCTTGCAGTAGGTTTGTTTGTTCAATATATATAATATTCATTATGTTAAATAGGGGGCAGGTCACTGAGGGATCAGTGACCTGTCAGCAGTAGAGTTGAGCGATACCAGCCGATACTTGAAAATATCGGATCGGAATGGATCGGCCGATCTTAAAAAAAAGTATCGGTATCGCCGATTCCGATACCGGGAACCAATGCAAGTCAATGGGGCCAAAATATCGGAATTAAAAAAAACCCTTTCTTTCCTTGTAGGTTAATTCTACATGAAGAAAAACAACTAAGAATAATGTAGAATGTATTGTGGGAGGTGGAGGAGACATTAAAGCCATAGAGGTTTAGCCCAATCAAATGGAATAGCAGGAATTAAACTTTTTTTTTTAAAGATGTTAGGAGTTACAAAGATATTGACTATGTTAGCCTCATTTATATTTTGCCAGACATGTATGTCTTCTTCTTCTACTTCCTTTTTTTACATTCTTCTTCTTCTTCTTCTACTTCCTTTTTTTACATTCTTCTTCTTCTTCTTCTACTTCCTTTTTTTACATTCTTCTTCTTATTCCTTTTTTTACATTCTTCTTCTTCTTCTTCTACTTCCTTTTTTTACATTCTTCTTCTTCTTCTTCTTCTTCTTCTTCTTCTTCTTCTTCTTCTTCTTCCTTTTCTTACATTCTTCATATTCTTCTTATTCAACAATTATTATTCTACATATTCAGCTTCTTCATCTTCTTCCTATTCTTCTTCATCATATTCTTGTTTGTGTCAGGCATTCCTGTAGTTGTTATCTAGAAAAGTTAGAAGTTTACACCTTCCGTTCTGCCTGTCACAAAAGATTTACAACAGGATTTGTCCGCGTTCAGTTTGGCCTGCAGAAGCAGGCCTTTTCCAGGGGCACCACGAGGAGGAACGGACTCACCCCCATACACTGCTTAGTCTTCTTCTGCTTATAAATAAGATAATATCATTTGCTCAGAGTATTAGTCTTATGCTTAATGTTCTTCTGCTTTGTTTTTTTTATGCTTCTTTGTCTTCTCTCTCTTGTTGTTCTGCATCTTGGTGGTTGTCTTCCTGTTCTTTGTCCTCTTGAACCAGCTGACGGTACTGGCACCCGGAGGGGCAGCAGAAGGAACAAGAGCCAATGGCACTACCGAGGACCAGCTGACGGTGCTGGAACCCGGTTACTAAGCAGGAGGTACCTGTGCTACAAAGCACTACCAAGGACCAGCAGACGTTGCCGGAACTCGGATACCGAGATGGAGGCACCTAGGCCAAACGCTCTGACGAGAACCAGCTGACGGTGCTGGAACCCGGAGGGGTAGCATAAGCTGCAAGAGCAAATGGAAATAGCGAGGACCAGCTGACAGTGCTGGCACCCGGAGGGGCAGCAGAAGGAATAAGAGCCAATGGCACAACTGAGGACCAGCTGACGGTGCTGGAACCCGGTTACTAAGCAGGAGGTACCTGTGCTACAAAGCACTACCAAGGACCAGCAGACGTTGCCGGAACTCGGATACCGAGATGGAGGCACCTAGGCCAAAGGCTCTGACGAGAACCAGCTGACGGTGCTGGAACCCGGAGGGGTAGCATAAGCTGCAAGAGCAAATGGAAATAGCGAGGACCAGCTGACAGTGCTGGCACCCGGAGGGGCAGCAGAAGGAATAAGAGCCAATGGCACAACCGAGGACCAGCTGACGGTGCTGGAACCCGGTTACTAAGCAGGAGGTACCTGTGCTACAAAGCACTACCAAGGACCAGCAGACGTTGCTGGAACTCGGATACCGAGATGGAGGCACCTAGGCCAAAGGCTCTGATGAGAACCAGCTGACGGTGCTGGAACCCGGAGGGGTATCAGAAGTTACCCCTGAAAAGCAAAGTTGGCATGCCGCAAGCTGGCCGCAGTTACCGAATCACACAGTCCTACAGGGGGTGCTTGTCCTACTGGCACTATGGAACAAACCTTTCTTACCAGAACCCGCAGTCCACATAGGAAGCACCTAAACTGCTGGCACCCTAGCCTCGGCTAACCCAACCGCAACACGACATGGCAACTTGGGGTGGCAAACTGACATTGACACTTCCCGGAAACAGCAGGCAGGGCTGGAACCAAGCTGGGCAGGAGGGAGTACCCGTGCCAAAGTCAGTTATGAGCAGCAACTGGCGATGTTGGAGCCCAGGACAAGCACTTAGCAGGCTGAGGCCTGATGTGCTGTCAATTGGGAGGCAGCAGGACAGATTGCCATCAAAACAGCAGGGGAACAGCTGACGTTACTGAACCCCACAAACACAGGAGCTAGTGTTTTACTCTGTGAAGACGGCACTTCCGAGCAACAACTGGCTGTGTTGAAGCCCAGGGACAAGCACGGAGCAGGCTTAGGCTGCATTGAAGAAATTTTAAGATCGGTTGTAGACTACTAATTTGAACCAAGCTCCACTTAGGCCTGTGGATTCACTGATTTTCGTATTTCCCCTGTCCTCCAACCCCGCCAGTTACAGCTCCGAAGTGGCGTCTGCACAATCCACACTTGTTCCTGTGTTACAGGTGTTCAGTCCGGTCAGTTAATCCCCTGATGTGTGTCCGGCAATGTCGCCTGCTCTGTCCACATTCCGATAATGGGAATGTGGACAGAGCAGGCGACATTGCCGGACACACATCAGGGGATTAACTGATCGGACTGAACACCTGTAACACAGGAACAAGTGTGGATTGTGCAGACGCCACTTCGGAGCTGTAACTGGCAGGGTTGGAGGACAGGGGAAATACGAGAGACAGTGGAGCCACAGGCCTAATTGGAGCACGGTTAAAAATCAGTAGTGGTACGACTGTGTAGGCAGCAGGAGACTTTGCCATCCACACAGCAGGGGATCAGCTGACATTACTGAACCCCACTGAGACACGGGAGCAAGTATCTCTTTCCGTGTGGACGGCACTTCCGAACTACAACTGGCTGTGTTGAAGCCCAGGAAATAGGAGGGTGTAGGCAGAGGCCTACTGTATTTTGAATGAGTTTACAGCAGGAGAGACTGCCATCCACACAGCAGGGGATCAGCTGACGTTACTGAACCCCACTGAGACACGGGAGCAAGTATCTCTTTCCGTGTGGACGGCACTTCCGAACTACAACTGGCTGTGTTGAAGCCCAGGAAATAGGAGGGTGTAGGCAGAGGCCTACTGAATTTTGAATGAGGTGACAGCAGGAGAGACTGCCATCCACACAGCAGGGGATCAGCTGACGTTACTGAACCCCACTGAGACACGGGAGCAAGTGTCTCTTTCCGTGTGGACGGCACTTCCGAACTACAACTGGCTGTGTTGAAGCCCAGGAAATAGGAGGGTGTAGGCAGAGGCCTACTGTATTTTGAATGAGTTTACAGCAGGAGAGACTGCCATCCACACAGCAGGGGATCAGCTGACGTTACTGAACCCCACTGAGACACGGGAGCAAGTATCTCTTTCCGTGTGGACGGCACTTCCGAACTACAACTGGCTGTGTTGAAGCCCAGGAAATAGGAGGGTGTAGGCAGAGGCCTACTGTATTTTGAATGAGTTTACAGCAGGAGAGACTGCCATCCACACAGCAGGGGATCAGCTGACGTTACTGAACCCCACTGAGACACGGGAGCAAGTGTCTCTTTCCGTGTGGACGGCACTTCCGAACTACAACTGGCTGTGTTGAAGCCCAGGAAATAGGAGGGTGTAGGCAGAGGCCTACTGTCTTTGTAATGCGGAGACAGCAGGAGAGACTGCCATCTCCACAGCAGGGGAACAGCTGGCAGTGCTGAACCCCACTAACACTTGAACGAACGTGTTTGGTTCTGTGGAGACGACACTTCTGAACACCAACTGACGCTGTTGGAGCCCAGGATTAGGCGAGGAGCAGGCTGGGGCCTACTGGATTTTGGCAGGTGAAGGCAGCAGGAGACTTGCCATCTCCACAGCAGGGGAACAGCTGGCAGTGCTGAACCCCACTAACACTTGAACGAACGTGTTTGGTTCTGTGGAGACGACACTTCTGAACACCAACTGACGCTGTTGGAGCCCAGGATTAGGCGAGGAGCAGGCTGGGGCCTACTGGATTTTGGCAGGTGAAGGCAGCAGGAGACTTGCCATCTCCACAGCAGGGGAACAGCTGGCAGTGCTGAACCCCACTAACACTTGAACGAACGTGTTTGGTTCTGTGGAGACGACACTTCTGAACACCAACTGACGCTGTTGGAGCCCAGGATTAGGCGAGGAGCAGGCTGGGGCCTACTGGATTTTGGCAGGTGAATGCAGCAGGAGACTTGCCATCTCCACAGCAGGGGAACAGCTGGCAGTGCTGAACCCCACTAACACTTGAACGAATGTGTTTGGTTCTGTGGAGACGACACTTCTGAACACCAACTGACGCTGTTGGAGCCCAGGATTAGGCGAGGAGCAGGCTGGGGCCTACTGGATTTTGGCAGGTGAATGCAGCAGGAGACTTGCCATCTCCACAGCAGGGGAACAGCTGGCAGTGCTGAACCCCACTAACACTTGAACGAATGTGTTTGGTTCTGTGGAGACGACACTTCTGAACACCAACTGACGCTGTTGGAGCCCAGGATTAGGCGAGGAGCAGGCTGGGGCCTACTGGATTTTGGCAGGTGAAGGCAGCAGGAGACTTGCCATCTCCACAGCAGGGGAACAGCTGGCAGTGCTGAACCCCACTAACACTTGAACGAACGTGTTTGGTTCTGTGGAGACGACACTTCTGAACACCAACTGACGCTGTTGGAGCCCAGGATTAGGCGAGGAGCAGGCTGGGGCCTACTGGATTTTGGCAGGTGAATGCAGCAGGAGACTTGCCATCTCCACAGCAGGGGAACAGCTGGCAGTGCTGAACCCCACTAACACTTGAACGAATGTGTTTGGTTCTGTGGAGACGACACTTCTGAACACCAACTGACGCTGTTGGAGCCCAGGATTAGGCGAGGAGCAGGCTGGGGCCTACTGGATTTTGGCAGGTGAAGGCAGCAGGAGACTTGCCATCTCCACAGCAGGGGAACAGCTGGCAGTGCTGAACCCCACTAACACTTGAACGAATGTGTTTGGTTCTGTGGAGACGACACTTCTGAACACCAACTGACGCTGTTGGAGCCCAGGATTAGGCGAGGAGCAGGCTGGGGCCTACTGGATTTTGGCAGGTGAATGCAGCAGGAGACTTGCCATCTCCACAGCAGGGGAACAGCTGGCAGTGCTGAACCCCACTAACACTTGAACGAACGTGTTTGGCTCTGTGGAGACGACACTTCTGAACACCAACTGACGCTGTTGGAGCCCAGGATTAGGCGAGGAGCAGGCTGGGGCCTACTGGATTTTGGCAGGTGAAGGCAGCAGGAGACTTGCCATCTCCACAGCAGGGGAACAGCTGGCAGTGCTGAACCCCACTAACACTTGAACGAATGTGTTTGGTTCTGTGGAGACGACACTTCTGAACACCAACTGACGCTGTTGGAGCCCAGGATTAGGCGAGGAGCAGGCTGGGGCCTACTGGATTTTGGCAGGTGAATGCAGCAGGAGACTTGCCATCTCCACAGCAGGGGAACAGCTGGCAGTGCTGAACCCCACTAACACTTGAACGAACGTGTTTGGCTCTGTGGAGACGACACTTCTGAACACCAACTGACGCTGTTGGAGCCCAGGATTAGGCGAGGAGCAGGCTGGGGCCTACTGGATTTTGGCAGGTGAAGGCAGCAGGAGACTTGCCATCTCCACAGCAGGGGAACAGCTGGCAGTGCTGAACCCCACTAACACTTGAACGAACGTGTTTGGTTCTGTGGAGACGACACTTCTGAACACCAACTGACGCTGTTGGAGCCCAGGATTAGGCGAGGAGCAGGCTGGGGCCTACTGGATTTTGGCAGGTGAAGGCAGCAGGAGACTTGCCATCTCCACAGCAGGGGAACAGCTGGCAGTGCTGAACCCCACTAACACTTGAACGAATGTGTTTGGCTCTGTGGAGACGACACTTCTGAACACCAACTGACGCTGTTGGAGCCCAGGATTAGGCGAGGAGCAGGCTGGGGCCTACTGGATTTTGGCAGGTGAATGCAGCAGGAGACTTGCCATCTCCACAGCAGGGGAACAGCTGGCAGTGCTGAACCCCACTAACACTTGAACGAATGTGTTTGGCTCTGTGGAGACGACACTTCTGAACACCAACTGACGCTGTTGGTGCCCAGGATTACGCATGCCGCATGCAGAGGCCAATGGGCAGCGGTTTTTATGGAGGTTGTGGACTACTACTGATTCTAACCATGCTCCACTTAGGCCTCTGGCTCCACTGTCTCTACTATTTACCCTGGCCTCCAACCCCGCCAGCTACATCTCTGAAGTGGCGTCAGCACAATCTACACTTGTTCCTGTGTTACTGGTGCTCAGTCCCATCAGTTGATCCCCTGATGTTTGTCCGGCAAGTTCGCCAGCTCTGTCCTCATTCCCACTACTGGTTATGGGAATGTGGACAGAGCAGGAGACCTTGCCGGACACACATCAGGGGATAAACTGATGGGACTGAGCCACAGGAACACAGGAACAAGTGTAGATTGTGCTGACGCCACTTCAGAGATGTAGATGGCGGGGTTGGAGGTCAGGGGAAATAGTAGAGACAGTGGAGCCAGAGACCTAAGTTGGGCACGGTTAAAAATCAGTAGTGGTTTGAATGTTGATGGAGCTGGTGACTCTGCCGTCCACACAGCAGGGGATCAGCTGGCATTACTGAACCCCAGTAACACAGGAGCTAGTGTGTTTCTCTGTGCAGACGACACATCTGAGCGACAACTGGCTGTGTTGAAGCACAGGGATTATAGTTCAGGTGGTAGAAAAATGAACACACCAGCAGACCTGGATACAGTTGCCAACCACTAATTTAGTCTGTAAGAGGAATGGCAAAGTCTTTGGAGATCCAGGCCTTGTTCATTTTCAGAAAAGTCAGCCGGTCAACATTATCGGAAGATAGTCGCGTGCGACGGTCTGTTAGTACACCACCTGCGGCACTAAAGACACGTTCCGATAATACACTGGCAGCAGGGCAAGCCAGCACCTCCAATGCATACTGGCTAAGCTCTGGCCATGTATCCAGCTTAGAGACCCAAAACTTGAAGGGGGAAGAGCCATCTGGGAGTACAGCGACAGGGCAAGACATGTAGTCTGACACCATCTGACGGAAGCGTTGCCTCCTGCTGACTCGAGGCGTCGCTGATGGTGTAGACAATTGTGGTGGACACACAAAACTTTGCCACATTTGGGCCATAGTGGTCTTGCCTTGTGCTGCGGCACTGCCTCTGCTCCCTCTTTGTGCAGAGTTTCCTCCACTGCCTCGACGCACAGAGCTGCTTTGTAAAGCACTTGCAACAATGCTGTCGGGTGGAATGGAAAACATTATGGACTGCACCAGTGACTCTTCGTACTCCCGCATTTTACGCTCCCGGTTCAACGTTGGTATGAGCCTTTGTACGCTGTCCCGGTAGCGAGGATCTAGGAGGGTGTACACCCAATAATCAGCCGAGACGAGAATGTGGGCGATGCGGCGGTCGTTTCTCAGGCACTGCAGCATGAAATCAACCATGTGCTGCAGACTCCCAACTGCCAAAGAACCGCTGTCCCCTGTTTGAGGCGTGACCTCGACCTGCTCTGCATCACCCCACCCTCGCTGTACATACTGAGTAGAGGTTTGTGTACCTCCCTCCTCTGGAGAGATGTCTTCCTCCTCCATCGACTCCTCCTCATCCTCCTCACAAAGTGTCCCCTGCCTAGGCCTTTGTGAGGAAACACGTAGCGCAGACTGTCCAGAAGCAGATGGCATTTGGGACTCCTCATCCTCCACCTCTTCTGAAACCTCATCCCTTAGTGCTTGCAGTGTTTGTTGAAGCAGGCAGATAAGGGGGACAGTCATGCTGACTAGTGCATCATCTGCACTCGCCATCCGCGTGGATTCATCGAAGGCACGCAAAACGAGGCAGATGTCCTTCATAGAGGCCCACTCAATGGTGCTGAAGTGTGAACGGCGCACAGTGCGACTTGTTTGCGCCTGATGCAGCTGGTACTCCATGACTGCTGCCTGCTGCTCACACAACCGCTCCAACATATGTAACGTTGAATTCCACCGGGTGGGTAGGTCACATATGATGCGATGTTCTGGAAGGCCAAATCGTCGCTGCAGAGCAGCGAGGCGCGATCTTGCCGTGCTGGAACGTCGCAAGTGAGCGCACTCTATGCGGACCTTGTGCAACAGTGCATCAAGATCCGGATAGTCCCTCAGAAAGCTCTGCACGACCAAGTTAAGAACATGTGCCAGACATGGGATGTGTGTGAGGTTGCCTAGGCCAAGAGCTGCCACCAGATTTCGGCCATTGTCACACACTACCAAGCCCGGCTGGAGATTCGCTGGCCCAAACCACACATCGCTCTCCAGCTTGATAGCATTCCAGAGCTCCTGCGCTGTGTGGCTTCGATTCCCCAAAGAAATTAATTTGAGTACAGCCTGTTGACGTTTGGCCACGGCTGTGCTCATATCGGTCGTAACAGGCTCCTGCTCTGCTGTTTCTGAGGAACTTGAGTAGGAGGAGGAGTCTATGTGTACAGACTGGAGTCCTGCAATCCGTGGCGTTGGAAGAACACGTACAGCGCCACTCTCCAGATCCGTACCCGGCTCCACAACATTGACCCAGTGGGCAGTGAGGGAAAGGTATCGTCCCTGTCCATGGTTACTGGTCCACGCATCGGTGGTCAGGTGGACCTTGCTACTAACGGCGTTTAGTAGCGCATGTTTTATTTTGCCCTCAACATGTTTCTGCAGGGCAGGGACGGCTCGCCTGCTGAAATAAAAGCGGCTGGGCACGTTGTATTGGGGGACTGCCAATGCCATTAAGTCCCGGAAGGTGTCAGTGTCCACCAGCCTGAATGACAGCATTTCAACTGCCAGAAGTTTGGCAATGCCAGCATTCAGAGACTGTGCTCTGGGATGGTTTGCCGAGTAAGGGCGCCTTTTATCCCATGCCTGTGCTACCGATGGCTGTGATGGATGGGAACGTGCTGTTATGGGTGGAATCTGACAGGGTCTCCGGACAACAGTGGCAGAGGTTCTTCCTTGGCGATCCTGTGAGGAAGCCGAACCAGCAGTGTGTGAGCTGGAGGAAGAGGGCCCAACACGAACTGAAGAGGTGGTAGGTGGTGCTGTACGTTGGCCTACGTCTTGAGGGTGTCTCTGCAACTCCAACTCGTGCTTGGTGCGCACATGTTTCCACATATTTGTGGTATTGAGGTTGCTGACATTTCTCCCTCTTTTGACTCTCTGATGACACAGCTTGCATTTGACAAAGCAAATGTCATCTGCAACTGTGTCAAAAAAGGACCACGCACTGCAACTCTTGTGAGCGCCCGGTTTGCCTTTGGAAGGAGGAATGCTCCTAACGGGTGCCGAAGTGGAGGGTACAGGCAACCAAGTCTTCCCCCTCCCTCTGCCTCCTGTTTTGGCCGGTAGGGGAATCTCTTCCTCCGAGCTGCTCCCACCACCTTCCTGTTGCTCACGCCATGATGGGTCAAGGACCTCATCATCTTCCCTCCCCTCTTCAAACAGCTGCTTCTCCGGGGTTGTCTCGCCAGCACCGTACGCACCAGAAAGTGGCAACTGAGTCTCGTCATCATCTGATGCGTACTGAGGTGTGCTGACCATAGGCACTGGCCCACTCGCCTCTTCAGATTCAGAGGGACAAAGAAGTTGCGCATCACTGCATACTCCCTCTTCTTCACATTCAGGAATGCTGCTTGGCTGGCCCCCTCTTTCCAAGCCAACAGATTCCGAGAACAGAAGTAGAGATTGTGATGGCTCCTGTCCATGTCTCTCTGACTGCCTGGGCACTTTGGCAGGTGGTGAAGAGACAGATGGTTGCTCTTCGGTGCTCTGACCCTGAGAGGATGCGGAAGTAATTGAAGTCGATGCGTTAGCTGCCATCCATCCGACAACGGCTTCAATTTGTTCCTCCCGCAGCAGTGGGGTACGTTGAGGTCCTACAAAGCTGCGCATAAAGGACTGTTGCCTGCTAAAACTGGGGGATGCTGATCCACTGGTGCCCGCAGCAGGCCCAGAATCCCCACGTCCTCTACCTGTAGAATCCCCACGTCCTCTCCCTGCAGAATCCCCACGTCCTCTCCCTGCTGAAACTCCACGCCCACGCCCACGCCCCCGCGCCTTACTCCCTGCCTTCTTCATCTTGCAAGACTGCTTAAGATAGGCAAAAAAGGACAAAGGGGGGCCTTAGTGTGCTTATTCCTGAACAGCTGGTTACAGGTACAAGAAACACTAATTTTATGAAGTGTGTGTGTGTGGACTAGACTTTAATAGGAGCTGATGTGGCCTACACAAGTTCAAAATGTAGTGTTTGGTGAACTTTTTATGTGGTTTCTTTGTTTGAAACAAACTCAAAGTATGAGAACAAAGAATTGAAACTGATAGTATCACCAACTTTTTGGAGCTATTACAATGCAGGCAGGTAACCTACAATGCAAAAGATGAGGCTCCAAAAAAATTGGGTAATACTAATCTGGCTGCGCCGGCAGGGCACAAGCCAGAAAAAAAGGCTCCTCTATCTACTCCTATATAGTGTTTGCAACCAACCAATGTTGATGGATACGGATGGATGCACACTAATAGGAGAAGAAAAAATGAGCTGCACTCAGAGACAAATATGTGTGAGGCAGTGACGCACGTTGAGCGTCCTACAACCAGACGTAGCTGCAGGACACTCTACTCAGCGTGAACTGCACTCACACACAGTCAGAGACCTCTCAGACAGCCGTCAACAGTGCAGCTAAGTGGGCACTGGCACTGACAGGCTGCAGAAAGGCTCCGCTGTGTACTCCTATATAGTGTTTGCAACCACCGTAGATGGAGACGGATGGATGCACACTAATAGAAGAAAAAATGAGCTGCACTCAAATAAAAATATGTGTGAGGCAGTGACGCACGCTGAGCGTCCTACAGCCAGACGTAGCTGCAGGACACACTACTCAGCGTGAGCTGCACTCACACACAGTCAGAGACCTCTCAGACAGCCGTGAACAGTGCAGCAAAGTGGACACTAGCACTGAAAGGCTGCAGAAAGGCTCCGCTGTCTACTACTAGTGTTTGCAACCAACGTATATGGATACGGATGGAAGCACACTAGATTGAAATTATTTCAAAAATGCAGCTCAAAAAATAAAAGATGTATGAGGCAGCAGTGATCACACTGGGTGGCCTACAGCCTGACGTGGCTGCAGGACCCACTCCACAGCGTGAGCTGCACTCACACAGCCCTTGCAGACAGCTGTGAAAACAGCGCTGCTAGGGAAAAGCAAGCTACAGTGGTGGTTTATGTAGCCTGGATAAAGCACAATATTGTTTTTAGAATCGCTATTTCTAACTGTCCCTCACAGTCTTCTACAGCAGCCTGTCCCTAACTGAATTCACAGCAGAGTGACCAGAAATGGCGGCTGCGGTGGCTTTTATAGTGCATCATGACATCATTTCGGCAGCCAATCACAGCCATGCCAATAGTTAACATGCCTACATGCCTAACAGGATGTGCCCACACTTCGGAGGATTCCCATTGGCTTAATCAAAGCAAGCAGGCTCATAGCATGATGGGAACTTCCTATTCCGATTCCGATCCCGGAATCCGATATGAAAAAAGTATCGGAATTAAGTATCGGAATTCCGATACCGCTGATATCGGCCGATACCCGATACTTGCGGTATCGGAATGCTCAACACTAGTCAGCAGTCTTCATTATTAATATAACGGCGTCAACCTGACACTGTCTGTAGGTTACTGTGCACAATCCTGCTGATAGACTTCCTGTAAGAGGTCTAGTTTCCAAAATGGGGTAATTTGTTGTGAGTTTCCACTGTTTAGGCACATAGAGAGCTCTCCAAATGCGATAAGGCATCCTCTCTAGAGATGGGTGGCCACCTGGATGTTCGGGTCCAGCAGGTTCGACCGAACAGTTATAAAAAGTTTGGGTGCCAGAACAGTACCCGAACCAGAGCCTGAATCCAGACCCCATTCACTTGAATGAGGGCTCAAACATCCAGCGTTTGCTGTGCTGTCATGTGCATGACAGTGCAACAAACACAACTTCTGATTGGCGGTGAAATCATCCCGCCGGTCAGAGAGCCATCGTTCCCACACTGTAAAAAGAGAGTGGGAGTGCTAAGCTTTGATCGGAGGTGTAAAGTTTACCTCCGATCACTGGTGTCAGCTGATGAGACTACTGATCCCATCATCCGACACCTGCTACTGCTAATTACAGTGATGGCAAGGGTGGTGGATGAGAGAATTCATTAGCTGCTCCTGCAAATAAATAATTTTAAAAAACGCATGGGTTCCCCTGTATTTTTGCTGACCAACTAGACAAAACTCACAGCAGGGGGCTGCAACCTTCAGCTGTCAGCTTCAGCAAGGCTAGTTATCAAGAATATATTGGTCCCCACGCTTTTTTTCAAATTAGTTAAATAAATAATTTAAAAAATGCGTGGGGTCCTCCCCATTTTTGATAACCAACCTTGCTAAAGCAGCTGGGGTCTGGTAGTCTCCGGCTGATAAGTGACCATTAATATTGGCCCCAGCCTAAAAATAGCAGCCCACAGCTGGCCAGAAAAGGCACATCTATTAGATATACCAAGTCTGGTGCTTTGCCCTGCTCTTCCTACTTGCCCTGTAGCGGTGGCAAATGTGGTTCATATTTGTGGGTTTGATGTCCCTTTTGCATTGACAGGTGACATCAAGCTCGTGGCTATAAATGTATGATAATTAAAGTCAAGCCAGAAAAAAGTCCTTTATTTGAAATAAGACTAAATACAGTTTTCCATTTTTATTTAAACACCTATTTCCAGCAAAGCCCTCGCTCTCCTGTAATAAAAGTAAAATAAAAAACAAAATTATACCATTGGAAAAGGAGTGAGGGCAGCGGCTATACGGGTGACTCAGATCACCATACAGGTGGCACCGAATGTCACCACAGGATGTGGCAAGATGACCCACCATGCCACACAAGGCACACTTCTGCACCTTGCAGCTTGCACTGAAGTGGCGGGGATCACCACACTTGTGGCACACCTTTGGCTGCCCTTAGTAGAAGACCAAGATCCTGTCCCTTCCCAGAAATGCTGAGGAAGGGATATGGATGACAGTACCTTCAATTTCATCATGAAGATCCAGCCCCTCGACCAGATGCCAAACCCATCCCGGTTCTTCTTTGGGACTTCCGTGACTTCCCCATAACCGGAAAACAACGTGAGGATGCCAGAAAGTGACTCATTACTTGTCAAAACAGTCACCTTCTTAATCCCATTTTGGCGAGACACCGCCTGTATGGCGAAGTCTCACCAGCCAGGCTCTCCCTTCACCAGCTCATAATTTGATCAGAAGATTTCCAGCCCCTCTGGTCATATGAAACTGATGTCAAAGAACAGGGTACCAAAAGGATGGATCAGGGCGAAGATCTCCACTGCCATGAAGCCCATCTTCAGGAGGAACTCCACCACCCTACACCTGGGTGAGCAAGCTTCACTGCCACTCCACCGAAGACAGACCAAATTCCTCCTGGCTGTCCCTGGCATGGCTGTTGGGAGGACCATATAGTTTCCCCCTCCCTTCTATCTAGGAAGGCGGCCAAGCCATGTCTTTCCAGCTATAAAGACAAATTTACCTCTCTGCCCTCTACAATGATTGACCACTTCCTTTTTAAGGACTTCCAGGAAACGGCAGGGCAAAACACCATTGCTGGAGCCCAGAGGTGAGGAGGCCCCATTAGAAACCCCAACAGACCCAGCCGCGACCCCCACAAAAGTACTGGGACCCACAGCTGGGGGAGTGGATGGGCCAGCTTCTCCTCACCTACCAACCCACCACCAGCACTCACCCCATTCACTACTCCACTCCACCACTCGTACCCTCATCCACATCCACATCCATAACCCTGTCACTCTCACCACTATTCACACCTTTCACTCGAGCCACCACATTCATTCCATTGTTGTTATTTTTATTTTTTCCCTAGCTTCTCACTCTTTTTTTCCTCCGCTGGACAGAATTTATACTTTTGGTGTTGTTTTGACTAGTGCTGGCACACTTGCCCAGGAGTGCCGCTGCCCCTTTAAGGGCCGCTGAGCAAACTTAAGTATATACGCTCTGTCCGGGCTCAGGAGATGCAGCACTCACTGAGCCCAAAGTAGAGATTTTTTTCCTTTTCCTGGAGCAGGGATGGACAGAGCACCTGCCCCAGCACTTCCTCTGGAGCAAACTTCACCAGAGCTGCCAGGACCCCCACTGCACCCAACCCAGGTAAGGCACAGGGGACCCCGGCAACCCAGCACCTCAACCTATGCCAGAGTGGGCTAGGCCACCACCCGCGAGGCCATACGCGCTTCATGGGCTGCAGCTGAAATGGGCAGGGCCACCACCGGGGAGGACAACCCCAGATCCGGATGCACTGGGGCCTCCGAGACAGACACAGTACTGGATCTGCACACAGGGGCCACCAGAACCGCAGCACAGGCTCCTAAAGACACAGTCCCACATCGGCTACCACCACCACCGACCTCCTCAGTTCTGGCCTCTCTCTTTCGGTGTCCAGCAGTGGCAGGGCCCCCGACACAGATCCATCATTAGATCTGGGCACAGGGGTCCCTGACCCTGGCCAGGGGAGCAAGCACCATACTACATTTTCTTGCTGCCAATATAGCAGCAGGCTCCGCCCCTTTTATGGTGCCTGGACCCATGAAAATGATTCAGCTAGTGCTGATCCATATGTGGGGCACCCAGTCACCCCAGCATACTCCGCCGGAGACGCTACTCCAGCTGTCAACATCCCACCAGCAGAGCAGGAGGCAATGGCCATGTTGTTTGCCACATATGCCGTCCCCTGCATGCCAGTGGGTGCACCAGGTGCTGGGCCAATGCCCCTTGCCACAGAAGTCTTAGTCTGAGCACTTCCACCATTATTGCCTCCCGCCGCCGGGCTGCCCTCTGTACCACAATCCTTATTACTGCCTGAAGACAAGCCACTACCAACAGAGATGGTGCCCTGCTCCAGACAGACATTGCTTTTCCCACTCCCTTGCTGCAGGCCCAGAACAGAGCCTGAGCCGGGGTGGGCAGCAGGTTCCACACAACAGTACAGGTGGGCCCCAGGAAGGGGGCCATTGACAAATTTGTCTATCACTGTTTTTGCCTTATTGGCTCTCCTCTTCTTCCATTTTTTTCCCTTCACAGTTGCTTCATCCTCACAGACCTCATCCTTGACTGGCCAAACCGTATTGGGGACTCAATCTGCTGGATCTGTTGCAGGATGAGGCAGCCCCCTTCGCTACTGCTCCCATTTCCACCATCCCCCCCTCACTTCCAGTATCCTCCGACATAGAGTCAGGTGGTGAACTTGCTTACGGGCTAACCCACTATGCATTGTCTGGGGCTCACTTACCAGGCCTCCAGGTGGGCACGGCATGAAGGACTCACCATCTTCCAACTCCTCCACCTCGATGGGACTCCCTGACCCCCCAGGAGTCCCACCAGTCAGGGCTCCGAACCGGTCATTTTTGCATAGCTTTTCTGCAAAGGGGCCTCTTCCAGCAAAGATGGTAGATCTTCTTTCCTCTAACTTGCTAATGGGCCCCTTCAGCCTCTTCACTGCGGCGGACAGCTCTGCTTTTTTGAGCTGGATACCCGGTTCTAAGCTTCTATCCTCACCAACCTCAACTCCTCCCAGAGTATCCGCAGTTGTTTTTCAGCATCCTCATACTCGCAGAGGTGTGCGTGTACGCGGGAGCCATAGATGGTGACTGACTCCCCCACACCCTTAGTGCCCCAGTCAAGGGGCATCACTGCCACACCTCTGCTGGACGCCTTCTTACCTCTGGGAGGATGATCTGCTACGGCTGCAGCTTTGGGGGTCTGGTAACCCCCTGAGATCCTTGTCTTCGGACCCTGGCCTGCTCCTTTCAGGGCCTGGCCTGATCTTAAGGTGCCTCCTAATGGTTTCATAAGATTCCCACCCACTGCCAGCTTGGACTGGGAGGAGGGAGCCCAAAGCCCAGCCCTGGGATCCACTCCTTGGCTGGGAAAGGGCAGACAAAAGTCCAGGTGAAAATCTCCCTTCCAAGCAGCAGCTTCACACAGCTTTAAAGTGTGTGGCAGACAATCCCTGCGCGTTCATTGTCTCTCTAAAGAGCACTAAACATGTGGGTCAGGGACATGAGCTTCTGCTGATTGACCCCGGAAATACTTGGCAAGCTCCGAGCATCTCAAGCAGTGAGATGCTTGGACGAGTACCAAGTATTGGCAAACATGCTTACTCATCACTAATAAGCACTAGTGTTGAGCGATACCATCCGATATTCAGAAATATCGGATTGGATTGGATCGGCCCGATACCCCAAAAAGTATCGGTATTGCCGATTCTGATACCGGAAGTCCCATTCAAGTCAATGGGACAGAAATATCGGAATAAAAAAAACCTTTCTTGCCTTGTACATCCTGTTGGGGAGGGGTGAAGAGTGTGGGCGGTGCATGGGCGGACACTGTGCGTGTCTGTGTGTGCGGGCAGGGTCTGTGCGGGCCTCTCGGGGGTCTGTGCCGACTGTCGGGCACCTGTGACAGCTGCCGGTGGTCTGTACGGGCCTCTCTGGGGTCTGTACAGGCCTGTCGGGGGCCTGTGCCGGCTGCCAGTCGTCTGTACGGGCCTCTTGGGGGCCTGTGCCGGCTGTCGGTGGTGTCTGCCGGCTGCCGGGGGCCTGTGCCGGCTGCCGGTGGTCTGTACAGGCTTCTCGGGGGTCTGTACAGGCCTGTCGGGGGCCTGTGCTGGCTGCCAGTGGTCTGTACGGGCCTCTCGGGGGCCTTTGCCGGCTGTCAGTGGTCTGTGCCGGCTGCCGGGGGCTTGTGCCGACTGCCGGGGGTCTGTACGGGCCTCTCGGGGGTCTGTACAGGCCTGTCGGGGGCCTGTGCCGGCTGCCGGTGGTCTGTACGGGCCTCTCGAGGCTCCTGTGCCGGCTGTCGGTGGTCTGTGCCGGGGGCCTGTGCAGGCCTGCCTGGGGTCTTGTGTGTGTGCATGCATCGTCCGATGGGACTACAAGTAAAAAAAACAAACATACTACATACATTCTACATACATGCTCCATACATACTACATTCATACAACATACATACATACTACATACATACTACATATATACTACATTCATACAACATGCATACATGCTACATACATACTACATATATACTACATTCATACAACATACATACATGCTACATACATACTACATATATACTACATTCATACAACATACATACATACTACATACATACTACATATATACAACATAGTACATACAGTACATGCTACATATATACTACATTCATACAGCATACATATATACTACATACATACTACATATATACTACATTCATACTACATACATACATACTACATATATGCTACATTCATACAACATACATACTACATACATGCTACATATATACGACATTCATACAACATACATACATACTACATACATACTACATATAGATTCAAGATTCAAAGAAGCTTTATTGGCAGGACTACATACACATTAGTTTTTCCAAAGCAGGTGTACAGAAGGGAATAGGGATAGGGACTGTAGGGATGTCAGGTAGGGGCTGTAGGAAAGGTGGATGGGGCAGATCCAGGATGGGGCTATAGAAGTCCATGGTATAGGGAAGGTGGATGGGGGCAGATCCAGGATGAGGCTATAGAAGTCCATGGCATAGGGAAGGTGGATTGGGGCATATCCAGGGTGGGGGCCATAGAAGTCCATGGCATATCATAGTTCTCTTTCTCGCAGTCTATGGCATTCGCTCACATATTGCGCTGCTATCTCCACTGCTCTCTCTTCTTCCCCCAACAGGATATATGTTTTCTCCTCCTCCTTCATGGTGGTGAAATCTGGGAAGAGATGTGAGAGTCTCCTGAAGTGAGTGTCCCTCACTGCTGAGTACTTGGAGCAGTGTAGCAGGAAGTGGGTCTCATCCTCCAGGGCCTCCTGGTCACAGTGTTGGCACAGTCTTTCCTCCCTGGGCTTGTAGCTCTGCCTGTGTCGGCCGGATTCGATGGCCAGACTGTGGGCACTGAGTCTATACCGGCTCAGGATCTTGCGGTCTTTGGGGTCCGGGAGTTTCTCCAGGTATGGAGCCAGTCTGTAGTCTCTCTGTAGACTCTGGTACATGGTCAGTTTCTGTGAGCTGATGATGTCGTTCTTCCAGTCACTTACGTACATATATACTACATTCATACAGCATACATATATACTACATACATAATAAATATATACTACATTCATACAACATACATACATACATACTACATACATGCTACATATATACTACATTCATACAACATACATACATACTACATACATGCTACATATATACTACATTCATACAACATACATGCATACTACATGCTACATACATGCTACATATATACTACATTCATAAAACATACATACATACTACATACATGCTACATATATACTACATTCATACAACAAACATATATACTACATTCATTAAACATACATACATACTACATACATGATACATATATACTACATTCATACAACATACATATATACTACATACATACTATGTAAATACTACACTCATACAACATACATACATACTACATACATGCTACATATATATACTACATTCATACAACATACATACATACTACATACATGATACATATATACTACATTCATACAACATACATATATACTACATACATACTACGTAAATACTACATTCATACAACATACATACATACTACATACATGCTACATATAAACTACATTCATACAACATACATATATACTACATTCATACTACATATATACTACATTCAGACAACATACATACATACTACATACATGCTACATATATACTACATTCATACAATATACATACATACTACATACATGCTACATACATACTACATTCATACAACATACATACATACCACATACATGCTACATATATACTACATTCATACAACATACATACATGCTACATATATACTACATTCATACAACATACTACATACTACATACATGCTACATATATACTACATTCATACAACATACATACATATGTATATAGCAAATTGGTATGGAGATAATTGTATGATTATATTAAAACTTAGCTTTTAATCTTAAATTAAAAAACTGTATATTGCAAATAAAGGTGCCAAAAAAAAAAAAAAAAAAAACATATAGTGATAATGTCTGTGCAACCGTGCCCATAAAATAAGATTGTATTTAAGACGCCTCCTATTGTCCAAATATGAGCGGATTACAATCCTCTTTAATGTCTATATATGGCCAGGTATTAATATTACCAAACACTAGCCATAGAACATCTCAATATATGCACCAAAGCACTTTTTAGAGGTTATCTTAGGTAACTAAATGATTAATCCTATACTCATTTCCAACATTTATGAACAATTATCATTAGAATGCGATTCATAAAAATAAGATATCTATTTCTCCAAAATCAGATATCTATTGCATTGGCATATTTACAGGTCAGAAAGAACAATATATCGCATCTATGGAGTCCAGTATAGTGAAGTGCCTATATTCCACAAAAATACTGCATATTAAATACTCTCATGATGCATTATTAATATGTCCTTATACTCATCTCATGTGTATTAGTCCTATACACTGATGCAAATAGGTGTCTATTTGAACTCCATAAACTCCCCTGATGAGTCCTGAGGAGATGAAACGCGTTGGGAGAATGATGTTGGACTAAGGCGGCCCAGATAAATGCAGACATGAAGTTCTTTTAAGACTGGGAGCCTTTCTCACAAGAGTGCATATACAGGCATCAGTGTATAGGACTAATACACATGAGATGAGTATAAGGACATATTAATAATGCATCATGAGAGTATTTAATATGCAGTATTTTTGTGGAATATAGGCACTACACTATACTGGACTCCATAGATGCGATATATTGTTCTTTCTGACCTGTAAATATGCCAATGCAATAGATATCTGATTTTGGAGAAATAGATATCTTATTTTTATGAATCGCATTCTAATGATAATTGTTCATAAATGTTGGAAATGAGTATAGGATTAATCATTTAGTTACCTAAGATAACCTCTAAAAAGTGCTTTGGTGCATATATTGAGATGTTCTATGGCTAGTGTTTGGTAATATTAATACCTGGCCATATATAGACATTAAAGAGGATTGTAATCCGCTCATATTTGGACAATAGGAGGCGTCTTAAATACAATCTTATTTTATGGGCACGGTTGCACAGACATTATCACTATATGTTTTTTTTTTGTTTTTTTTTGGCACCTTTATTTGCAATATACAGTTTTTTAATTTAAGATTAAAAGCTAAGTTTTAATATAATTATACAATTATCTCCATACCAATTTGCTATATACATTATTGATCGGTATTGGTAAAGTAGACCCCCGCTTATACTAACATACATACATACTACATACATGCTACATATATACTACATTCATACAACATACATATATACTGCATACATACTACATATGTACTACATTCATACAACATACATACATACTACATACATGCTATAGATATACTACATTCATACAACATGCATACATACTACATACTACATACATGCTACATATATACTACATTCATACACCATACATACATACTACATACATGCTACATATATACTACATTCATACAACATACATACATACTACATACATGCTACATATATACTACATTCATACAACATACACACATACTACATACATGCTACATATATACTACATTACATTCATACAACATACATACATACTACATAATACATACATGCTACATATATACTACATTCATACAACATACATATATACTACATACATGCTACATATATACTACATTCATACAACATACATGTATACTACGAACATACTACATGTATACTACATTCATACAACATACATACATACTACATACATGCTACATATATACTACATTCATACAACATACATGTATACTACGAACATACTACATGTATACTACATTCATACAACATACATACATACTACATACATGCTACATATATACTACATTCATACAACATACATATATACTACATACATGCTACATATATACTGCACTCATTCAACATACATACATACTACTTACATGCTACATATATACTACATTCATACAACATACATATATACTACATACATACTACATATAGACTACATTCATACAACATACATACATACTACTTGCATGCTACATATATACTACATTCATACAACATACATATATACTACATACATACTACATATAGACTACATTCATACAACATACATACATACTACATACATCCTTCATATATACTACATTCATACAACATACATACATAGTACATACTACATACATACAACATGCTACAGACATACAACATACATACTGCATACAATACAGTCATGGCCAAAAGTTTTGAGAATGACACAAATATTATATTTTCACATGATCTGCTGCCCTCTGGTTTTTATGTGTGTTTGTCAGATGTTTTTATCACATACAGAAATATAATTGCAATCATATTATGAGTAACAAAAGGTTATATTGACAGTTAGAATGAGTTAATGCAGCAAGTCAATATTTGCAGTGTTGACCCTTCTTCTTCAGGACCTCTGCAATTCTCCCTGGCATGCTCTCAATCAACTTCTGGATCAAATCCTGACTGATAGCAGTCCATTCTTGCAAAATCAATGCTTTTATTTTGTCTGAATTTGAAGGTTTTTGTTTGTCCACCCGTCTCTTGATGATTGACCACAAGTTCTCAATGGGATTAAGATCTGGGGAGTTTCCAGGCCATGGTCACAAAATCTCTATGTTTTGTTCCCTGAGCCATTTAGTTATCACCTTTGCTTTATGGCAAGATGCTCCATCATGTTGAAAAAGGCATTGTTGATCGCCAAACTGCTCTTGGACGGTTGGGAGAAGTTGCTCTCGGAGGACATTCTGGTACCATTCTTTATTCATGGCTGTGTTTTTAGGCAAGACTGAGAGAGAGCCCATTCCCTTGGCTGAGAAGCAACCCCACACATGAATGGTTTTAGGATGCTTGACAGTTGGCATGAGACAAGACTGGTGGTAGCGCTCACCTCGTTTTCTCCGAATATGCCGTTTTCCAGATGTCCCAAACAATTGAAAAGGGGATTCATCAGAGAAAACGAGTTTACCCCAGTCCTCAGCAGTCCACTCCCTGTACCTCTTGCAGAATATCAGTCTGTCCATGATGTTTTTTCTGGAGAGAAGTGGCTTCTTTGCTGCCCTCCTTGAGACCAGGCCTTGCTCCAAGAGTCTCCGCCTCACAATGCGTGCAGATGCACTCACACCTGCCTGCTGCCATTCCTGAGCAAGCTCTGCACTGCTGGTAGCCTGATCCCACAGCTGAAACACTTTTAAGAGACGGTCCTGGTGCTTGCTGGTCTTTCTTGGGCGCCCTGGAGCCTTTTTGGTAACAAGGGAACCTCTGCTTCAAGTTCTTGATGATGCGATAGATTGTTGACTGAGGTGCAATCTTTCTAGCTGCGATACTCTTCCCTGTTAGGCCATTTTTGTGCAGTGCAATGATGACTGCACGTGTTTCTTTAGAGATAACCATGGTTAACAGAAGAGAAACAATGATGCCAAGCACCAGCCTCCTTTTAAAGTGTCCAGTGGTGTCATTCTAACTTAATCATGACAGATTGATCTCCAGCCCTGTCCTCATCAACACCCACACCTGTGTTAATGGAGCAATCACTGAAACGATGTTAGCTGGTCCTTTTAAGGCAGGGCTGCAATGATGTTGAAATGTGTTTGGGGGGATAAAGTTCATTTTCTAGGCAAATATTGACTTTGCAAGTAATTGCTGTTAAGCTGATCACTCTTTATAACATTCTAGAGTATATGCAAATTGCCATTAGAAAAAATGAAGCAGTAGACTTTGTAAAAATTAATATTTGTGCCATTCTCAAAACTTTTGGCCATGACTGTACATTCATACAATACATACATAGACATACAGTACATATAACATAGAGTACATACTCACCATCACTTGTCACTTTGATCCCCAAAGCCAGTGCTATCTATAAAAAATTAGAAAATAACAAACAAGCCATATACTCCCTGATCCGCAGAAATCCACGAGGGTCCCACGCTGATCTCCTGTGGAGAACAGCAGCATCAGCTGATGCGACCGTTCTCAAGGGACTGCAGGAAACCAATGACGGAAGGTAGGTATCCTTCTGCACTGTATTCCTCCGCCACTGTAAAAAAAATAGTCCCTAGTCTCACTTTTGGCATTGCTGTGTGAGAAAGTTCCCATGCAGCTTTTGCCATAAAGTGAGACTAGGGAATTTTTTTTACAGTGGCGGAGGAATACAGTGCGGAAGGTTACCTACTTCCCATCATTGGATTCCTGCAGCCCCTAGAGAACGGTCGCATCAGCTGATGCTGCTGTTCTCCACGGGAAATCGGCATGGGACCCTCATGGATTTCTGCGGATCAGGGAGTAAATGGCTTGTTTGTTATTTTCATATTTTTTCTTAGATGACACTGGCTTCGGGGATCAAAGTGACAAGTGATGGTGAGTATGTACTCTATGTTATATTTACTGTATGTCTATGTATGTATTGTATGAATGTATTGTATGCAGTATGTATGTAGTATGCATACAGTATGTAGTATGTATGTATGTTGTATGTCTGTAGCATGTTGTATGTATGTAGTATGTATGTAGTATGTACTATGTATGTATGTTGTAAGAATGTAGTATATATGTAGTATGTATGTAGTATGTATGTATGTTGTATGAATTTAGCATACATGTAGTATGTATGTAGTATGTTGTATGAATGTAGTATGTATGTTGTATGAATGTAGTATAAATGTAGCATGTATGTAGTATGTAGTATGTATGTATGTTGTATGAATGTAGTATATATGAAGTATGTATGTAGTATATATGTATGCTGCATGAATGTAGTATATATGTAGCATGTATGTAGTTTGTATGTATGTTGTATGAATGTAGTATGTACGAATTTAGTGTACATGTAGTATGTATGCAGTATGTTGTATGAATGTAGTATGCATGTAGTATGTATGTATGTTGTATGAATGTAGTATGTATGTAGTATGTATGTTGTATGAATGTAGTATATATGTAGTATGTATGTTGTATGAATGTAGTATATATGTAGTTTGTATGTAGTATGTATGTATGTTGTATGAATGTAGTATATATGTAGCATGTATGTAGTATGTAGTATGTATGTATGTTGTATGAATGTAGTATATATGAAGTATGTATGTAGTAAATATGTATGTTGTATGAATGTAGTATATATGTAGCATGTATGTAGTATGTATGTATGTTGTATGAATGTAGTATGTATGAATTTAGTATACATGTAGTATGTATGTAGTATGTTGTATGAATGTAGTATGTATGTAGTATGTATGTATGTTGTATGAATGTAGTATGTATGTAGTATGTATGT
Source organism: Dendrobates tinctorius (assembly GCF_039654945.1). Lineage (NCBI taxonomy): Eukaryota > Metazoa > Chordata > Amphibia > Anura > Dendrobatidae > Dendrobates > Dendrobates tinctorius. The sequence continues at coordinate 22,636,271 of NW_027361732.1, read as the reverse complement.
ATGTTGTATGAATGTAGTATATATGTAGTATGCATGTAGTATGTATGAATTTAGTATACATGTAGTATGTATGTAGTATGTTGTATGAATGTAGTATGTATGTAGCATGTATGCATGTTGTATGAATGTAGTATGCATGTAGTATGTATGTTGTATGAATGTAGTAGATATGTAGTTTGTATGTAGTATGTATGTTGTATGAATGTAGTATATATGTAGCATGTATGTAGTATGTATGTATGTTGTATGAATGTAGTATATATGAAGTATGTATGTAGTATATATGTATGTTGTATGAATGTAGTATATATGTAGCATGTATGTAGTATGTAGTATGTATGTATGTTGTATGAATGTAGTATATATGTAGTATGTATGTATTATGTAGTATGTATGTATGTTGTATGAATGTATTATATATGTAGCATGTATGTAGTATGTATGTATGTTGTATGAATGTAGCATATATGTAGTATGTATGTTGTATGAATGTAGTTCATATGTAGCATGTATGTAGTATGTATATATGTTGTATGAATGTAGTATATACGTAGTATGTATGTAGTATGTAGTATATATGTATGTTGTATGAATGTAGTATATATGTAGTATGTATGTATGTTGTATGAATGTAGTATGTATGTAGTATGTAGTATGTATGTATGTTGTATGAATGTAGTATATATGTAGCATGTATGTATTATGTAGTATATATGTTTGTCGTATGAATGTAGTATATATGTAGCATGTATGTAGTATTTATGTATTTATGAATGTAGTATATATGTAGCATGTATGTAGTATGTATGTTGTATGAATGTAGTATATATGTAGGATGTATGTATGTTGTATGAATGCTGTATATATGTAGTATGTATGTAGTATGTTTTTTTTTTTTACATTCAACACATTAGCCGAATGATGGGACTACTACTGTCTCATCATTGGCTAATGTGTCAATCACTGTCATTGTAGCAGACATCGCCCGATGGGACTTGTAGTCCCATTGGACGATGCCTGCAGACACACAAGACCCCCGGCAGGCCCGCACAGACCACCGGCAGCCGGCACAGGCCCCCAGCAGCCGGCACAGACCACCGACAGCCGGCACAGGCCCCCCCGAGAGGCCCGTACAGACCACCGGCAGCCGGCACAGGCCCCCGACAGCCGGCACAGACCACCGACAGCCAGCACAGGCCCCCTGAGAGGCCCGTACAGACCACCGGCAGCCGGCACAGGCCCTCGACAGGCCTGTACAGACCCCCGAGAGGCCTGTACAGACCACCGGCAGCCGACACAAGCCCCCAAGAGGCCCGTACAGACCACCGACAGCTGGCACAGCCCCCGACAGGCCTGTACAGACCCCCGAGAGGCCCGTACAGACCATCGGCAGCTGGCACAGGCCCACGAGAGGCCCGTACAGACCACCGGCAGCTGGCACAGGCCCCCGACAGGCCTGTACAGACCTCCGAGAGGCCCGTACAGACCACCTTCAGCCGGCACAGACCCCCGACAGTCGGCACAGACCCCCGCAGTCGGCACAGACCGCACATCATGATACGCACAAACCACGCATCATGATGACATCATTTCAGCAGCCAATCACAGCCACAACAGTGGCTCATTGCATTATGGGGACTTCCGATTCCGGTATCCGATATTGAAAAAATATCGGTACTCGGTATCGGAATTCCGATACAGCGAATGTCGGCCGATACCCGATATTTGCAGTATCGGAATGCTCAACACTAATAAGCACGTGTTACACAATATAACCTGTGCTATGGCCAACGCAGTCACAGAGAAGGTCCACCTAACCACAGACATGTGGACAATTTCTTGTGGGCAGGGATGATACATTTCCCTGATGGCACATTGGATTAACCGGGTGGAGTCTGGGATAGAGTCAAAGGCTGAGACATCGCACAGCTTACCCACAACAAGAATAGCGGGTCCAACTTCCATCAGGGTTTTCATTCTCCTTGTATTCCACTTCCTGTCTCTCCTCCTCCTCAACGGAAATAGCCTCCCCATTAATTTCCAGCTGGGAAATCTGCAACACTGCTCTGCTAAAGCTCATTGTAACAATTATGTAGGTACTATGGCATCTGATTGCGTGGGATAAAATGGATCTGAGACCAAAGCTGAGACAAATAAACTGTATTTTAACAAATTAAAGAATACAACAAAATCTAACAGAGACTTTCCTGCAATTACAGTGAAATGCACAGCACAAAACAGAAATGTCCAGCAAACGTAATATCGGTGCACGTCCTCTAAAGCAAACAAGTCCATCAGTACATAACGAGAGAGTGTGAACTGCACTGATACGTGGAAGTCAAGCAATAGTGTGAACAGCACTTACTGTATATGTGGAAGTCCAGCAATAATAAGAAGTAATAGTGCGATGGTACTTATACAGTGGGGCAAAAAAGTATTTAGTCAGTCAGCAATAGTGCAAGTTCCACCACTTAAAAAGATGAGAGGTGTCTGTAATTTACATCATAGGTAGACCTCAACTATGGGAGACAAACTGAGAAAAAAAAATCCAGAAAATCACATTGTCTGTTTTTTTTTCATTTTATTTGCATATTATGGTGGAAAATAAGTATTTGGTCAGAAACAAGCAATCAAGATTTCTGGCTCTCACAGACCTGTAACTTCTTCTTTAAGAGTCTCCTCTTTCCTCCACTCATTACCTGTAGTAATGGCACCTGTTTAAACTTGTTATCAGTATAAAAAGACACCTGTGCACACCCTCAAACAGTCTGACTCCAAACTCCACTATGGTGAAGACCAAAGAGCTGTCAAAGGACACCAGAAACAAAATTGTAGCCCTGCACCAGGCTGGGAAGACTGAATCTGCAATAGCCAACCAGCTTGGAGTGAAGAAATCAACTGTGGGAGCAATAATTAGAAAATGGAAGACATACAAGACCACTGATAATCTCCCTCGATCTGGTGCTCCACGCAAAATGCCACCCCGTGGGGTCAGAATGATCACAAGAACGGTGAGCAAAAATCCCAGAACCACGTGGGGGGACCTAGTGAATGAACTGCAGAGAGCTGGGACCAATGTAACAAGGCCTACCATAAGTAACACACTACGCCACCATGGACTCAGATCCTGCAGTGCCAGACGTGTCCCACTGCTTAAGCCAGTACATGGCCGGGCCCGTCTGAAGTTTGCTAGAGAGCATTTGGATGATCCAGAGGAGTTTTGGGAGAATGTCCTATGGTCTGATGAAACCAAACTGGAACTGTTTGGTAGAAACACAACTTGTCGTGTTTGGGGAAAAAGAATACTGAGTTGCATCCATCAAACACCATACCTACTGTAAAGCATGGTGGTGGAAACATCATGCTTTGGGGCTGTTTCTCTGCAAAGGGGCCAGGACGACTGATCCGGGTACATGAAAGAATGAATGGGGCCATGTATCGTGAGATTTTGAGTGCAAACCTCCTTCCATCAGCAAGGGCATTGATGATGAAACGTGGCTGGGTCTTTCAACATGACAATGATCCAAAGCACACCGCCAGGCCAACGAAGGAGTGGCTTCGTAAGAAGCATTTCAAGGTCCTGGAGTTGCCTAGCCAGTCTCCAGATCTCAACCCTATAGAAAACCTTTGGAGGGAGTTGAAAGTCCGTGTTGCCAAGCGAAAAGCCAAAAACATCACTGCTCTAGAGGAGATCTGCATGGAGGAATGGGCCAACATACCAACAACAGTGTGTGGCAACCTTGTGAAGACTTACAGAAAACGTTTGACCTCTGTCATTGCCAACAAAGGATATATCACAAAGTATTGAGATGAAATTTTGTTTCTGACCAAATACTTATTTTCCACCATAATATGCAAATAAAATGAAAAAAAAACAGACAATGTGATTTTCTGGATTTTTTTTTCTCAGTTTGTCTCCCATAGTTGAGGTCTACCTATGATGTAAATTACAGACGCCTCTCATCTTTTTAAGTGGTGGAACTTGCACTATTGCTGACTGACTAAATACTTTTTTGCCCCACTGTACGTGGAAGTCCAGCAGTAATAAGTGGCATTAGTGTGACTGGCACTTATGCGTAGAAGTCCATAACTATGCAGACAGAGAAGACTACACCTTTCATTGAAGTCCAGAAAAACACAGGTGGAGCATAACAAGGAGACGATCCTTAAGAGTACCTTTTTGGGCTGAAAAATCCTGCTCAAGTCCAGCACAGTAGCCCACACAGACACAGTCTTAGAAGCTAGGACAGTAGGTAACCCCAGCAGTATCCAGAATCAGCTTAGAGTACTGAAGGCAACTGTTAGCAGAGAGGCACAGCACAGAGTAACAAGCAGCAGCAGGGACTCCAGAGGCAAGCCAGGAGGGAGCTCAGAAGCAAACAGCAACAAAATACTCAGGCATGGTGGATCTCCTGACCTGGACATAAATAGCAGGACAGACAGGAAGTTCCAGGACAGAGCGAAGTACCAAACTCCATCTTGGACAAGGGCAAAACAGGCTCCAAGTTACATCTGGAATCCTTACACTCATTTAGGTGATAAAGGTCACAATGCAGACGAGCTGTTGAAAGGGATAAAAGAACAGACCGATCAGTGGTTCTCCCCGCTTCCAACCTGGTCTAGTTGTGTGTGATAATGGGCGGCTTTAAAGTTCAGCAAGCTGGTACACGTTTCATGCATAGCTCACGTGCTGAACTTCATTGCACAGCAATTTTTAAAAACATACCCTGACTTGCCTGACCTACATGCCAAGGTACGGCATGTCAGTGCACATTTCTTAAAGTCATCCTAGGCTTTGTTGTAGTAGCGATTTAATTTGCCTCATCACTGACTGATTTGTGACCTGCCCACATGCTGGAATTTGACCTTCCATATGATGGCAAGGCTTAGTGAGCAGCAGAATGCTGTCTCTGAATTCCAGATTCTCAATGCCAGTCAGATTCATACTCAGCCCTCACACATAACAACTGCCGAGTGGATGGGGATTGCTGACCTATGTGAGGATCTTCAAAACTTTGAGTACTGCACCAAGATGGTGAGTGCTGATGATGTTATTATGAGCATAACCATCTCACTGCTCTGTCTGTTAAAAAGTTTGCTAAAGAATTTCAAAGAGGAAGTTTTGAATGCCGAGCAGGTGGCTATGGAGTAAGATTGTACAGTGGCAGACACCACACAGCCCAGGCTCACATAGTATTCTCAGGCAACATTGGGTGATGGTGAGGAAGGAGGAGGAGGATAAGGAGAAACTGGAGTTTTTGATCTGCGCTAAAAAGGGGACTTCCAATCCCAGCTTTATGACTGTCCAGCATGGTGACCTGAAGAAGAGGCGGAGGCTATGCATCAAGAGGAGGAGAGGATGGTTAGTGTCCTTCCTAGGGATGACATTGAAAGTTTGACTCTTTGTAGTCTGCCACACATGGAAGAGTTCATGTCCAGATGCCTTTCCCAAGACCCTTGCGTCCACCATGAAATGTACTGGCTGTGCACCTTTCTTGCTCAAAAGATTACCTTCAGACAATGCTGGTGGCAGAGGTATCGGCTCTTTTCACCCACAAGGATTACAGGGGAGGGCTATGCACTTTTAGTGCAACTCAGGGGGAAAAATGTCCACCAACTGGGCCATTTCCTTGAGACTGTCACATCAGCAAGGGCTATCTGTGGGTGTAACTATGATGAGGACGGAGAAGTTGACCAATATGGTGAAAGACTACTTAAGTGACCACACCAGTGTCCTTCCTGATTCTTCAGTGCCCTTTAAATATTGGTTGTTCAAGCTGCACACTTGGCCGACCTCTCCTTGTACACCTTGGAGGTGCTGCTATGCTCTGCCGTGAGTGTGTTGTATGATACAGGGCCACCTGAGGGCCCTTACCAAACTCAAGTTTCATGGCACCTGCTGGCACTCTGCAAATTGTAAGCAATGGCTGCATAAAGACATAGTGGTGGACAAGGAGATGGTGGTGGACAAAGCCCAAAATTCCAATGGACATGTTTGAAATAGAATTATAATGGGATAGGGAATATGTATTCCATGATCTTGCTAACAATTTGGCATGAGGGAGGGTCATCCCAAATGTAGGAGGGAGAGCCCTCACAAACGTTAAAGTAAAAACTAAAGCCATGTGAATATATGCTAAAGGGAAGTTATATATTTTTTTTTATATTGCCTTATATACATGTAATTATAAAGGAAAAAATGTTAGCATTTTTCCCTTAAAAAAAATGTTGCTTAGGTTTGGTAGGTCTTTTAAAAAATCTGTAAAACCGGCGCTATTATCTATAGTCGTTATTCCCAGATACCATATGTGAGTCAGAAAGGCATGCGGGAAACTTCCATGCTGTTCCCATTTAGTTTTAGCTCTTTCTCATCCATTTAAGCTTTTTTCTCAGGCACCCAGACCTGTTTGTTGGGTCCAGCAGATATATATTCGGCTTTCCCATTGACTTCCCTTGAATTCGTTATTCGGCACAAATACACAGATATTAGAAATTATTCTAAACAAATTTCCCGAATCTGAATATTTCACTATTCGATCATCATTAGTGTTGAGCATTCCGATACCGCAAGTATTGGGTATCGGCCGATACTTGCTGTATCGGAATTCCGATACCGACTTCCGATATTTTTTCAATATCGGAAGTCAGCATCGGAATCGGAAGTTCAAAGTTGATTGACAGCCTGACGTCATCATGATGCGCGGTGTGTGCGCATCATGATGCGCCGTCATTTCGGGCCTTCCGGGGGTCTCTGCCGGCCTGCCGGGGGGCTGTGCCGGCCTGCCGGGGGGCTGTGTGGACTGCCCGGGGTCTGTACCGGCCTGCCGGGGGGCTGTGCCGGCCTGCCGGTGGTCTGTGCACCCTGTGGGGGTCTGTACCGGCCTGCCGAGGGGCTGTGCCGGCCTGCCGGTGGTCTGTGCACCCTGTGGGGGTCTGTGCCGGCCTGCCGGGGGGCTGTGCACCCTGTGGGGGTCTGTACCGGCCTGCCGGGGGGCTGTGCCGGCCTGCCGGGGGGCTGTGCTGATGTCCGGGGGTCTGTGCAAGCATCGTCCGATGGGACTACAAGTCCCATCTGGCGATGCCTGCTACCATGACAGTGATTGACACATTAGCCAATGATGGGACAGTAGTAGTCCCATCATCCGGCTAATGTGTTAAATGTTAAAAAAAAAAAAAAAAATACTACATACATACTACATACATGCTACATACATACCACATATATACCACATACATACTACATACATACTACATACATACTACATACATAACACATATATACTACATACATACTACATGCTACATACATACTACATACATACTACATGCTACATACATACTACATATATACTACATGCATGCTACATACATACTACATGCTACATACATACTACATATATACTACATACATACTACATACATACTACATGCATGCTACATACATACTACATGCTACATACATACTACATATATACTACATGCATGCTACATACATACTACATTCTACATACATACTACATATATACTACATACATACTACATACATGCTACATACATGCTACATACATACTGCATGCTACATACATACTACATACATACTACATACATACTACATGCATGCTACATACATACCACATACATACTACATACATACTACATACATAACACATATATACTACATGCATGCTACATACATACTACATGCTACATACATACCACATACATACTACATACATACTACATACATACTACATGCATGCTACATACATACTACATGCTACATACATACTACATGCTACATACATACTACATATATACTACATGCATGCTACATACATACTACATACATACTACATACATACTACATACATACTACATACATACTACATGCTACATACATACTACATATATACTACATGCATGCTACATACATACTGCATGCTACATGCATGCTACATACATACTACATACATACTACATGCTACATACATACCACATATATACTACATACATACTACATACAATACATTCATACAATACATAGATAGACATACAGTACATATAACATAGAGTAACATACTTACCAATATTTGTCACATTGTTCCCCGAAGCCATTGTCTTTTACGGAATAAATATTAACATAACAAACCACAAAAATACTCACCCACGATCCGAAGCAGTCCACGAGTGTGTCCCATGACGATCTTGGGTAGAGAACTGCAGCATCAGCTGTTGCTGCCCTTCTCTACGGGCTGCAGGAATCCAATGACGGAAGGTAGGTATCCTTCCGCACTGTATTCCTCCGCCACTTAAAAAAAAAAAAAGTCCCTAGTCTCACTTTATGCCATTGCTGCGTGGGAATTTCCCACACAGCAATGGCATAAAGTGAGACTAGGGACTTTTTTTTTTTAAGTGGCGGAGGAATACAGTGCGGAAGGATACCTACCTTCCGTCATTGGATTCCTGCAGCCCGTAGAGAACGGCAGCAACAGCTGATGCTGCAGTTCTCTACCCAAGATCGTCGTGGGACACACTCGTGGACTGCTTCGGATCGTGGGTGAGTATTTTTGTGGTTTGTTATGTTAATATTTATTCCGTAAAAGACAATGGCTTCGGGGAACAATGTGACAAGTATTGGTAAGTATGTTACTCTATGTTATATGTACTGTATGTCTATGTATGTATTGTATGAATGTATTGTATGTAGTATATATGTGGTATGTATGTAGTATGTATGTAGTATGTATGTAGCATGCATGTAGCATGCAGTATGTATGTAGCATGCATGTAGTATATATGTAGTATGTATGTAGCATGTAGTATGTATGTAGTATGTATGTAGTATGTATGTAGTATGTATGTAGCATGCATGTAGTATATATGTAGTATGTATGTAGTATGTAGTATGTATGTAGCATGTAGCATGCATGTAGTATGTATGTAGTATATATGTGGTATGTATGTAGCATGCAGTATGTATGTAGCATGCATGTAGTATATATGTAGTATGTATGTAGCATATATGTAGTATGTATGTAGCATATAGTATATATGTAGTATGCATGTTGCATGCATGTAGTATATATGTAGTATGTATGTTGCATGTAGTATATATGTAGTATGTATGTAGTATGTATGTAGTATGCATGTAGTATGTATGTGGTATGTATGTAGCATGTAGCATGCATGTAGTATGTATGTAGTATATATGTGGTATGTATGTAGCATGTAGTATGTATGTAGCATGCAGTATGTATGTAGCATGCATGTAGTATATATGTAGTATGTAGCATATATGTAGTATGTATGTAGCATGCATGTAGTATATATGTAGTATGTATGTAGTATATATGTAGTATGCATGTTGCATGCATGTAGTATATATGTAGTATGTATGTTGCATGTAGTATATATGTAGTATGTATGTTGCATGTAGTATATATGTAGTATGAATGTAGCATGTAGTATGAATGTAGCATGTATGTAGTATGCATGTTGTATGTATGTAGCATGTAATTTTTTTTTTTTTTTTTTTTACATTCAACACATTAGCCGGATGATGGGACTACTACTGTCCCATCATTGGCTAATGTGTCAATCACTGTCATGGTAGCAGGCATCGCCCGATGGGACTTGTAGTCCCATCGGACGATGCCTGCACAGACCCCCGAAGCCTGCACAGCCCCCCGGCAGGCCGGCACAGCCCACCGGAGCCTGCACAGCCCCCCGGCAGGCCGGCACAGCCCCCCGGCAGGCCGGCACAGCCCACCGGAGCCTGCACAGCCCCCCGGCAGGCCGGCACAGACCACCGGAGCCTGCACAGCCCCCCGGCAGGCCGGCACAGCCCCCCGGCAGGCCGGCACAGCCCACCGGAGCCTGCACAGACCCCCTGGCAGGCCGGCACAGCCCCCCGAAAGGCCCGTACAGACCCCAGAGAGGCTGTACAAGGGAAAAACAGGATTTTTCTTATTCCGATACCGGAAGTCTCATAGACTTGAATGGGACTTCCGGTATCGGAATCGGCGATACCGATACTTTTTTTTAAGATCGGCCGATCCATTCCGATCCGATACTTTGAAGTATCGGACGGTATCGCTCAACTCTAATCATCATTAATAACCACGTAAAGTGATTCTAGTCAGATTTTAAAAATCTGGCCTGGTCATTAAGGTCAAAATTGGCTCAGTCATTAAGGAGTTAAACAGGTTTGGCACATAGTTAAGTCCACTGATAAAATGACAATTTGCTAGTAGCTAGTGGTTGTAACCACGGATAACTAAGGTCCTGCAATTCCTGCACATGAGGGAAGAGACATAGCGAATAAAAAAACATTTATACTACATTTCTAACTTGAGGCATTTGCTAATATTAGTATATATACTGCATATTGGGATAGGATCTTGGAGAGGGAAATACCAGTTTAATGCTTGTGTGCACTTTGTGAAAAAAATGCATGTGCACCTGTACTGCAGTAGAATGCCAAAACTGCATTAGTCATTTTTCTATTTCTGTGCTGTGTGCTAGATCCCTATCTATCACATGGTAGAAAAGGTATAAATATTGACTGGCTATGTTAAAAATATTTTTTTAATCTTTAAACTCTGTAATAATTAACTATTTTACTTCATTTTGGACCTACTTTTCTATTACTGTAATTGATACTTTAATTTAATTCTGAAAATACACAGATGCCTCAGCATCCTCATCCAATATATTACCTGCACTAGCATTATTATTTTTACTTTTTGCTTCAATAGTTTTTATTAAATACATACAATGAGAATGAAAGAGGGGAAGGGAAGTTAAGGAAAAAAAGGAAGGATAATTTATTAGAGGGGATAAGGAAAAGTAATTGGAAGGTAGGGAAAGGCAGAAGAGCAGAACTCAGATAAGATATGAAGACTAAACTTTGACACAAAGAATACAAATAAAATAGATAAACAATAGAGCAACATGCATGATAAAAACTGCAAAAACAGCACTAATGAAGGTTTAACATTCACAACTAAAACATCTTAGTACTAGAGATGAGCGATTGTGTTTGGAAAATAATCACCAATCGCAAATTCGACATGAACGTAGCACATTCGGAATCGAGTTCATCTTTCACGAGCATTTAACTCAAAGTCGTCAAATGTCGGTTACAGCTCGGTAAATCATCGTGTTTCCACTCTTGCTTTTGTATGACTTTTGCTAGGATAGTGATGCTGTATGATGAGCGATGGGGATGGGGAGACTTCTTTGTTGAGGGGAGGGGGTATGGAGTGATTAAAGTAGCGTCTAAAGAGATTACACGTGCGGCGCGCACTATTTTTTTTCTTAAGTTTATCTGTGTTGATTCCGGCAACCAATCTAGGTGCAGATACCACCCACAACGTCTCTTGACACAAGGTCTTCTGTGATTGGTTTCCAAAGTCACATGTCCCTGACAATATAAAAAGTGGACATCTTGTTTTGCTGGCGCCATTTTCTCAGTGTCACAGAGCAGAGAGGTCACTCCGGGCCTAGAGCTGGTGCTGCTGAAAGTGAACTTGTAAGTGAAATAGATAGGATCCTGTCTTGTGTGAAATCGAAATTCCAGCATCAAAGTAGATTGTGCAAATACTTTGTGGTAGTCTAACAAAGCCCCATTTGCTACTCCGAATCATTTTGTGCTAGAACTGTGTTTCAGTGGCAAATTAGAAGGCCAGATTTCCACTCAAAAATTGTTAGGCCTAATAAAATGACTACATATATATAATATAGGCTACATTAGAAGTTGTTGTAGCAGATGCTCAGTTGTGAGACATTATACACAGGCTGTGCAAGATATTATTGTGTTTTTTTTCCTCAAAGCATGGAGCTGCTATACTGAGTAAGTAGAGATGTCTTTTACAAACTTATTTTGTGTGGACAAGGAGGCATTAATCTGTGTAGGCATCCTGATTTCTGGTAGGCTGTCTCACATTTGATTTGGTATTGAATGTTACCAATCATGTCAAGTAACAGGTGTACATGGTTTTACTTAATGGCATGGATATATAAGGATGTTTTTATGTATTGTTCATATGACTATGACTAAGAACTTTGTTCAAAATGCGTCAGACGTTTAGGGGCTATGTCCCCGCAAGATGTATTTTCTTGACATGAAAATAAAATATTGAAGATTTTCATGAAGACACGCCTGGTGCTGGAACTTTTTTCTCCTTCTTTTGTTATTGTTAATATAGTGGTGCAGTCATGAGGTCAAATTAGCTTCTTCAAATCATTTGTGCTAAAACAATGTTTGAGTGGCAAATCAGAAGGCTATAGTTCAGGCACACTATCTAAGAAAATAGTGATTGTTCATTTAATGACAAGTGACTGAGGCTGGTTTCACACTTGCATTTTTTTGCGTAAAAAAAGCATGCGTTTTTTCATATACTTTACATGGGTGTGCATACACATGCATTTGTACGCGTTTGTATGCGCATGCTTTTTTTGTAGTGTGCGCTCGGGTGCACAAAATGCATCCTGTTGCATTTTTTGTGCGTCGGACTTGTCAAAAAAAAACGCATGCGCACGCAATGCGGTTTTTTTTCACCCAACCACCCATTATAGTCTATGGGTGCACTGACGTGCGCATGGTAATGCGCACGTCAGCGCAAAATAAGTGCATAAAACCGCATAAAAATGCACAAAAATGCATGATGCATTTTTTATGTGCGTTTGCACTGTGCACGGTGCGCAGCGCAAAAAGACGCAAGTGTGAAAGTAGCCTTACTGCTGTGAAGGTTGTGAAACAGTAGGGTACAAGAGAGGATGGTTACTTACAACATGAGTGGGAAAAAGGTGGAAGGGGGAATAGGCTTGGTGATCAATATGTAAGTGCGTTGTTTTTGCAGTATTTGTCAAACAGCCGAACATCATTAGAGTCAATGGTAGTAGAAATTACCGAAATTATTTGCAACTGATCATAAGACATACATTCGGCACGAATAGAGTTGAGCGAAACGGGTCAAAAAATTTCAAAAGCCGCCGACTTTTGGTAAAGTCGGGTTCATGAAACGAAACCCGACCCTAGGGTGAGGTCGGCCACGAGCTTGGCGACTTTAGCACCAAAGTCGCGTTTTAAAAGTTTGTTTTCCACCCTTTTTCAGCCAATCAGGATCCACGGACACTGTGAGCAACGTGATGACATAGGCAGGGGTCACCATCATCTTTGAGAAGGGCATGCAATTGATTGGCTTGCTTTGGGGGGCGTCACAGGGGGTATAAAAGGGCGTGCACGCCAACCGCCATGTTACTCATGCTGATCTCAGAATAGAGAGAGCTGCTGCTGCTGATTCTGTAGGGAGAGCGTTAGGCAGGGAAGAAGACACCAAAAACTGCAGTGTGTGCAGTGCAAGTGGAGGCTATATTTTGCTGGATCAGCTGTGTTGGTTGTTATGCTGCATTATAAGGCTTCCTGATAGCTGCATTGCTGTTTTCCCACTGCTCTGCAAACTGCTTTTTTAAAAGCAATCCAAATTTTTTTTTTGTCCTAGTGAGGTACTGAGCGTGCATTTTTTCACACCATACAGCGGTGTACGCTCCTCACACAGTACCGTGTAACGGCTGTTATCACGGCCACAGTGAAGCTATCTGTGTGTGACTCTGTAAGGATAAGTCGAGGACATGTTCCGTTCTTACAGACCTCCACCTTCTAGTCTTGACTGGTTTTCAAACAGTTAAGTATATTTGCTGTTTGATCACATTCAAAACTATAGAGAGACAGCATGTGTCAGTCCGTATACTTAAAAAACATGGAGCTTGACAATTTTACGGACACCGGACAGCGGTGTGCGTGCACGCTCCTCTCTCAGTACCGTGTAACGGCTGTTATCACGGCCACAGTGAAGCTATCTGTGTGTGACTCTGTAAGGATAAGTCGAGGACATGTTCCGTTCTTACAGACCTCCACCTTCTAGTTTTGACTGGTTTTCAAACAGTTAAGTATATTTGCTGTTTGATCACATTCAAAACTATAGAGAGACAGCATGTGTCAGTCCGTATACTTAAAAAACACGGAGCTTGACAATTTTACGGACACCGGACAGCGGTGTGCATGCACGGTCCTCTCTCAGTACCGTGTAACGGCTGTTATCACGGCCACAGTGAAGCTATCTGTGTGTGACTGTAAGGATAAGTCGAGGACATGTTCCGTTCTTACAGACCTCCACCTTCTAGTTTTGTCTGGTTTTCAAACAGTTAAGTATATTTGCTGTTTGATCACATTCAAAACTATAGAGAGACAGCGTGTGTCAGTCCGTATACTTAAAAAACACGGAGCTTGACAATTTTATGGACACCGGACAGCGGTGTACGTGCACGCTCCTCTCTCAGTACCATGTAACGGCTGTTATCATGGCCACAGTGAAGCTATCTGTGTGTGACTCTGTAAGGATAAGTCGAGGACTTGTTCCATTCTAACAGACCTACACTCTAGGGAGATTCCTATTCTGCCCAATTCTATATACACCTTGTAGTTTGTCATACACTAGCCAATTTCTGCCTGTGACATAGCAGTGTGATATTCACTGGGCCTCACACAATCCAACAGTGTCCACAAGTGTGTTCAGAAATTCTACATCTCCCCTGTCCTATAGTGACATTTTTCACACCTGCGACATTGAGCCTGTGACATAGCAGTGTAATATTCACTGGGCCTCACACAATCCAGCAGTGTCCACAAGTGTGTTCAGAAATTCTACATCTCCCCTGTCCTATAGTGACATTTTTCACACCTGCGACATTGAGCCTGTGACATAGCGGTATGATATTCACTGGGCCTCACACAATCCAACAGTGTCCACAAGTGTGTTCAGAAATTCTACATCTCCCCTGTCCTATAGTGACATTTTTCACACCTGCGACGTTGAGACTGTGACATAGCGGTGTGATATTCACTGGGCCTCACACAATCCAACAGTGTCCACAAGTGTGTTCAGAAATTATACATCTCCCCTGTCCTTTAGTGACATTTTTCACACCTACGATATTGAGCCTGTGACATAGCGGTGTGATATTCACTGGGCCTCACACAATCCAACATTGTCCACAATTGTGTTCAGAAATTCTACATCTCCCCTGTCCTATAGTGACATTTTTCACACCTGCGACATTGAGCCTGTGACATAGCGGTGTGATATTCACTGGGCCTCACACAATCCAACAGTGTCCACAAGTGTGTTCAGAAATTCTACATCTCCCCTGTCCTATAGTGACATTTTTCACACCTGCGACATTGAGCCTGTGACATAGTGGTGTGATATTCACTGGGCCTCACACAATCCAACAGTGTCCACAAGTGTGTTCAGAAATTCTACATCTCCCCTGTCCTATAGTGACATTTTTCACACCTGCGACATTGAGCCTGTGACATAGCGGTGTGATATTCACTGGGCCTCACACAATCCAACAGTGTCCACAAGTGTGTTCAGAAATTCTACATTTCCCCTGTCCTATAGTGACATTTTTCACACCTGCGACATTGAGCCTGTGACATAGCGGTGTGATATTCACTGGGCCTCACACAATCCAACAGTGTCCACAAGTGTGTTCAGAAATTCTACATCTCCCCTGTCCTATATACACCTTGTACCTTGTTTTACATTACTATATAGTTTGTGGGATTTTGTGTACATTTTTACCAAAAATGAGGAAGGCTGGTGGAAGAGGCCATGGAATTGGGCGGGGGTTGCCAGCTGGTAATGATGGTGTTGGTGGTGGATCTGATGGTAGTGGCAAAAGCAAAATAGGACCGAATGCAGGAGGTGTTGAGCCTGCGTCACTGTCTGGCTCCACAAGGCCTCGAAGGCTTAGTTTTCTAGAAGTTGGCAAACCGCTTTTAAAGCCAGAGCTTCAGGAAAAAGTTTTGGCTTACATTGCTGACTCAGCCTCCAGCTCTATCGCCTCCTCTTCTAAAGTTGTAAAAAATAAAAGCACTGAGTCGTCATTGGAGGCTCATGTTCATGAACCACATCTTTCCTTGTGTCCTTCACCCCAACCAAGATTGAAGGATGACGCAGGCCATACAACTGATTACTCTATGGAGCTGTTTTCACATACCATGCCTGGGTTATCAAGTGAAATGGTGAATTACCCAGGCCAAGATGAATCTGACATGGAGTGCACTGATGCACAGCCACTGATAGATGATTCTGCTGGTACATTCATTCAGAGCACTACATTGTCCTCGCAGTGTAATGAGCCAGATTCTGACCCTTATGAGACTCAGGTGCCCCTTCCCGCATACTATACCACCATACACGGTGACACAGAGGAAGGTGCACATGACATTGAAGAGGAGGTGATGGATGACCCAGTTGTTGACCCAGATTGGCATCCATTGGGGGAAGAGGGTGCAGCTTCCAATAGCTCAGATGAGGAGGAGGAGCATCCACAGCAGACATCGACATCGCAACAGCTGTTATCTGGCAGGCCCGGAGCACTCCAAAGACAGGTTCCAAAAATCAAAAGAGTTGCTGGACAGCTTGTCCAGAGGGTCAAAATATCACAGCGTGCTAGGCCGCAAAATGTCTGCCAAAGTAGGAAGAGTGCAGTGTGGCACTTTTTTGAACAAAATCCTCATGATCAGGCCAAGGTTATCTGTGAGAAGTGCGCAAAGACCTTTAGCCGAGGGAAAAATATGAAAAATTTGAATGCCAGTTGCATGCTTAGACATTTAACCAGCATGCACTTGCAAGCGTGGACACAACACCAAACCTCAAGTGCCACATGTGCAACTGATCACAAAGAAGGTAGTCAGCAACGCTACATTGTTTCCCCCACTGTAAGCCCACCGGTTAGCACAGCAGCAAATGTTGAGGTGTCGTTGCAAGGCCAAAGCAGTCAGGGAATCCCACTGTTATATCAACGAAAGACTGAATCTAGGCCATCAGAAAGAACACCATCTCCATCACCATCATCAACCCTCTCTCAGTCCGCCCTGCCACCGCTAGTTCCACCATATGCAGCTCTCAAGTCCAGCTCACCCTCCCAGAGACTATGAGTAGTTCAAGAAAGTACTCAGTCTCTCATCCGCGTACACTGGGTTTGAATGCCCACATTGCCAAACTAATCTCGTTAGAGATGATGCCCTATCGGTGGGTGGAAAGAGCAGCCTTCCGCGAACTCATGGCCTATGCAGTACCATGCTATGACCTACCCAGTCGCCACTTCTTCTCTCGCAAAGCCATCCCAGCCCTGCACCATCATGTGAAAGACCGCATTGTCCATGCACTCAAGCAGTCAGTGAGTGGAAAGGTGCACCTCACAACAGATGCATGGTCCAGTCGGCATGGCCAGGGCCGTTACGTGTCCATCACTGCGCACTGGGTTAATGTGGTGGATGCAGGGTCCACAGGGGACAGCGGTGGTGGGAGAGTGCTGCCTAGCCCACGGTATAGGAAACAGTTGGCTGTAGTCGTTCGACCCTCCTCCTTCTCCTCCTCCTCCAGAAGCGAAAGCTCGTCCACAGAGTGCAGTCGTACGAGCACTCCATCTGCAGCTGCCACTGTTGCACACGAGGTGTCACCCTATTGAGCAGCTAGTGGAAAGCGTCAGCAGGCTGTGTTGCAGATGATGTGTTTGGGCGACAGACACACCGCGGAGGTGCTGGACGAGTACTTTCAGTGACAAACTGAGTCATGGCTGGGCAGTATACATCTTGAAGCTGAAAGACCTCTGTAAAGTCCTTCAGTGTTTTGAGGAATGCACACGGCTGGTAATCGCAGACGACGCCATCCTAAGCATGAGCATCCCACTTATGTGTCTGCTCATGCAAACTTTGACGCACCTTAAGGAGCAGGCGTCTGCAGCCAATGTTGACGAGGAGGAAAAGGAGGAGGGAATCCTTGATGACATTCAGCCATTGTCTGCTCAGGGACCTCTCCTGGACGAGGTGGAGGAAGAAGAGGAGGAGGAGGATGATGATGGGGATGATTACTGAGGGGAGGAGGATGCATCTCATGGGGCAAGTGAAAATGTTGGCGTGGCAAGGTCTGGTACAGGGTTTGTGCATGACTGGAGGGATGTGGATTTGACAGAAAGTGCTCCTCCACCCAGCACTCGCAGTGCTTCATTGACACCGGGAAAATTGGCCCACATGTCAGATTATGCCTTGCAGATCCTAAAAAGGGACCCCCGCATTGCCAAAAAGATGAACGATGACGACTACTGGTTGGCCAGCATCCTGGATCCACGCTATAAAGGCAAATTACAAAACATCATGCCACAGGAGAACATTGACCTAATATTGGCCAATAAACAAGCAACTCTGGTAAACCGGTTGGTTGAGGCATTCCCAGCACACAGCAGCGGTGATGGTTCTCAAACGAGCCGTACGGGTCGGGGGCAGCTTGGCAGAGGTGTTCTTGGTGCACACAGCAGAAGTGGCGTTGGAGACAGGGGTTTCATGACAATGTTGTGGACTGATTTTTCAAGTACAGCTCACACAACTGGTAATACTGCATCGATGGAAAGTTACAGGAGACAGCAGTTGTCAACTATGGTTACAAACTACTTTTTCTCCCATATCGATGTTCTCCCACACAGGTCATTCCCCTTTGACTATTGGGCCACTAAACTGGACACCTGGCCTGAATTGGCACAATATGCCTTACAGGAGCTCGCTTGGCCAGCTACAAGTGTGCTATCGGAAAGAGTCTTCAATGCAGCTGGATCAATCCTGACAGAAAAAATGACCCGTCTGTCAACCCAAAATGTGAATGATCTAATCTTCATTAAAATGAACCATGCATGGGTTTGCAAAGATTTTGTCCCACCTTCCCTTGATGACACATAGGTTGCCAGAAAAATGGCTTGCTTTGGTCCTCCTCCTATTCCGCGAACCTGACCTATTTCGCCTTTTGCAGCAGCTGAATGTCCCACATCAACATATGCCACTTTGTAAACCGCCCTAACTGGGCTGCCCCCCCCATGGCCGGGGTCACCACCTAGCGCACGAAACCGTGCGAGTGCCGTTGCCCTGGACAGGTGGGTAGGCCGACTCTTGGGTGCGGGCACTGGCACAGGGACCCTCATAGTGCAATCAAGTGTCTCTGATGGTGGTGGTGCACACCCGCCGTCAGACACACCGCCGTACTATGAGGGACCCAGTGCCAGTACCGACGCCCACGAGTGTGCCCCCCTTGCTTGGGCAGGGCCCCAGCATTTGCAATGTTTACCTCTCCCTGCTCCTCCGCTGTGTATTCTGGGCTGTCAAATCCTTCACTGGGAGTGCCACTACAAATTGATTGAACTGAAAGATGATGGTTAAGATGTAGCTATGCCCTGTCCTGCTGGCCGGGCTCTAGCTCCAGATGATCAATGGCTTCCATTTCTTATGGATGTCGACTCACAATAACATGCAGTGGTGGTTTATCATCAGCTTTCACAGTTTTCCTACTCACAAACGTGTGACATTCCGGCGCACATTTTAAAATGTGCCCTCTCATGCCAATCAAATAGAATCGCCTACGGCCTGTGGCTTCTGTCTTTTGCACTCCAAAGTCATGTGACAGATCATGATAACCAGTGAGCACCATGTTTACATCGCTCCCTGTGATAAAAATTTGATAGAGATGAGTAACAGTGATGGAATCAACGGAAGTGCGATACAGCAAGACTTTATTCACAAAAAAATGTTTTCACTGTCTCAACACACAAATTAATTGAGGGTCAGCATCGCCTATGAGAATTGTGACGGAAGTTTTTCCCGTGAATAGTAATTCCTAGATTTCTGCAATCACTAGCCTTTATGTCAGTAATTGTATGCATCTCATTTCCTATTGCGGAGAGGCTGGACTGTATTACTGAGACAGAAATATATATGAAGATTTAAAAATAACACCAAAAGTATATAGTTGTGTACGCCTCAAATGCATTTCCTTTTTTCCACTTTTTAGATTGCTGTGTAATCCATACTGAGAACACGGAGATTTTACATGTTTAAACTATGCTATATATACCTGCTATCCAGTGATAAAGTACCCTTTCTCAACTTTGTACAATCTGGTCAAATCCATACTGGGCCTGAGAACATCTGAGTCTGCCTCCTGATCTATAGACATATATTTTTAATGTGTAATCTAGGCTACATATACGTGTTATCCGGTGAAACTGTACCCTTTATCAACTTTCTACAATGTTGTTGAATCCATACTGGGCCTGAGAACGGCTGCCGAGCTGATAAGCAAGCTACAGCACCTGTGGTTTGGACACGTAATTTTTTCAGGAATGACGGTTAGGCCTAACTCCGGAATTGCGGTTGACCTGAACTTACTGGGAAATCATCGTTCGCGGGGAATAATCTGAATCCCAGATCCCCATCACTAACGGTGTTCAGCAGGTTATCTGCACCTGTAAGCGACAAAAGCTGGTCCTTTCAGTGTAGCGTGCATGCAGCCCTGGACATGTACGGGAATGCTAGACCTGTTATTGCTCGATCTCACGTGCCAGAGCCTCGCTTATCCCTCTAGTAAGCTTGACGCGTACTGCGGGGGCATGCCGAAGTCTCGGTTGTTAACGGAATAAAGCTGAGAAATCGCTAGCACAACTACAAACACACATACCACACCACACACAGAATCGACAAAGCTTTCAAAGTGTGCATCTTTTCTTTAGGTGGCATGGTTGTGGTTTCCCGGGTGGAGTCCAATTAAGCCACAGGCTCCATTCCTGGTGGTGCCCTTTTGGACATTCCTTTAAGGTTCAGCTTTGCAATCATACTGCCCCTGGAAACCAAAAACTTTGCCTTCATGGACGCTGTTTGGAAGTTCATGGGAATAACGCCGCCCGATCAGCAGTCGGCATATGGGTCGCCCTCCCAGGACTGTGGGGTACTCGGTACCGGGCAGGTGTCAGTGGGATGTGTCACAGCAGCGGTGATCCGGACGGTGGCCCTGGGTGCCCATGTAAATGGTGTGGTATAATGGTAAAGAGTTTATATAGATAGTTTGATGCCACCTGTGGTGTTCAGCAACACAGATGTTAGGCCGACGATGCATGCAGATCCTCTGGGACTGATGGTGTTGTGCAGCAAAGATGGTGAAGCTCCCCACAGGTGGAGCTGGAGTCCCAGGGAAGTGTAGATGTAGTGATGGGGAAAGGCACAGGCGGTGTAGGTGCTGGTACCCAGATGTAGCGGTGCTGGAATAACTGTAGGACACCAGAGCGTGCAGTTCCAAAGCTTTACTCACAGTCTGCAGGTTACACAGATGCCTGCCTCCGTGCTGTGTCCTCCGGGTCAGGACCTCAGCCAACCTCCGGGACCAAAATGGAAAGCTCCCTTCCAACACTCCGCCAACATGTACCTTCCTGAACGTCTCCTTTCTAGCGCTTGTGGGGGAAGCACTCACAGGACCGTGGTTCACTGAAGCGCCTCCTGTCTAACAGATGTTCCTCAGACTTTACTTGTATGGCAGACAGCTGTAGCCTTTTCCTTCTGGCTCCCACACGTCGATGCTGGGGCCTCCGAGCCTTAGTTGGGTACAGAGCATTTATAGCTGCTACTTCCCCCGGTTTCTGCTGCAGGAACGTCAGTGTCCCTACAAACTCGGAGACCGGAATCGGGACAAGGCGCTCCAGCTAGGAGTGAGCCTTAACTCTGCTCATCCTCCAGCTCCCCTTCTCACGTCCACACATTTCCCCTTCCCTGCACAGAGTGCCCTAACTTACCTCCTCCCGACCACAGAGAGCAGCTCCTCAGCAGTCAGGTTCAGAGGTCTCCCTGCTAGCCTGGAGTGGGAAATGTGTTGTGTGTTGGTTTCACTGCTAGAGAGATCCTTCGTTGCTCCCAAGCTTGACAACACACTCCCTAGGAGGAAGGTAATGCCACAGTGGCGACCGTACTCTTGGGGATGCCACAAGTGCACTGAGGCCCAGCCACTGCAGGATGATGCTGCTGGTACATTGACCCAGACCACTACATTCCCCTCGCACTCTACACTGCCAGAATCTGACCCAGAGGAAACTCAGGTTCCCCATCCCACATACTATACCACCTTACACGGTGACAAAGAGGAAGGTGCAGATGAAAGTGAAGGTTCCTTGAGCAGGTGGGGGGGCATACACATGGGCGATGGCACTGGCACAGGGCACCGCATAGTACTCAAAAGTATCTCTGCCGGTGGGAGGGCCTAAACAGACAAGTGCAGTGAGATGGAAGATGGGAACGACAAGGAGTTCAGAGTAGTCCAGGGATTCCCTAGCAAGTAGACTTATGTAATTGTTTTCAATGTTGGGACAGCAATTTTTGGCGAGCACTATACTCTGGTGAATGATATATGGGGCCCACCATACACTGGAGCATTCCAAACGTGGACATCAGACACTGGAGCAGCATTTACAGGGCCCACTATACACTAGAGAAGTAGAAATGGGGCCCATTATATATGGAGCATTATTTGGGCCCATAAGACAGTGGAGCTTCATCCATTGGGACCAACATATGCTATAGCATTATGTGGAGCTCATCATATACGGTTTGAAACATTATTTGGGATCAATGATTCCATATGGAGAAATATATGGGCCTCATTACTCTGTATAGCGCACTAAGCGCTGGCCATAATACTGTATGGAGTTATATACTGTCCGTTTTTGGAGGTATTGGAGAATTTAAAATGGATATCAGTCATGAGAGGTAAGAAGTGACGTATTTTTCATTGTACTATACTGCTATTTCTCTGCCGTATCGGAGCATCATGAGTTGTGGTATGTGTTAAAGGGGCGCTCTTTGGCCCTGGGCCCACGAAAACCAGGAGCCAGCCTTACGCCCCCACAATTGTAGCCAAATAACCCCCATTTTTCAGTGCGTAACTAGTATTATGAAGTAAATTAAGGTTGACAAGCTTAAGTAATAAGAATTGATGCTTTTGGCATTCAAATGGGCACTGTAGGTGTGTTTCCTGTCCTCCTCTCACTGCCGACTTTAATTCCCCATTGACTTGGTTTCGTGTTTCGGTCGGATCCCCGACTTTTCCCTATAGTCCGCCGATTTTGCTCGACTCGACTTTTGGAAAAGTCGGGTTTCATGAAACGAAACTCGACCCTAAAAAAACAAAAGTCGCTCAACTCTAGGCACGAATATTGTTTGAATATGGCTCGAATATGTCAAAATCAGATTCGGGGACAAAATCCAAATAAATTCGGTCATCCCTAGAATGAAAGCTCAACTGAACAAACACTGTCTAGTCCTATCCAAAGACCACAGACAACATCTGTTACTGAGCGGCCTACTCGACTTTCTTTTTTTGTCAGCTGCACAGCGATATGACTTGTAGATAAGGCTCAGAAAGTCAATGCTCAAGTCAATGGCAAGTGCTGTATCAAGTGTCCTCTCCTCCTCTTCCTCCACCTTAACATCACACACAGTACGATCCTCAGAGGTGATAACCAAATCACCCTTGATTACCCCTGCATCAAAAATTCCCAAACGCCAAATTGACTGTGGGGAACCTCAGATGGGCCAGTCAAAGGAGCTGTTCACACATTCTATTCCATGGGCTTCAGAGGTCTGCTCTGAAGAATCACAGAATCCAGAAGTGGAAAGCATCTGCACTGATACCCAAAATTTTTTCATGTTGGATACAGGGCCAGACAAAGTAAGGTCTGGGGTAGAGATGATCCTGATGAGGCTCAGATACCAGAAGCTCACGTGGACTATACTGTGGAGTCAAGGCAGGAAGAGGAGGGTGACTTTAAGGGTGAGGAGTGTGAGAACAGAGAGCATGAGACTGAGGTTGCAGATTCCACTTGGTGTGAACCCAGAGGGATGCAGCTGCGTTGCTCAGCAGCAGAGGTGGAGGAGGGAGATGAGGAGGTTACATTGCAGCTTTCCACACAGACACTAAATGGTGGAAATACTTCAAGCTCTGCATCCTCCATCTCAACCCTGACTGTGGCCAGCAATGGCCGTGAGTGTGCAGTTCGCAGTGGTGGAAGGGTTGCCTAGCTTGGGCATTTTTTGAGAAAGCAAAGGATGATCCAAAACATGTTATCTGTCAAATTTGTGTGACAATTATTTTTTTTAAATGTGGAGACTCAAAGTTGGGCTTCCATCTGGTGGATTGCCTGTAGTAGATGGTGTGTCAGAGGCCTATTATACTGTTACTACTGTGGAAATTGATGTCACTTTAGTTGTGAGTGACAATTATTTTATTTTTTTTTTAAATGTGGAGACTCAAAGATATAAAAGGTTCTACTGTGGGTCAATTGATCAGTCAACAACCTATGTTACTTTCCTTACATTTTTCTATAAATAGTACTCTATGAAACTGATGTTTATGCTGAGTGTAGCTGGAAAAAAATGGAGGTGTTGCATCAGGTATCACTGATACCTCATGCATGACCCAGGGCTTACTGCTGCTGTGCCATTTTCAAATTTCTACTGTGGGTCAATTGATGCCACTTTTCATGGTGTCCTAATTTTTTCTGTTTGGGAAGCTATTTGTCATCCCTTAAGGTGTTGTCTATGCATTTGGCTTTGCATACTATTGAATCTAATGGGGTTCGGATATGTTTGACACACTGTTCCGTGAGCGACCATCCATTAGACGAATCTAAACCGAACCTTCAAAGATTTGATCATCTCTAGTTATAAACGTCTATGAAGCATCATGGTTGTTCAAGTACACACCACACATTTAGATTATTTGCCAAATTTCCATTTTTTTCACAGATACACATAAGTCATTGCAAAGAAATTTTATGACTATCATAAAACCCAATATGTCATGAAAAAAAAACAATCTCAAAATCAGCTGGATCCATTGAAGCGTTCCAGAGTTATTTTATTCATAATGTGACACTCGTCTAAATTGTTAAATTTTGACCGGTCATGAAAACAAGCTAGATGGTGAAGGGGTTAAACTTGAGCAAGAAATGTCATTGGTAGGTGTCAGGAACCATAATTTAAAATGATTTCCTGCAACAGTAATTATGAAAACATAAGACATCTCACTGCTGTACATTTTCACATGGATCTCTTCCAAAGCAAGGTTATTCAATCAGGATTTTTCTTTTCTTTATTTGGAGAAAATGCTCACACATAGATATACATTTTGTAGAATTTTATGTGCTGCCCCAGACCATGTTGTAGAGTGAAACGTGTTGTGGTGCAGGTTAGAGATGGGAAAATTCGAACAGTAAAGTTCGGTATCCGTACAGAACACCTACTGTTCGGGCATGGACACCAAATGCGGACTTTACAGGAAGTCCGGGTTACTGTTTGGGTTCGGCTGCCCAAACACCGGGTGTTTGTCGCTCTGTCATGTGCATGGCAGTGCAGCAAACACCACTTCTGATCGGCGGGGAAATCAACCTTGCAGTTCCCACGCTGTCAAAAGACAAACAAAAAAGTCAAGAAGCCATCGCTGCCTATGGTCAGCACGCAATGCATAAAGTGCACATTCATATATTAGTTTCTAACTGTACTTTAAAATGAGACATTTGGCAAACAATTGATCAATTCTTTGAGCCACCCCGCCACACCAAGGCATTTTCATATGGGGCAGACCTACTCTACATTTTTTATATTTGCTGTGTCATTACGGCCTCCTAAATGTATTAAAAGCAAGACTGTAAAAAATACAAATGCACCCGAAACATTTCTAAATCACTCCCATGGCGCCAGAAGGGCAAGTGCAGATAAAGGCCAACCAGGTCTGGACATGGACATTTTAGATCTGACCTCCACACTGCCAAACCAGCAACCATAGATGAAGGGTGAAACAGACACAGGTGCATAATCAAATAGAGCCTGGGGGAGAGTAGGGCTGCAGTACGTTTGTACAGCAGCCTAGATCAATCACAATAAAGACAGATAGAATGACGTGCATAATCAAGCAAGCCCATGGCTTAGTAATAGAGAGTTGCCGATAAAACACCTATCTATTAGTAATCCTATAGTTGTATGCTAAATAAAGACAGCCAGAAAAAAGTCCTTTATTTGAAATAAGACTAGACACAGTTTTTCATTTTTATTTAGACTCTTAATTCCAGTGAAGCCCTCGATCTCCTGTAATAAAACTAAAATAAAGAACAACAATATACCATACCTGTCTGTCGTTCTGTCCAACACTGTAATCCATGTCTGGGGGAGAAACAGTTTTCAACCTGGTCGGTGCCAAGATGCGACCGTCCAGGCTGAAAACCACTGGAAACTGAACTGCTGTTAGCACAGCCTCAGAGACCGGTAGTGACGTCATAGAAGTTGCAGCCGGTCAGTGAGGCTCCGTTTCCAGTGTGGCTGAACTACCGTGACCTCGGTGACATCCCTGCTAGCACCGTGAGAGTTTTTGGCAGGAAATGCAATGAATATTCATTTCTCTTTAGCAGCAAGAGCAGGAGTTAGCTGCAACCACCTGCTCCAGTCTTCTGTGACCCAATGCACTGCTGATGCCATTCTCCTACCTCCCCACCACAGCCAGACCTGGTACATCTGGACTATAAGAGGCACCCCCCATTTTCCTCCATATTTTTGGAGGAAAAAAGTGCGTCTTATAGTCTGAAAAATACAGTATGTCTCTTCCACCTCCCAACACTTATCGCATTTTTATCTTACCACAAAGGAAACACCTTCCTTTGTTAGTCAATCCCATACTCTTACAAATCCTCTCTCCATTTATAGCCTCTTTCTCACTATCATATTTCTTGAACTCGTACTGTTCTCCAACCAATCTTTTGACAAATAGAGTACCTTAATCACTTGCATTAAACTGGTAATGAGGATATTATTCTTGCACTCATTTCAAGTTTTTGTAAATCAACCTTTTTATTAACACTCCAATGTACAAAAGTTCTCACAAAACTAATACCAGAGTTCACAGCCACAGGGTGTTGTGGCACCTATGACACCTGAAAAGTTACAACCTCCAGGTGTTCCAGCAGCTGGGAACTCTAATAACATTAAAGTCACCAGTAAAGGCTCCCGTAAGGTTGCAGGGCCTCACAGGTGCAGGGTCACGCAGAGTGCAGTTTGGGAATCAACGTGACCCTAACATTCAGTCCTAAGATTTCCTAACATTTTTTCCTGTAAAATCCATTTTTTCTTTGACTTTGTATATCTTATTGTTTGTCTGTAAAACCATCATAATACTCTGACAACCTGTGAGTCAGAGATGACACCAGGGGACTTCCCTATGCTGTTCCCATTCCATTTTAGCTGTGTTTCCATCAATTTCAGCAATTTTCTGCCCCTCCCCCAGACCTTCTGTCAGGGTCTGCAAGAAAAATGTTTGAGTTCCATTATACTTGTTACTCAAGTCGAGCACCCAGTAATTACGATTTTCTCTATTCAAGTAACAAGCACCTGAGCATTTAAGTTCTCACCTATCACTAGTGGTCATGCTTTAAGTCATGTCGGCCTTCTGGGTCTAATTCAGTTTTCTGCATTATTTAAAACATTGGCAATTTTTTGTGCCACACGCACATTGAATCGTGATTTTGATTTTGCCGATAACTGCAAATTTTATAAAAATTTGTCTTGAATTCGATTTGCATTGAATCAATTCAATCACCTCTAATAATTACTTTTTTAGAAATTGTAAAATGTATAAATAATAACCAAGTTCCCAAATACAATGCAAAGTTACAAATATATGAAGGTATTTTATTTCTTTCTTGTCTTACTTTCAAAATAACTACAAGAAAGCAGCCACTCCAATGATGCCCAAGGCCATTCAGTGTAAATAAAAATAAATTCAACTTTCAGCTCTGTAGCAGATCAGGGAACTGCAAGTGGGTCACTAATTGTCAAGAGATTGCATCTAATAAGAAAAGTCAGAGGATGTTTGTTGTTTAGTTTTATTCAAGGGCAATTTTACTGTTTTTAACTTGAAGTTTAATGTACATGTTACTTTTCATTAGTTTTCTTTTTGTCTTGTCATTTAAACCCACATCAATTACATCCCTAATGTTGCTGGGGACATGGAGTCTTTTGTTTTTCATGGGTAGCTCTGCCAGTTTGATATTTTCTATTACCCTAATTTGCTTGCTGACATGATTCTTTTGACAAGTATGCTTGCGGATCTAATTAGTTTGTAGGTATACTTGTCTATCATTACAGAAGGGAACCATTTTAGTCCTCATGCCTACAGCTAAGCTATATTCCCCTCAGAGCTCCATAATACTTCAATTTAAAATGCGTAAAGGGGGAATGGGAATTATTGTTTCAAAAAGAAAAGAAAATGTAGTATTGTATTTAACTCTATAATTGAAATCTGAAAAAAAATGGCAAAATAACAAAATCAAATTATAAGTTAACATAAAATACATGCTTACATAAAATGTTATAAACAAAATCCAGAATAACTTTTCAAAAGTGGAAGATTATTTTTTTTACTTGTATATATAATCTATAGAAAAAAAATTCTTAAACAGCGAAAATAATCAAATCAACGCAAAATATATTAGAAGGAAGCGCCAGGCCGCATGTTACTCATGCTACTATGAACAGCCAGTATGGCTTAAATGTGCTACCATAGCATGCACGGCCTCTGGACTTGTCTTTCATCATACACATCTGGGATGTCATTGATCAGCATTTGCTAAAGAAACTGATGGCAGCAAATTTTGATAATATGTACTGTATATTTTTTAGAAAAGGTATAACCAGTAAGGTCAAGAAACATCAATTGCATTATCAGGGAGCCTTACATAACTATAGATATAAGATATAAAATCAAACCTTTATTATAGTCTTGATAAAAGACACCATGACCACATAAATATACAAATAACCATGTCACCTACTGGACCCTACATAAGGGGGGTCCTGATATCAAACCTACCTAACAGCGGAGGTTGGCACCCTAAACAAATACGAGATTGGCGCCCCCGCTCCATGATGGCTGAACCCTAAGTCTCCTAGATAACCCTTGATAAATGCAACAAACAATCTTTCATTTAGCCAGGAAAGGAGTGTATAGGGGTTGCCACATGATAATTGCTGGGTAAGCAACAATAGAAAAAAGTGCAAAAAACAGTGCAATTGACAAGACAATAAAGAGACATGTGCAAAACAAATGAGTACCTAACTAACTGTTCCCTGGACCAGTAAACCTTCCTATCAGCGGAGGTTGGCACCCTACTGGTCAGCGGAATGGCGCCCCAGCTCCACGACGGCTCACCCTATGTAAGCCCTGGTATAGCTGATAATTTCACATTAGGGTGAAACAATATTAATTCTGGAAGGCATTATAGCATAGTAATATAATATGGAATAGTAGATAAATATTCAAGTATGTTGATAACAGTAGAAAAAGGTACTCAAGTTTTTGATGCTGGATAGGAAAACCTCAACGCGCTTCTCCTAACAGGATCATCAGGAGGTAAATAGTTAGATGCTGTGTGGGAGATGACCAAAAACCCCCTCTATATATAGATGTAGCTGCTAATTAGTAGCAATCACTTCCTGTATGTCATAGACGTCCCTGTGTAATGGTCTCACAATAGGGCCAGACATAGATCCAATGTTAAAAATGCAGACAGATTTGTGCTCTATCAACCAAAATCAATCGCATCTCATTGGCCGGTATATCTGTCAATCAAACTGGTGGAAACAGATCCGTCACCATTGCTATAATATCGGGCGTGAGACTACCATCATTATATAGACAATTATTTTGACTATCACATACATATATTTGGCAACTATTACAACTATTTTGCATAAAATTAGTTATGCAGATTCTTGTCATGTCACTGCATTGTTACTGTTTTAGAATTATAGTTTTTCTTCTAAAAATTTAAATTTAAATATCTATTATATTGTTAGTATTTTGTAAATACACCATTGGCTTTGAACTCTGCCTGTATTCCAATGTACCCCGTACTGACTGTGTGTATATATGTTTGTATTGTAGTTTCACTGTGCTAGCATACCATCACGTTCAATAAAGCACAGATTCGACCTACAGTCTCCTTACTGGACCCTGATATAGCGGTTTAGCTGCCTGTATAAGCTACATGAATCCTGCTTCATTTAGTGAGTACAGAACAGTGAAACAGCGGCCCTCCAGCTAGTGGGAATTCAGGGAAGAGAGACTTCAATCTTGCAGGACCGCAGTGAAACCGCGGTCATCCAGCTAGTGCAATTCAGGGAAAAGACAGCCCTTCATCCAGCTTGCAGGAACTAGTGAAACTGCACTCACCCACCTAGTGAGATTCAAGTCACCGGCTACACAGAAACTAATACAGCTACAGCAATCTCTGCACAGCCAAGCATTCCCCCGAGACACCATGTCCCACAAATCACACAGGACAAAATCTGCTACATCCGTCTCCTCAAAGACTGTATCCTTCAACAGAGCGGTCACCATTGCCCGTGCAAATGCTGAATCCGCCAAAATGCGAGCAAGCTATGCTGAAGAAGAGATGCAACTTAAATTAGAGAAAGCAAGCCTAGAAGATCAAGAGAGAAGGTCACGCTTAGAGAGAGATGAGCAAGAGAGAAAGACGCAGTTAGAGAAGGCACGCATGGATACCACCTTAGAGAGCCTAGCAGTAAAAAGAGAAGCTACCGCAGCACTACCTGAAGCAGAAGCACTAGAAGCCGCGCACAACCCTGAGCTGCATAGCTGAAGCAGTACGTCAAGTCTGAAGTTGCCACTGCAAGATTCACCACAATGCACATCTCAGTATGTTAATGAACTTCCTGATCCAAACTATAACCAAGAACACGACACATCCAGTGAAGCAAGTGATAGTCATCATGAGACTCAGCTCCAGGAAAACGTGGAGCACAACAATTCTGCTAATGACTACCTTGCCCCTAACCAGGTAATCAATGTGAATCACCTTGCTGACACACCGCAGTTCAGGCTGAAGCAATATGACACCGGCTGGCGCCACCCTGAGGATGCTAACAGGTATGAAAGCACCTCACATCTTTATCAGGGTGACTCATCACCAGTATACTCTGCTGACAACTGGTTCGCAACAGAATTTGCTAAGTTCTTCACATGACGTGATCTGGTTTCCAAGGGACTCATGAAATTCACTGACCACACTGAAGGTTACAGAGCTTGGAAAGCTTCATTCCAAAATGTTGCTAGAGACTTTGGGGCTACAACAAAGGGAAGAGATAGACCTCTTAGTCAAATACCTGGGAGAAGAGTCAGTCAAACACGCAGAAAGGATCAGAGACATTAATATAAACCACCCTCAAATCGGCCTTAAAGAAATCTGGAAGAGGTTAGATGACTGTTACGGCTCAGCAGGGGTAATAGAGAGAGTCTTGTTCAAAAGAATCGATGACTTTCCTAAAATATCTAACAAAGGTCTCCAGAAGCTTAGAGAACTAGGTGACCTGCTAAAGGAAGTCCTAGTTGCCAAATGTGAAGGTGACCTACAAGGACTTACATTCCTTGACACAGCCAAAGGTGTTAACCCTATAGTCCTAAAGTTGCCCTACAATCTACAGGAGAGGTGGCTCACACATGGTTCCACGTACAAATACAAACACAGTGTTCCATTCCCTCCCTTCTCTATTTTTGTAGATTTTATGCATGAACAAGTGACAATCAGAAATTGTCCCAGCTTTGATTTTGCAATTTCATATGCCACACCGTCACCAGCTGCAAACCCACGCACATCTGTGGCAGTGCACAAGACTTATGTTTCTTTTCCAAGTTCCAATTGTAGGTCTGCTGGCCGCTCTCAATCTGTTATGGGCTGGCGGAACACATCAAATAATAAAGGTGCTAAGAGGTGCATTCGCAGCCCGGGGTCCACCGTGCAGAGATGGAAACCTGCTGCTCAGTATTGGCGAAGACTATGTGGCAAAATAATGAATGAGCACACGCAGGTTAGCATCACCCGGTGTGTACAGGAATGAGTTCTGTTGATTCACAGAACCGCGGTTCAGCACAAAGTTAGTGCCGAAGCCTGTTAAATTCACAGGGTTCAGTCAGATGAGCGCTAGTATACAGACACAGGACTCCACCGCAAGGACACGGGGTTAGAGTCCATCTAGTTCACTAGCACTCAGCGCCACTGCAGCAGAGCCAGCAAAAGAGAAACAAAGGTGTAACGCACAAGTGTGAACTGCACCGCTCTGGCAGAAGCCACTAACCACCCAGACTGAGGAGGAAAGCGCTAGATCTGCGCATGGCGCCGCGCTGGTGGATGCAGCCACTAGGTGCCTTATGCTGGATGGCACAATATGGCGCTGAGAGAGGTGCTATGATTAGGAAGCTCTGTGGCACTAGGCTTAGCCACTACAAGGTGCTGACTTAATCTAAGATAACCATACAACATGCGTATCAAAGGGAAGGGGTTTCTTAATAAGTCATTCACCAGATCCATGCATCCATCATCACACACACACGTTGTAATAACTGTCTATACTAGCGCATGGCTGAGAGGCCATGCAAACCTTTTATAGCAGCGTCCTTTCGGGACCTTCCTGATGGTCCAATCCGAACTGGAGAAGAACCTGCGCATGTGACCTCCGATCTCCAATGAGAGTTCGTCCCACGGGCATGCTCAGGAGACCGAAAGGAGGACTTAGTCCCTGGAGTAGCTAGCTGCTGACCAGCATGCTTGCTATAGGTGGACCAGAGGTGGCAGCAGCAACCAAACCCACAGTGTTAGTCTGAGCAGAGCGCTGGGATCGACGAGTCTGCTGAGCAGCCTCCTCTGCGGCCGGAGAAGAATGGGAAACCGCTGAAAGCAAGGCTTTGAGATTCCTGCTGTGCAGCGACAGGAACCCAACGCCTAACACAATCAGAGACAAAGGTACAGGACCCTGACAAACAGTGCCCGCTCCATCAGAAGCCTCTTCCTCTCCTGAAATGCAGAGCCTTCAGGGGAAAATCTATGCCAGATCGCAGAAGCTTCCTGAAAGAGAATGGTATCTGCTACAAGTGCTGCTCATCTCGCCAAGGATTGTAAGGTCATTGTAAAATGCACAGAGTGTGGCACCACAGATCAAAACACTGCTCTACACCTTGGCCCCGCTCCATGGAGTGCACAAAATGCGCCAGCTGACAGTGAGCATGGTGGGGAGGAAAGAAGCACTGATGCAGCTATGCCAGAGATCACTTCACAATGTATTGAAGTCTGTAAAGGGACAATAGACAGTAGATCCTGTTCAAAAATATGCCTCATCAGAGTGTACCCAAAGGGTTATAGAGACAAAGCTATGAGACTGTATGCTATCTTGGATGATCAAAGTAATCGATCCTTGGCTAGATCAATATTCTTTGACCTATTCAACATCAAAGGGCCAAGCACCCCATACTCATTAAAGACATGTGCAGGTACTGTGACAACAGCAGGTAGGAAAGCTACTGACTACCAAATTAAGTCCTTAGACAATTCTGCCTGCCACTACCTACAATCATTGAGTGTAACCAGATCCCATACAATAGATCTGAAATACCTACGCCAGATGTGGCAATCCATCATGCTCACTTGAAATGCATATCACACCTTATACCAGAACTCGACGATCAGGCACAGATAATACTGCTGTTGGGAAGAGATATTCTACAGGTTCATTAAGTGAGAAGTCATATTAATGGACTCCACAATGCTCCCTATGCCCAAAGGCTAGACCTATGATGGGTCATAATAGGAAACGTATGTTTGGGACATATGCACGCCCCATCTTCTGTGACAAGTATGCTAACAAATACACTGGAGAAAGGACACCCATCTCTGTTTCAACCTTGCAACAATGATTTCAATGTCAAGGAACTATCACACAGCATCCAACTACCCAACCATTTAATAGACTTCACTCAAGACAGCAGTATAGTGTCAGGAAGCTATGAGGATCAGTTGGGGTGCACAGTATTCCAAAGAACTAAGCAAGACAACCAAGTAGCAATGTCGGTAGAGGACAAGTTGTTCTTAGAGGTAATGGACAAGGGACTTGTAAAAGATGAGACCAACAGTTGGGTCGCACCTCTTCCCTTCAGAACCCACAGACCACGTCTACCAAACAACAGAAATCAGGCATTAAAATGTTTCTCCTCTCTTAAACATAATCTGCAGAAAAAAACAGAGATGAAAGATCACTTTTTCTCCTGCATGTCAAAGATTTTTGAGAACTGCCATGCCGAACTAGCTCCCACTCTCAAAGACTCTGAAGAATGCTGGTTCTTACCCATGTTTGGAGTATACCACCCTAAGAAACCGTGCCAGATTAGAGTGGTGTTTGACTCCAGTGCTAAGTTTGATGATGTCTCCCTGAATGATATTCTACAGACAGGACCAGACCTCAATAACAAACTGCTGGGAGTACTTTTGCGCTTCCATAAGAATTCCATTGCTTTCATCGCTGACATCCAGCAAATTTTCCATTGTTTCTTTGTGAGAGAGAGACAGGAACTTCCTAAGATTCTTTTGATACAGAGACAATGATCCTACTAAAGAGGTCACAGAGTATCGCTTGAGAGTGCACATCTTTGGCAATAGTTCTTCTCCTGCAGTTGTCATTTATGGTCTCAAATCGTCAGCTCAAGAAGGAGAAACAGAATACAGATCAGATGTCAGACAATTCCTAGAATTAGGACTTTTATGTTGATGACTGTTTGAAAGCCATGCCTTCAAATGAGACTGCCATCAGTCTTCTCAAGAGAGCCCAAGAGATGCTTGCTTCCTCTAACCTCAGGCTTCACAAAATAGCCTCAAACAGCCAAGAACTCATGAAAGCATTCCCTTCACAAGACTTTTGTAACGGTCTCAGAGACCTGGACCTGGGGTCAGATCCCACACCAATGCAATGCAGCCTGGGGCTTCTCTAGAATCTACAGTCAGACACTTTCACATTTCAGGTCAGCCAGAAAGAAAAGCCTTTCACATGCAGAGGTCTCCTGTCTACCATCAACAGCCTGTATGATCCCTTGGGTTTTGCAGCTCCTGTTACTATACAAGGCAAAGCTTTGCTAAGAGACTTAACTAAGAAAACATCTGACTGGGATGCACCTCTGCCACCTGATAAGAGAATCCAGTGGGAAGTATGGAAGAACTCTTTAGCAGCCCTATCCAACCTGAATGTGCCAAGATCATACACCCCTGTGCCGTCTACAGAAATACAAAGCCAAAGACTTTATGTATTTGCAGATGCTTCTGTCAAAGGAATTGCGACTGTTGCCTATCGCAAAACTGTAGATTCCAAATGTCAGAGTCACATTGGATTTGCTATGGGGAAGGCCAAACTTGCTCTACAGCCAGAGCACACTATACCAAGGTTGGAGCTTTGTGCTGCAGTCATAGCCATTGAGTTAGCTGAGTTCATCGCATCCGAGATGGATATCGACCTGACACAAGCCAACTAGATGATTCTACGTTTATGTCAACAACAGAGTGCTAAGAATTCGGAGATCCGTTCATCCAAATTAATGGCATTACATTGCCACAGACCAAAATCCTGCAGATCACTCAACTAGAGCATAACAAGTCGACTAGGGAGCATAACATGGCTCTCAGGACCAAAATCATTGTACACTGAGGAAAGTTTTCCAGACACCTTTGAACTTGGGAGAGAGGACTCAGATGCTGAAATCGGCCCTCAGGTATCTACATTTCATACATTGACTCCAGCTACTCTCCTCACCCAGCAAACAGGACTATGCAGTACCCCTCCAGGAGGATTCAACGCTAAGGACCATTACAAGCGCCAATGGAGACACGCACAAAGTCTTGCAAACACATTCTGGGACAGGTGGCGCAAACAATACTTGTCTACCCTGCAGCCACGGACGAAGTGGCAATCTGCCAGGCCTAATCTAGGCATTGGTGACCTCGTCCTTGTGAAAGACTGTCAAGTCCACCGAAACCAGTGGCCACTTGGACTAGTGACTGCAACATTCCCGAGTAAGGATAGCAACGTCCTCAAAGACAAACTAAGGATGGCCAAGGGGAATGAACTTAAGACATTCTCCAGACCAGTAACTGAGCTGGTCCTATTGTTGTCTTTGGAGAAAAAGAATAGTGACATCCATTTGATGCCAGATAGGGAGTGTTCTCTCTCTGACATTTAATCATAATCTCCGATTGTCTGTCTGATAATATTTACAGTGATTACTAGAGTATATGCAGAATGTTCAGTTTTTTCCATAGATTTTATTGTTTTCATTGTTTCCGGCTCCCTCTAGTGACCAGAGTCATAACCGCCGTGTTATTGTGTTATTTTACTTTCACTTCCTGAATCTCTTTTTCCCTCCATTCGCAATGCATTCTGGTAAGGTTGCAATGCACCCTGGTAAGCTTTGCAAAGGATTATGGTTAGTCCAGCCCCCATTTTCCCTCCCGTTCTCCATTTTCCCTCAGCCTGCATCCTGAAAGCATCTCATTTCTCTTCTCCCCTTGGGAGCACATCGCTGGTATGTAATCATGCTTCATGTATCTAATTTCTGTCCCATATAAGGCTGCCTAGTTATTTTCCCCTGCTCAGCTAGTAGTGCAGATGTTGATTTATAATGTATATATGTATTCCAATGTACCCCGTACTGACTGAGTGTATATATGTTTGTATTGTAGTTTCACCGCGCCAATATACCATCAAGTTCAATAAAGCACAGATTCGACCTACAGTCTCCTTATTGGACCCCGGTATAGCAGTTTAGCTGCCTGTATAAGCTACATGAATTCTGCTTCATTTAGTGAGGACAGAACAAACCCATTTGTACCCACCAGAGGCTATTCTATTGACTTTCAACTCATCTTTTGAAATCACCTGTTTCCATTTTTCTACTGTCCACTTTTCGTACTTTTTTTCAAACTCCAACTAACACGTCTTATGACGAGATTGAAGTAGAAGCCTCTTGACCTTTTTTTGATCCACCATTCGAAACTTTTATCGTGTGCATTTCATGGTGCTTGCATGGATATCTGTGATCTCACTATTTTGAAGCATACAAGCCATCTCCACTGCAATGTTTGTCATGCCAGAACTGAATGACCTTGTGATAAGCTGACTTCTTGACTGATATTTTGCCTGGACGTCCACCTCTTGACTCTTTAATGGATGGATGGATTTTATTTTTAATTCTTCCAACTGTCATGGCATTCATATGATGCAGTGTAGCAATTTTCTTGGCTAAGAGACTGCTATCGATGAGCTGGATGATGCTGTTTCTCTTTACTTGGGAAATCTTCATGGCTGTGCTTCGAATCAAACCATTGACCTTTTGCATGGGAATCCACCTAATAACACACTAAACTAATAGTGAACGTTAGAACAGGTTGCGTTTTGTAGTATATGAGAAGAAAATGATTTTTCCACCACCAGGAGCAAATCTGTAACAATGCAGTGAAATGTCAGGACTCTGCATAACTAATCATATGCTAAATAGCTTCCAGTCAAATTTCTGTATGCGATAGCCAAGATGTTTGTTTATGAAATGATATTAGTCTCACTTTCAAAACCTTACTGCTCTTACAGTAAAAGAATTGCAGACTGTTTTTACAATTAAATATTTTTTCCTCTAGAAGTATCGGATTCTCTCTTGATTCTGTCACAGGTGTAGAAATAAAAAAGATCATAAGAAAAATCTGTGTAGAGTCCCTTAAAATATTTGTACATTTTAAACAGTTTGCCTCTAAGCCTTTATTTTTTCCAAACTGAATAATCCCAAGTTTTGATAACCTTTCTTGGAGCTACAGTTCACCCATTCCCTTAACTTGATTGTTCTTCTCTTCAACCTCTCAAGTTCAGCTATGTCCTTCTTATACACTATGCATCTTGCACAGACTAAGGACTTAGCTGAAGATATTCTGATTCAGCAATCAAGTATTTATATATATAAAATTAGCATGATTAAGCTGTGATAAGTGGCAAAAAAATGTAAATTCTTTTTACGTTTGGTTGAAACTAAAGGAAGGTGTACAAATACTAGCTATAGTGATCTGTTCAGAAGTTAGTAGAGATGGACGAATCCGAACAGTAAAATTGTGTGTCAGTACTGAACACCTACTTTTCGGGCATGGACATCGAATGCAGACTTCACCAGGAAGTCTGTGCTACTTCTCGGGTTTGGCCCCCTGAACTCTGGGTGTTTGTCACGCTGTCATATGCATGTCAGTGCGGTAAAATCATCACCGCTGGGCAAACAGCCGTGGTTCCCATGCTGTCAAAAGACAGCATGAGTACATAGCTGTGATAGGAGGCATAAAGTTTACCTCTGGTCACTTATGTCAGCTAAGGCCTGTTTCACACTTCTGTTTTTTGTCATCAGTCAAAATCCGCCAATTTTATAAAAAAACGGATCTGTCAAAAAAGGGGCAGATCCATTTTTTTTCCCCCATAGACTTACATTAGTGGCGGATCTTGACTGACGGTCGTCCGTCCCACCCGTGTTTTGACGAATCCGCCAAGATTTTAGTGGCTCCCGGGCGGATGAGACGGACAATGCAACGTTATTTTTCCTTGACGGTCAGCTAATTTTTAAGTGCGCATGCCCGGAAGCTTTACTCCGAGAAGCATTTTAACCATGAAATGCCGTTCTGGGAGCGGCGAGAAATCTCTCTCTCTCTCTATCCTCCAGGCCGCGCTCACTTTAAATTTGCTGTACTTTTCCTCTTCGGCGGATCCGAGATAATTAGCGTCCGCTGACTTCCGTATGTCACATCCCGGAGACGGATCCGTAATTTTCATTATTGGTGAATGTCAGCTGTCCGCCAACAACGGAGGTGTGAAACAGGCCTAACACCTGCTGCTGCTAATAACAGTGAGAGCAAGAGTGGCTGATGGTAGTATTCATCAGCCGACACCTGCTCTGTAAATAAATAATTTAAGAAAAACGGCGTGGTTCCTCTGTATTTTTGATAATCAGTTAGGCAATACTCACAGCTTGGGGCTGTAACCCTCAGCTGTCAGCTTCAGCAAGGCTGGTTATCAAGAAAAGAGGGGTCCTCATACTAATTTTAAAATTATTTAAATAAATAATAAAAAAGGCAACCAGGTAAGCTAAAGTAGAAAGCTGAGGGCTGATATCCTCAGGCTGGTAAGGAGTCATGGATATTGGCTCCCTAAGCCTAAAAATAGCAGCCGCCAGCTGCCCAAAAAAGGGCTTAGTGGGAATCCTATTAGCACCTTGTGAAAGTTTCATGATGCAGAGGCGAGTTCACCACAGTTTAAATTCACTGCAGTGAAATTCTCCCGGTGAACTGCGGTGATCTCGCCTTTGTTCAGTGACACTTTCTCATGGTGCTAGCGGGGATCTCACCGAAGTCACCGCAGTTAAGCCAGGCTGGGAATACAGCCTCAGTGACTGGCAGTAACCTCAATGACGTCACTGCTAGTCACTTATGCTGAGCTCACAGAAGATCATTCACCAGTGGTTCCCAGTCTCATCTTGGCACTGTCCAGGGTGAAAACTGTTTTATCCCAGACATGGATTAAAGTGTGGGACAGAATGAAGAACAGGGGAGGGATATTGATTTTTACTTTTCTTTTATTACAGGAGACTATACATTCTGAGGAATTAAGCGTTAGGTGAGTAGAACTGTGTTTGTTATTTTTAAATAAAAAAGTAAAGATGTTTTGTTTTATTTCTAATAAGAGACTAAATTATGGCTGTGTTTTTATTTACCACATAACTATAAAATTAGTAATGGATAGATGCCTTACCATTAGTAATGCATGGGCTTTATGCCACCTGACAATACAAAGAAGACATCAACACCACAGATATGAACCTCACTTGCCACTTCTATAGGGCAAGTGTTGCGCAAAGTGCCAGAATTGGTGCCTCTAATAGATGAGCCTTTTCTGGGCAGCTGTGGGCTGCTGTTTTAGCTTCAGGGGGTGTAAGGCATCAGGTTCCTGCCATTGCACAGCAGGAAACCAGAGCCTTGCACCCAGCAGTCTCCCATTCTTCTTCAGCCACAGTGGAGCCTGCTCAGCAGATTCGTCGGTCCCGGCGCTCTGCCCTGGCCAACTCCATGGGTTTGCTTGCTGCTGCCACCTCTAGCACAGCTATGACAATGCATGCTGCTAAGCAGCTAGATTCTCCAGGGACTAAGTCCTCATGTTGGGCCACTGAGCATGCCCGTGGAGTGATTTCCCATTGGAGATCGAGGGTCACATGCTCAGGTCCTGCTCGTGTTCGGATTGGCCCATCCGAGAAGCCAGGAAGGTCCCGGACGCCCGTGGCTATAAATAGGTTCGCATGGCCGCTCGCCCATGCGCTAGGATAGACTGTATTTACAGACTATAAGGTGTGAGAGATGTATGCACGTATGAATGTATCTGGTGACTGACTCATTATGAAACCCCTACCCTTGGTACGCATGTGTTGTGCAGCCTAGCCTGTTGGCGCTCAGGCTTAGGTATAGGTAGGTTAGGGTTTGAGTCAGACATTGGTCCTCACCAGTGCTCCAGCACAAATCAGTGCACGTGCTCCACGCTCCACTGCCAGCGTCTTTAGCGGCGCTCGTGGGCCTAGAGGGACTCTAACCCCGTGTCCTTGGGGTAGTGTTCTGTGGCCGTACACTGTGCGTTCTTTTAGCCGAGCTCTGTGGGCACAAACAGGATCCGGCGTTTATGTTCAGCGGTAGTGCGGATCTGTGAAGCAACAGAGTCCGCCCCCATACACACCAGGTGACGATAACCCGCGTGTGTCTTTATAGTATAACGCCATATAATAATAATTTATAAAAATAATAATTTTTATTTATATAGCGCCAACATATTCCGCAGCTCTTTACAATTAAGCGGGGACATGTAGAGACAATAAATTCAATACAAGTTAAGACAATTTAAACAGTGACATTAGGAGTGAGGTCCCTGCTCGCAAGCTGACAATCTACAAGGAAATGGGGGGGGGACACAGTAGGTGAAAAGTGCTTGTTAATTCAGGTCTGGCAATTATAATAAATAGGGGTTTTCGTATAAAGCTGCACGATCCGGTCATCAGCCCGTGTGTTTAAGTGCAATAGTCAAGTATCAAGTGCAGTTATCGTGTGCATGGAGGGTGTGGAGACAGATGAATAGTAGGGTGCAGATTCAGAATAATATTTGGAAGGAGGGAACAGGGCAAAGTTAGTTTACTGTGTAGTTGATGTGGTAGGCTTGTTTGAAGAGATGGGTTTTCAAAGCATGCTTGAATAGGTTGGGGTTAGGTATCAGTCTGATCGTCTGGGGAAGTGCAATCAAGAGAACTGGAGCAGCACGAGAGAAGTCTTGGAGATGGAGGTACGAGGTTCGCATTACGGGGGATGTTAGTCTTAGGTCATTTGTAAAATGGAGGGCACGTGTAGGGCGATAGACAGAGATGAGAGAGAAGATATAAGGAGGTGCAGAACAGTGGAGAGCTTTGTGGGTGAGAGAGATGGGTTTGCACTGGACCCTGTAGCGAATAGGTAGCCAGTGTAATGACTGGCACAAGATGGAGGCATCGGTGAAGCAGCTGGACAGAAATATGACCCTGACTGCCTCATTCAAGATGGATTGGAGAGGAGAAAGTTTGGTAAGAGGGAGACCAATCAGAAGAGAGTTGCAGTAGTCCAGACGAGAATGAATAAGAGTAACAGTAAGAATCTTAGTAGTTTCAAAGGTGAGAAAAGGTCGGATTCTGGAGATGTTTTTAAGATGCAGGTGACAAGAGCGAGTAAGTGATTGGATATAGGGAGTAAAGGAAAGTTCAGGGTCGAATATGACCCCAAGACAGCGGGCATGCTGCTTGGGAGTTATGGTTGAACCCTCCAGGGTTATTTCGATGTTAGGTAGAGTGAAGTTAGTAGAGGGGAGAAACACAAGAAGTTCAGTTTTGGAGAGATTTAGTTTCAGATAGAGGGAGGACATGATGTTAGAGACAGCAGACAGACAATCCTTGGTATTTTGAATTAGGGTAGGGGTGATGTCAGGGGAAGAAGTGTATAATTGGGTCTAGGACTGAGCCCTGTGGGACCCCGATAGTAAGGAGACAAGGAGAGGAAGAGGAGCCTGCAAAAGATACAGTGAAAGAGCAGTTAGAGAGGTAGGAGGAGAAGCAGGAGAGGGCTGTGTCTTTGAGGCCTATAGATCGGAGCATAGTGAGGATGAGCTGGTGATCCACAGTGTCAAATGCGGCAGAGAGATCCAGGAGAATCAGCAGGGAGCAAAGACCTTTCGATTTAGCTGTTATTAGATCATTAGAGACTTTAGTGAGGGCAGTTTCAGTAGAGTGTAAGGAGCGTAAACCAGATTGTAAGGGGTCGAGAAGAGCATCCGCCATTACTGAGCAGCAGATTACCACCCTTGCACGGTGGACCTCGGGCTGCGAACGCACCTTATTACCATCTTTATTATTTGGTGCGTTCTGCCAGCCCTAACATTATCCTAGAGCCAGGGTCTGGTTCTTAATGGTGGATGAACAGCGACT
Organism: Dendrobates tinctorius; assembly: GCF_039654945.1. Lineage (NCBI taxonomy): Eukaryota > Metazoa > Chordata > Amphibia > Anura > Dendrobatidae > Dendrobates > Dendrobates tinctorius. Next base: position 22,593,951 of record NW_027361732.1, on the reverse strand, counting down.
GCTGCAGTACATCCGGCAGCTGCAGGGCAGGTTGGCGGCTCTCGAGCGTTCAGCCTCAGCTGTGGATGTTACTGCGGTCGCTGTCCAGGCAGCCACAGAGGCTGTCTCCCGTGTGACCACAGCCATCCCTGCCCCGATTTTGTCCCGCCTCCTGCTGCCCGAGAAGTTATCAGGTGATAGTGCTTCTTGTAGGGGTTTCGTAAGCCAGTGCTCTATACAGCTGGAGCTGCTGGCCGCACGATTCCCCTCTGAGCGGGCTAAAGTGGGATTTATTATTTTCCACTTGTCGGGCAGGGCTTTGGAGTGGGCAACACCGCTGTGGGAGCGTGGTGATCATGTGGTGCAGAGTGTCTCGCGGTTCTTGGACACTCTGAAGCAGGTCTTCCTGGGACCATGAATCACCCATGACACCGTGCTCCGGCTGCTGGCATTGACACAGGGCTCGTACATGGTCAGCCACTTTGCCATCCAGTTCTGGACGCTGGCCTCAGAGTTAGAGTGGCCAGATAAGGTCCTCATTCCGGCATTCTGGAGAGGTTTGGCTGGCCATGTGAAGGATGCTCTGGCCACCAGGGAGATTGCCGCTACACTGGAGGAGCTTATCACTGTCTCCACCCATATTGATCATTGCTTTGCCGAGCGAAGGTTGGAGTGGGCCCAGTGTAGGCAGAGGTTTAGGTTGGCACCTAGTTTTGCTAAACCTCTGGAATCTTCCAATCTGTCGTCCGAGCGTCAGGGGGCTTCCCGTGAGTGATCCAGGCCCCGGTCCGCTCGAGCTCCTGTGAGCTGTCATGTTTGCCGGCAGTCCGGTCACCTTACCAACCGGTGCCCACAGCAGCTGGGAGAACGCTCACGCCTAGTGGCCGTTGGAGGCGGCACACTAGAATCAGCGGCGTTTTCCTCCAAGCTGTCCTTTAAGGAGACACTTGAGTTTGATTCATCCACTCTGGCAGTGGAGGTTTGCGTGGATTCCGGGGCAGAGGGCAATTTTATGTTGTCAGCCTTTGCTCAACGGCACGCTATACCCCTGGTTATGATGTCTGCACCAGTCACCGCCAGAGTGGTGAACGGCGCCACTCTACCCTCACAGATAACCCACCAAACCGCCCCCTTGTTACTCTCACTGGCTCCATCTCATCAGGAGATGATATCCCTCCTCGTCATGCCCGAGGGTATTGACCAAGTACTTCTAGGGGTCCCCTGATTGCGGTACCACTCCCCCATATAGAGTGGTCCTCAGGGAGGATTATTGGGTGGAGTAAATCATGTGAGGGTAGATGTCTGAGGGAGTGCATTCAGGTTGCCTCCACCGAGGTTCCCGCAGATCTCTCCTCGCTCCCCAAACACTATCGACAGTATGCGGACGTGTTCTCCAAAAAGGCGGCGGAGACCCTTCCACTGCATCACCCCTATGACTGTCCTATTGACCTGTTGCCTGGTGCTGAGCCTCCCCGGGGTCGAGTCTATCCCCTATCTCTCCCGGAGACAGAGGCCATGTCTCAATACATCAGGGAGAATCAGGCAAGAGGATTCATTAGGAAGTCAGTGTCACCAGCGGGGGCAGGATTCTTCTTCGTCCAGAAGAAGAGTGGGGAACTATGTCCTTGCATTGATTACAGGGGTCTTAACGCCATCACCGTTAAGAATAAGTATCCTGTGCCCCTGATATCAGAGCTGTTTGATAGGCTACGGGGAGCGAGGGTGTTTTCCAAACTTGATCTGCGGGGGGCGTGCAACCTGATTCGCATCCATAATGGGGACGAATGGAAGATGGCATTTAACACAAGGAATGAGGGATGGGCACTATGAATACCTGGTGATGCCCTTCGGCCTCTGTAATGCCCCGGCCGTCTTCCAAGACTTTGTGAACGATATCTTCTGGGATATGCTTACCACCTCGGTTGTAGTCTATCTGGATGATATTCTCATCTACTCTCCAGATATTGACTCCCACCGGAGAGATGTTTGCAAAGTTTTCGATCGCCTGCGGGCAAAGTCCCTCTATGCCAAGTTGGAGAAGTGTGTGTTTGAGCAGGAGTCCTTGCCTTTCCTGGGCTATATCATCTCTGCCCGGGGATTGGTCATGGATCCTGCCAAGCTACAGGCGGTGATGGATTGGCAGGAACCTCATTCTCTCAAAGTGGTGCAGCACTTTATGGGGTTCATAAATTACTATCGCCAATTCATCCCCCACTTCTCGACTTTGGTAGCACCCTTGGTAGCTCTCACCAAGAAGGGTGCAAATCCCAAGTTGTGGTCGGAACTGGTCTCCAAGGCCTTCTCCTCCATTAAGTCCCATTTCGCTAGCACTTCCATTGTACATCGCCCCGATGTAGATAAGCCCTTCATTCTGGAAGTGGATGCCTCTTCCGTCGGTGCTGGAGCGGTCCTGTTTCAGGAGGACACGCAAGGTCGGAAGCACCCATGCTTCTTTTTCTCCAAGACCTGAAGACCTTCACACCGGCGGAGAGGAATTATGCCATCGGTTACAGGGAGTTGCTAGCGATGAAGTTGGCCTTCTCGGAGTGGAGACACCTCCTGGTGGGGGCTCGCCACCCTTTCCAGGTGTTCACCAACCACAAAAACTTGGTGTATCTGCAAACAGCCCAGCGGCTAAATTCTCGCCAGGCTAGATGGTCTTTGTTCTTTTCCCAGTTCCTCTTCACCCTCCATTTTCTCTCCAGGGAGAAGAACGTTCGGGCCGATGCTCTCTCCCTCTCCGTGGTGTTATCGGAGGAAGAGGAGGAGGAGCCTCGGCTGATCGTCCCATCCTAGAGCCTGAGGACTGTGGCTCCAGTTGCCCTTGAGTCAGTACCTCTGGGCAAGACATTTGTCCCTGCCCGTCTGCCACCAGAGGTCCTCTCTTGGGCTCATTCATCCAGGGTGGGTAGACATTTCGGGACAAAACGGACCTCTGAGCTACTGGTGAGGATGTACTGGTGGCTGCATATGGCCCGTGACGTCAGGGACTATATTCAGGCGTGCGTCTCTTGCGCCAAGAATAGGTCCTCTCAGCAGCGGCCCGCTGGGCTTCTTTATCCTCTGCCGGTAGCAGACAGGCCCTGGGAGATGGTCGGTATGGACTTTGTGGTGGGGCTACCCAAGTCCAGTGGCAGCATGGTCATTTGGGTTGTCACCGACCATTTCTCTAAGATGGTGCACCTGGTACCTCTCTCCCAGTTACCTTCTGCGCGGGGCCTGGCAGTGTTGTTCATTAAGCACGTTTTCCGCCTGCATGGCATGCCGGACAAGATTGTCAGTGACCAGGGTCCTCAGTTTGCGTCCCAGTTTTGGAGAGAGCTTTGTTCCCTGCTCAGCATTGAGCTGAATCTCTCCTCGGCCTATCATCCTGAGACAAACGGGTTGGTAGAGAGAGCCAACCAGACCCTGATCACATATCTTTGACATTTTGTCTCGGCCAGGCAGGACAACTGGGCATCCTTGCAGCCGTGGCCAGAGTTCGCTTTGAACAATGCTGTGGCCGACTCCACCGGTCAGACCCCATTCCTCCTAAATTACGGCCAGCATCCGCATGTCCCTGTGCCCATGCCTGTGTCATCCACCGACTCAAGGGTAGGAGACTGGGCGGTGGAGGCACGCAACATTTGGGATCACACCCAGGATGCTATCCGTGCTTCCAAGGAGAGAATGAGGACCTCCGCTGACGCACACCGGCGCCCTGCTCCAACTTTTGCCCCTGTCGACTTGGTGTGGCTCTATGCCCAAAACATCAGGCTATGGATAGAGTCCGCTAAGCTCGCACCACACTACATTGGCCCCTTCAAGGTCCTTGAGCAGATCAGCTCTGTGGTCTACCGTTTGGCCCTTCCACCACACTTGGCTATCTCTGATACATTCCATGTGTCCCTCGTTAAGCCTGTTCACTTATTCCGGTTCTCCGAGTCATCTGCCGGGACATCAGACTTGTCCTTGGACGAGTTTGAGGTCAATGCCATCGTGGGATGTAAGCTGATGCGGGGCAAAAAGTTTTATTTGGTGGATTGGAAGGGCCATGGTCCAGAGGCTCGGACCCGGGAGCCAGTGGAGAACATCCACGCTCCGCTCCTCATTGCGGCATTTGAGCGTAGCGAGGCTCAGAGGGGAGGGGGGTAATGTTAGGCGTCGGGTTCCTGCCACTGCACAGCAGGAATCCAGAGCCTTGCACCCAGCGGTCTCCCATTCTTCTTCAGCCGCAATGGAGCCTGCTCAGCAGATTTGTCGTCCCAGCGCTCTGCCCAGGCCAACTCTGTGGGTTTGCTTGCTGCTGCCACCTCTGGCACAGCTATGACAATGCATGCTGCTCAGCAGCAAGATTCTCCAGGGACTAAGTCCTCATGTCGGGCCACTGAGCATGCCCGTGGAGTGATCTCCCATTGGAGATCGAGGGTCACATGCTCAGGTCCTGCTCGTGTTCGGATTGGCCCATCCGAGAAGCCAGGAAGGTCCCGGATGCCCATGGCTATAAAAGGTTCACATGGCCGCTCACCCATGCGCTAGGATAGACTGTATTTACAGACTATAAGGTGTGAGAGATGTATGCACATATGAATGTATCTGATGACTGACTCATTATGAAACCCCTACCCTTGTTACGCATGTGTTGTGCAGCCTAGCCTGCTAGTGCCCAGGCTTAGGTGTAGGTAGTTCAGGGTTTGAGTCAGACATTGGTCCTCACCAGTGCTCCAGCACGCCTCAGTGCACGTGCTCCACACTCCACTGCCAGCGTCTTTAGCTGCGCTCGTGGCAGCGACGCTGCACGCTCGGTGGGCCTAGAGGGATTCTAACCCCGTGTCCTTGGGGTAGCATTCTGTGGCCGTACACTGTGCACTCTTTTAGCCGAGGTCTGTGAGCACAAACAGGCTCCAGCGTTTATGTTCAGCGGTAGTGCGGCTCTGTGAATCAACAGAGTCCGCCCCCATACACACCGGGTGACGATAACCCACGTGTGTCTTTATAGTATACCGCCATATAGCATCCACCATTACTGAGCAGCAGGATACCACCCCTGCATGGTGGACCTCAGGCTGCAAACGCACCTTATTACCATCTTTATTATTTGGTGCGTTCCGCCAGCCCTAACAGGGGGCAATATCCATGGCCCCATACCAGTTTGGGAAAACCCTAGATCAAACATTAGATTGTTTATGCATTAACCTTCCCTTACATTAATTGATTTAATTGAATTCTCACCTTTTCCCTTTTTGAAAACTTTTCCTAAAGGGCCTGTCACTCTAAGCGATATCGCTAGCAATATCGCTATAACGCCACTGGTTTTTGTGACGTTATAGCGATATTGCTAGCGGTATCGCTATGTCTGATACTTACCTCCGACCGCTCCCCCGATGGTTATCGCTGATCGCACGAGAACGTCCTGGACCATTTCTCGTCGTCAGCTTCCTGCTGGGGCTTCCTGCTGTGGAGACGAGCGATGCGTGGACGCGGGCGTGAGGACGTCTTCATCGCCTCGTCTGACACGTAAGTAGTGACTCCCGACCCCTGCGATGTCGCTGGTGAGATCTGCCTGTTTGGCAGCTCACTAGCGACGACTTAGAGATGTACCAGCGATCCTGACCGCGTCATATCGCTGGTCGAGATCGCTGGTACATCGCTAAGTGTGACAGTACCTTAATGCTTGAAATTTCTAACCTTTTGGATTTTGATTGTGTTTTTTTAAAGCCTAGTTTTTATTTGTACTTAGTTCTGCCTAAAAACAGGAGTCCACATTCAGTAAGATTTAAATAAATTGATTGTTTTACTCCTCTCTTCTTTAAGCTACATAGAAACCATTTAGTGATGATTTTTTGCAGAAAAACCTTTTTATTTACGTGTTTGAGATAAACGTGGATTTTTATTAGTTATGAGGGAACCTGCACTCTTTGGGAGACAAAATGAACAAATCAACAGTAGGTGAAGCAGGTGAGGATTTGGTTTTATTTATTTTTTACATTGTTCCTCTTAAGGTATAAGTGATTAGTTGACTTTATTCTTTTGGTCATTGCGATTACAGAGACACCAGATTTATATCTGGTGTTTACGCTTAGCAGCTGTCACACAGTAAAAGCAGCTTTTTATTGCAAAAACTAGTATTTGCACTTCCATAATTAGACAGCTATCATTTTTTCATTTTTCAGCCCACTGAGTCATGTGACAGCTTGTTTTTTGTGGGACTAGTTGACGTTTTTATTGGTACCATTTTCGGGCACTTTACATTTTTTATTGCTTTATTTTCCAATTTTTAGGAGGCAAAATGAACAAAAAGCAGCAATTCAGGAATTGCTTTTTTGTTTTTATTTTATGCCATTAGTAACATTGATAAGGTAGCTCTATTCTTCTAGTCAGTACAATTACAGCAATACAACATTTATGTAATTTTTTGATGTTTTGGCACTTTTACACAATAAAAGCTATTTTATAGAAAAAATAATTATTTTTGCATCACTTTATTCTGAGAGCTATAACTTTTTTACTTTTCTGCTGATTGAAGGGGTTAACTAGTGCAGCAGTTTTATAGGTTGGGTTGTTCCAGCCCCAGAAATACCAAATATGAACCCTTTTTTTTAAAATAAATAAATGTATTTATTGGATTAATATTTACTCATATTTTTTGTTCTTTATTTTGGGATTTTTAAAAAATATTTTTATAATTTTAATCACTTTTTTATTACTTTTTTACATTGTCCCACTATGGGCCATGATCTTTACACTGACAGTTCTCTGATCTGATACTCTACAATGCTTCTGCACTTGAGGGCATCAGAGTAGCATCTGATAGGCAGGGAAGAGTGGTTTCAGACCCTGCTCTTAGCAGGTGCTAACATGCCACCTTCCCTGAAGGACCCCGCAGCCATATTGTGGCCCTAGGTCACCATAGAGACCATCAACACAATGTGATTACATCATGCTATGTCAATGGGAGCAGATAGGGAGCTCCCTCCCTTTGCGATACTCCTCAATGTCTCTGTCATTATTGACAGCGATATTAGAGAATGTAAACGCCCATGATCGCTGCTGGCACAAATCGTGGGCACTCAATTGTGGTGATGCTCAGAGTAAGCCCGCGCATTCACAGTGCCATATATATATTTCTCTTTGTGGGAACGCAGCTCTCACAGAGCAGTATATAAATAATGCATTTCAGGAAGGAGTTAATAGAGCCATATACATGAGTAAAATAAATAAATAATTTACACTTACACCCAAAAAAAAAAAAAAAAAATAGACAGATTAAATGTGCCAAGCACTCAAAACCATGCATTCAGTGTTATATCACTGACCTTAGGGTCAGTGACATAACACTGAATGCATGGTTTTGAGCGCTTGGCACATTTAATCTGTCTATTGTTTTTTGGGTGTAAGCAGATAAAAATGACGATTCTACATTAATATTATTAGAGAATGCCCACCAAAAGTGTAAACAAAATGATCCCCTATCTTCCATCACAAACTATATTTTCTGGAATACCATACAAGCACTCAATGTGCCCTATTCATCATTTACAATTTACTAAACAAATTATTATTTTTTATCTTATGTTATTCCAAGACATTTTTTGCACCACAGGAAAATTGGTCCAAAAAGGAAATTGTAAGGACTGGAGAAGTCTGTCAGAACAGGTTTGGGGTGTTTTGGAAGGGATGCAGATTTCCTGTCCTATAACATATCCCCAAGAACTTCACGCAATAGTTGGCCACCAGGAAAATTCTGGTTACCGATAAATAATATTTTTAATAATATTTTTAATCCCAGTATGAACTGAATTTTGCAACTCCTGAAGAATTTGCAGATGAAACTAGGATGGAACAAAAGATGTTGGGGTAAGATTATTGTCAGGATCTAATGCTTGCGAACTATGGAACTACTCAACAAGAGCCCACTAAGGCAGAGGACCCAAATATTTATTTAGCTTAAAGAGAATCTGTCACCCCCTGGAAACTTTTCAGTTTTTACTATGGGCATACAGGTAATAGAATGGTTAAACTAGTCTTAGGGCCCTGTCAGGATCATTGGTGTGTCGCTACATGATCGCTGGTGAGCTGCCAAACAGGCAGCTTCACCAGTGATCTGCACCAGCGACAGGAAGGTAACAAGCGACGCACATCGCTTAGTTACCCACTGTGTACTTTAGTTACCAGCGTGCTGGTGCAGGGAGCTGGTAACCAAGGTACACATCGGGTGTCAAAGCAGCGCACGGCACTTAGAAACCCGATGTATACCTTGGTTACCAGCTCCCTGCACCAGCACGCTGGTAACTAAGGTACACATCGAGTTTCTAAGCGCTGCACGCCGCTTAGAAGCCCGATGTTTACCTTAGTTACCAGCGCGCTGATCGCTGGTCTCCCGTCTGTCACACGGAGATGCGTGCTGGCCAGCGGGAGACCAGTGATCAAAAAAATGTCCTGGCCATTCAAGGACGATCAGCGATAACCAGCAGGGGGGCCGGTCGCTGGTCAGTGTCACACACAGCGATCTCGCTGGTGAGATCACTGTTGCATTGCAAAACTTGCGACTCAGCAGCGATCTCGCTAGTGAGATCGCTATTTGTGACGGGGGCTTTGCCTGTATGCCTCATAGCTGCCATCTATATGTTGGGAAATACACTTGTAATCTTTAATCTTTAATGTTAATGATTTCTTCTAGGCTCTGAGGTGTGTGGTGCCAGGAAGAAATCCCTTCCTCTTCTCTTCATTATATTACCACCCCCCTCCCATGCACATCACACTGCCTTGTGATGTGCAGTTGCGGTGCAGTAATCCCGCGCATACATCATGCACTCGCACAGTTATACCTTATCTGTCCTTATATGGGTAAAGTCTTCATTCTGATTTTGCACAGGGGCCTTCACAGAAGCAGGATAAAGACGTTGCCCATAGAAGAGCGGATGATGTACCCCATAACTGGGTGAGTATATCACGCCTGTGCGGGATTACACCGACATAACTGCATTTGACAAGGCAGTGGGTGGGGGGTGGTATTTTAATGAAGAGAGGAGGCAGGGATTCTTTCCAGGCACCCCACACCCTGGAGCCTGGAAGAAGTCATTAACATAAAAAATTAAAAGTGCATTTCTCAACATCTAGATATTAAGCATACAGGCCAGATTAGTTTAACCATTCTATTACTTGCATGCCCACAGTAATATATTAAAAGTGTCTAGGGGTGATAGATTCTCTTTAAATGCATACATGTCCAGAGTTCTCAGACAGAAATTTTGAGGGAGACTATTAGCTTTAAATATTTTTTTAATTCTGGGATTAAATGTAACTGCATAATAAAATCTAGAAAAGAACAAAGCACATCTAGCTTTCCTAGGATTGAGTCTTTTGACTGATGTTGGACAGCTAAAATTTTTGTGGTCATTGATAACAGTAACTTTATATTTGGCTCTTCATTGCCAGCAATTCTCGATTATGGATGTCAAAATTCCTATCAGCAGGTGAATTTTTTTGTGAAAACAAGGTGCATAGAAATAATTGAGAGGGGAAGGATAATGTATTTTAATCCAGATGCCTCTACCTCCACTATAAAGTGATTTTTTTTTAAGATCAGTCAGTCTAGATGTTTTAACAAAGACTATTTTCACAGTTCTGCAGCTTTTCAACGTTCAAAATTAATGCATAAGGCCACATGCACATGTTGAGTATTTGGTAAGTTTTTTGCCTCAGTATTTAATAGACAAAACAAGGAGTGGGTAAAAAATGTAGAAGTGGTGCCTGTGCTTCTATTATACTTTTTTCTCTGTTCCACATATGGTTTTGGCATACAAAGACTGAAGAAAAAGCTCACCAAATACTCAAAGTGTGCTCACTTATGGGTGTTTGGCTGTCTTACCCTGTTCCTGCCACTAAAGGCAATAGATGCGCTATGTGGATACCATTGTGTGGTTTTATATGTGAAGTAATGTGTGTGTAATGTAATGTGATTTAATGTATTATAGTAATGTACAGTACATACAGTGTTAGAGTATAATGTGAATAGAGTGTAAGAGAATGCTTAGGACAGCATAGGATATAGAACATGTTAGCATACGGATAGGAAATGGTTAAGGTTAGGATTAGCCCAGGGGGAGGCCTCTAGTGCTGATAAGATGAGGAGGCACTTCTTGGCTAAAGGGAGTTCAGTGTCAGCCAGTGAAATGTGGAGGAGAGTTCAGGTTCAGATAGGGTGGTAACTAGAGCATGGGTCAGACATTTAAGGTAGTAAGCCACCAAATTAAGATCCCTGATGGACATTACCACAGCGTCCTGAGACTAGGACTTGAGCTAGGTACCATGGAGTGGGCCTGGTCTTCCGACATCACAAGGTCAGTGAATATTGAGTTACATGGGGCAGGTGGCTGTTCCCCGGTGCACTTCCGGAGTGGACAATGAAACTGTCATGGTGTTTTGGGTTTTGGGTAGGTGGTGAAGGAGTTAACTCTGAGAGCCTCTCTGTGGATCTGGGGAGGGTTTTTATAGCTTCAGGGGAGAGCCGTCCCCTGTTGCTTATACTCCTATCTGAGTGTGCCCGACCCTGCTCTGTCCATGCGTCACGCCAATCATTGTCCATCTGCCTGGTATTCTGACCCTGCTCTGTTATGGTTTACGTCTCTGATTTGCTGTCTCTGTAGCTGCTTTGCCTGTGCTGTGTATGACCCTTGGCTTTGTCTGACCTCCCTCCTGAATATCCCTCCTGTACCGCGCTTGACCATACTGTGTATGACCTTTGGCTTTGTCTGACCTCCCATCTTTATATCCCTCCTGTACCTTGCTTGCCTGTAGGTCCTGTGACTGCTTGCTAACTTCAGCATCCACAGGTCCTGTGCATCTGTACTTTCCGGTTGTACCTGACCTCGGGCCCCCTACAGTGCGGGTGAGTCCCTGCTCAGCGGAGGCTGCACGCCGGCGCTGTCAGGATCCTAACATTATAAGCGACCTATAACAGTTCATTCCCCCCGCCCCTGAGAGTAAGGTGTGTGAGTGTGGGAATTACAGCTTGCATCATGGACCCCATGCAAACATTATCTGACAAGGTTAAACAACTTTCACAGATGTTTCAGAAACTTAATGTGGAGCAGCGCTTTATGGCCCAAACCCAGCAGCAGCTGGTTAATACTGTACAAGGAGCTCTCGGTCCTTAGATCAGGGATGTGTCACTCACTTCCCCGGAGTCTCCGGTTAAACTAACGGATTCTTTTTCTGGGGACAAAAGGGAGTACAGGGCTTTTAGAGAGGGATGCAAATTGTTCTTTTCCCTGAGACCCCGTTCGTCTGGGGAGAATTTCAGAGGGTGGTGGTGATTATTTCCCAACTTCGGAGTGCCCCCCAAGCCTGGGCGTTCTCCCTAGCCCCCACAGCCCCAGAACGTATGATTGTGGATGCATTTTTTGAAGCCTTGGGCCACATTTATGACAAACCAGACAGGGTTCGCTTGGCAGAGGACATGGTGATGAGCACACGTCAGGGTCGGCACTCAGCAAAGTGGTTCTGCTCTGAGTTCCGACGGTGGTCAGCAGAGGTCTCCTGGGATGATGCCACTCTCCGTGGACTATTCCGTAGGGGCCTGTCGGAACGCCTTCAGGACGCCCTGGCTCTGCATCCACCTCCTGACAGTCTGGAGGATGCCATGACCCAAGCCATGCGGATGGATCGCCGGCTCAGAGCCAGAGGGATTATGCACTCCAAGTCGTCCTTGTTTTCCAGCAGTAAAAAGGTGGAGGCCAGTCCTGTGCCTATGGAAGTTGGTGCCACCTCGGTCACAGAGAAAGAGAGGAAGCGCTGCCGTGAGAAACAACTTTGTTTCTACTGTGGTGAACCAGGACATTGGAGGAGAGATTGTCCAGTGTGTCCAACGCCCTCCAAGCCGACGGGAAACTACTACGTCTGGGTAGTGATCGAGGAGGCTGCCCAGACCCCCAGGTACTTTTTTCCTCATGCCCTAAATTTCTGCTTAATGTCGAACTGGTAGTAGACAACTGTCATTTTATTTCTACAGCCTTGGTGGACTGCGGTTCATCACTTAACCTGGTCAGTTCCAGTACCGTCTCCAGGGTCAAGATAGGGACAGTCAGGTTGGAGACCCCTCTGAAAATTGTGGCCATTGACTCTTCCCCTCTCACCCGTTCGGGGATTCATTATGTTACTAACAGTTTTGTTTTGCATGTTGGTTCCTCCCATGTTGAGGAGATGAAATGTTTTGTCATGGACAACCTGCCCGAAGGGCTGGTATTGGGCATGCCATGGTTTCAACTGCACAACCCAGTTATTGATTGGGAGAAAAGAGAAATTGTTAAGTGGGGTCCTAAATGTTTTTACTGTTCCTATAAACCTGTGTTCTGTGTTACACCTGCAAAACCTACCTGTGAGTCTTCAGTTTGTCTGGAGGGTATTCCGGAGTACCTCAAGGACTTCGAGGACGTGTTCTCCGAAAGCGAGGCCAAGGCATTACCCCCACATAGGTCATTTGACTGCACTATATAGACCTAATCCCTGGGGCCAAATTGCCCAAAGCCCGTTTATTTAATTTGTCAGGACCTGAGCATCTGGCAATGAAGGAATACATAACGGAAAGTCTCAGAAAAGGGCATTGTTGTGAGTTCATTTTCCCCTTCACCATTGAGGTCTGATGAACTCCCTCTTCTGGTGAAGGAAGGTAGTGAGGCTGATTACAAAGCACCTGAGCAGAATGATGATGACTGGGTGACTGGAATTGCTGACTGGATATAAGGCAGCCGACGCCCTTCTGCCTTGCGGGTGATTTCTCTGAGGGATTCTTGGAGACCAGTCTGATTCCTGCTCCTCAAAAGCTAAGTTTTTCTGCTCTGCTTTTTGCATTTGTGTTTTGCCTTGTTTTTCTGATTTCTGCCTTTCCCTGCTGGGTGAGCTGAATTCCTTTTTGCTCTGTCTTCAGAAAATACCTGAGTACTGATATAGTCTTTTTGAAGCCTAGCGTCTTCAGGGCTTTTTTCCCTATCAGTCCGTTGGCTCTTGTTTTTGAGAGGGTTTTGGTAGATTGCAGACAGCAGCTTTTCTATCCTGTCCTATATAGTTAGCTTGGGCCCCATCATTTGCTCAGCCTATCTTTCTATCTGTGTGAGTGTTTTTTCATCTTGCTTCACCGTCATTACATGTTGGGGGCTGCCTATTGCTTTGGGGTCTGCTCTGGGGCAGTTTAGATTTCCCTTTCTGTCTTTAGGCTATGTAGTTCTCCGGCTGTGATCAAGGGGTCTAGGGCACCGTAGGAGCCCCCCACGGCTACTGCTAGTTGTTGTTGTTAGGTTCAGGGGTCTGCAATCCGATAGCTGTCAACTTCTCTGGTTTTCTGGACTTAGCTAGTATTTCTGTTTTTGCCTCCTAGGGTGACTCATTCATAACAGAATCACCCGCCATACTGCAGATCCTAGGGTACTCAATAGCAGGAAAGAATTGTAAAAAAGAAAAAAAATGTGTATATTTTTTCCTCTGTATCTCTGAGGCCGTAGGGGGATTTTTTTTTCTCTCAATGGAGATAAAGCAATTGTCTGATCGTGTGGAGCAGCTCGCTGCGGAAGTGCGGGGAATTTCCACCTACCTTGCTCATTCACATGCTGCTGAACCAAAGATCCCTACTCCTGATGTGTTTTTTGGGGATCAGTCTAAATTTTTGAATTTCAAAAATAATTGTAAATTATTTTTTGCCTTGAAGCCTAACTCGTCAGGGAGCTCCGTGCAGCAGGTTAAAATTGTCATCTCTTTGCTGCGTGGCGATCCCCAGGATTGGGCGTTTTCTTTGAAACCAGATGATCCTATTCTGACTAATGTGAACGCATTTTTTCAAGCCTTGGGGTTGTTGTATGACGAACCTAATGCTATTGATCAGGCTGAAAAGACCCTGTTGGCATTGAGCCAGGGTCGCGATTCTGCAGAATTGTACTGTCAAAAATTCCGAAAGTGGTCGGTCCTTACTACCTGGAATGATAATGCCTTGGCAGCTCTCTTTCGGAAGGGTTTGTCAGAAGCCATAAAAGATACTATGGTGGGATTTCCTGCTCCCTCTGGTCTTGACGATTCTATGTCATTAGCCATTCAGGTTGATCGGCGTTTACGTGAACGCAGGACTGCACGAGAGGTGTTGCAACCTGTTGAACAAGTGTCTGAACCTATGCAATGTGATAGAGTTTTGTCCAGGGAGCAACGTCAGGAGTTCAGAAGGCGTAATAAGCTGTGTTTCTTTTGTGGAGATGCCTCGCATATTATTTCTGTCTGTCCTAAACGAGAGAAACGTTTTGCACACACGTTTTCTGTGGGTGGTGTTCAACCTAAGTTTCTTCTGGCAATTACTCTGATCTGCTCCCTGTCCACATTTTCCGCCATGGCTTTTGTGGATTCGGGAGCAGCCCTGAACCTAATGGACTTGGATTTTGCTAAACGTTGTGGATTTCCGATGACACCTCTGCGGACGCCTATCCCTTTGAGGGGGATTGATGCTACTCCTTTGGTGAAAAATAAACCTCAGTTTTGGACCCAGGTGGTAATGCAGGTCGCCCCAGACCATCAAGAAAATTGCAGATTTTTGGTGTTGCATAATTTGCATGATACCATTGTTCTGGGGTTTCCCTGGTTGCAAATTCATAATCTAGTTTTGGATTGGAAATCTGTGTCTGTGGTGAGTTGGGGTTGTCTGTGTGCCCTTAGTGAGGCTCCGGTTTTTTCCACCTCTCCTCAGTCGCGTGATGTTCCTGACTATTTGGCAGACTTTTATGATGTATTCAGTGAGAATGAGTCTGCGTCTTTGCCTCCTCATAGGAGTTATGACTGTGCAATTGAACTGAGCCTGGGGTGTAAATTTCCCAAGGGTCGGCTCTTCAATTTATCTGTACCTGAGCACGAAGCTATGCGATCCTACATTAAGGAGGCGTTGGAAAAGGGTCATATTAGACCATCCTCTTCACCCTTAGGTGCCAGTTTTTTTTTCGTGGCCAAAAAGGATGGTTCATTAAGGCCTTGTATTGATTATCGTGCCCTCAACAAAATTACTATTAAATATCAGTATCCGTTACCCCTGATTTCGGATCTATTCTCCAGAGTTAAAGGTGCTTGCTGGTTTACCAAGCTTGACCTCAGGGGGGCGTATAATCTTATCCGCATTAAGCATAGGGATGAATGGAAGATGGTGTCTAATACTCCGGAGGGACATTTTGAGTACCTGGTGATGCCTTTTGGGCTCACTAATGCCCCTTCTGTCTTCCAGTGCTTCATGAACGACATTTTCCTAGACTTTGTGGATAAATTTTTGATTATCTATCTGGATGATACTTTGATCTTCTCCAAGGATTGGGATTCTCATGTGGAACATGTTCGGACTGTGTTCCGGATCTTGAGGGAGAATTCCCTGTATGTCAAAGGATCGAAATGCCTTTTTGGGGTACAGAGGATTTCATTTTTGGGATTTATTTTGTCTCCGTCAACTATTGAAATGGACCCGGCCAAGGTACAGGCCATTTATGATTGGGTTCAGCCCACTTCTTTGAAGGCCCTCCAGAAGTTTTTGGGTTTTGCTAATTTTTATCGGAAATTTATAGCAAAATTTTCTAGTATTGCCAAGCCATTGACTGAACTGACTAAGAAGGGTGCTGATGTGTTGAATTGGTCTCCGGAGGCTGTTTCTTCCTTTCAGGAGCTGAAGCGAAGATTCACTTCTGCCCCGGCTTTGCGACAACCTGATGTCTCACTCCCGTTCCAGGTAGAGGTGGACGCTTCTGAGATTGGTGCAGGAGCTGTTTTGTCCCAAAAGGATCCTGTAACATCTAAAATGAATCCCTGTGCTTTCTTTTCCCGAAAGTTCCCTCCATCTGAACGTAACTATGATGTGGGGAATCGGGAACTGTTAGCCATGAAATAGGCATTTGAGGAGTGGAGACATTGGTTGGAGGGAGCTAAACACCAAGTCGTGGTCCTCACTGACCACAAGAATTTGATTTACCTGGAGTCGGCCAAACGCTTGAACCCTAGACATGCTAGGTGGGCCTTGTTTTTTACACGTTTTGATTTTGTGGTCTCTTTTCTTCCTGGCACTAAGAATGTCAAGGCAGACGCCCTCTCTAGGAGCTTCTTTGCTGATTCTCCTGTGGTGAGCAAGCCTGCTACCATCTTAGGTGAAGGGGTAGTTCTTTCTGCCATCTCGCCCGATTTGAGACGTGCTCTTGAAGAGTTCCAGGAGGACAAACCTGAGCGTTGTCCCAGTGGAAAGTTGTATGTTCCTGACCAGTGGAAGAAGAGAGTGATGTCTGAAGTTCATTGCTCTGCATTGGCTGGTCATCCAGGTATTTTTGGTACTAGAGATCTGGTGAGTCGGTCTTTTTGGTGGCCCGCCTTGTCTCGTGATGTCAGGAATTTTGTGCAGTCCTGTGGGACTTGCTCCCGGTCTAAACCTTGTTCTCGCTCTAATGGGTTGTTGATGCCTTTGCCGGTCCCCAGGAGGCCATGGACCCATATTTCAATGGATTTCATCTCTGATATGCCTGTCTCTCAGAGAATGACTGTTATTTGGGTGATTTGTGATAGGTTCTCTAAGATGGTTCATTTGTACCACTCCCTAAGTTGCCATCTTCCTCTGAGTTGGTGCCCCTGTTTTTGCAACAGGTGGTTCGCTTGCACGGGATTCCTGAGAACATTGTATCTGACAGAGGAGTTCAGTTTGTGTCTAGATTTTGGAGGACTTTCTGTTCCAAGCTTGGAATTCAGTTGTCCTTCTCCTCTACTTTTCACCCTCAGACCAATGGGCAGACGGAGAGAACAAACCAGACCTTGGAGACGTATTTGAGATGTTTTATTTCCGCTGATCAGGATGATTGGGTTTCATTTTTGCCATTGGCCGAATTTGCTTTAAATAATAGAGCTAGTTCTGCCACTTTGATGTCACCTTTTTTATAACTTTGGGTTTCATCCTCGATTTTCTTCAGGGCAGGTGGAGCCTTCTGCCTGCCCAGGTGGTGGAGAGAATGCACCAGATCTGGGACCAAGTGGTGGATAAGTTATCTCTCTCCCAGGATAAGGCCCAGCGGTTTTCCAACCGACGTAGGACCATTGGTCCCCAGTTTAAGGTTGGTGATATGGTTTTGTTATCATCAAAAAATATCGCTATGAAGGTGGCTTCTCCTAAGTTTAAGCCTAGATTTATTGGACCTTACAAGATTTTGGAGATTATTAATCCGGTCTCTTTTCGTTTGGCTCTTCCTGTCACATTTAAAATTCATAATGTGTTTCATAAGTCCTTGTTGAAGAGGTTTGTTGAACCAGTTTTTCCTGGGGTGGCACCTCCGGACCCTGTATTAGTTGAAGGTAACATGGAATATGAGGTAGAGAAGATACTGGATTCCCGTCTGGCTAGATGGAGACTCCAGTATTTGTTTAAGTGGAAGGGTTATGGTCAGGAGGATAATTCCTGGGTCTCTGCCTCTGATATTCATGCCAAAAGATTTGTGCGTGCCTTTCATCGGGCTCACCCTGATCGCCCTGGTGGCGTGGATGAGGGTTCGGTGACCCCTCCTCAAGGGGGAGGTACTGTTGTGAGTTCATTTTCCCCTTCACCATTGAGGTCTGATGAACTCCCTCTTCTGGTGAAGGAAGGTAGTGAGGCTGATTATAAAGCACCTGAGCAGAATGATGATGACTGGGTGACTGGAATTGCTGACTGGATATAAGGCAGCCGACGCCCTTCTGCCTTGCGGGTGATTTCTCTGAGGGATTCTTGGAGACCAGTCTGATTCCTGCTCCTCAAAAGCTAAGTTTTTCTGCTCTGCTTTTTGCATTTGTGTTTTGGTTTTGTTTTGCCTTGTTTTTCTGATTTCTGCCTTTCCCTGCTGGGTGAGCTGAATTCCTTTTTGCTCTGTCTTCAGAAAATACCTGAGTACTGATATAGTCTTTTTGAAGCCTAGCGTCTTCAGGGCTTTTTTCCCTATCAGTCTGTTGGCTCTTGTTTTTGAGAGGGTTTTGGCGGATTGCATACAGCAGCTTTTCTATCCTGTCCTATATAGTTAGCTTGGGCCCCATCATTTTCTCAGCCTATCTTTCTGTCTGTGTTAGTGTTTTCGTCTTGCTTCACCGTCATTATATGTTGGGGGCTGCCTATTGCTTTGGGGTCTGCTCTGGGGCAGTTTAGATTTCCCTTTCTGTCTTTAGGCTATGTAGTTCTCCGGCTGTGATCGAGGGGTCTAGGGCACCGTAGGAACCCCCCACGGCTACTGCTAGTTGTTGTTGTTAGGTTCAGGGGTCTGTAATCCGATAGCTGTCAACTTCTCTGGTTTTCTGGACTTAGCTAGTATTTCTGTTTTTGCCTCCTACGGTGACTCATTCATAACAGGGCATATTAGACCCTCAGTTTCTCCGGTAGCAGCAGGGTTTTTCTTTGTTAAAAAGACAGATGGTGGCCTGCGCCCCTGCCTCGACTTCAGAGAACTCAGCAAGATTGCTATCAGGAATACGTACCCCTTACCCCTGATTCCTGATTTGTGTAACCAACTTTCGGGGGCAAAATGGTTCTCCAAATTGGATCTCAGAGGGGCTTATAATTTGATAACAATTAAAGAAGTGGACGAATGGAAAACTGCCTTTCTCATGTCAGAGGGATTGTTTGAAAATTTAGTGATTCCGTTTGGCCTCACTAATGCTCCAGCGTTCTTTCAAAATTTCATTAATGTGGTGTTTGCGGACCTCATCGGCCGCTTCGTTGTCATTTACTTTGATGATATTCTGATTTACTCGACTGTCAAAGAGTCTCATTTGTTCCATGTCAAAATAGTACTTCAAAGACTCAGGGAAAACCAATTATTTGTTAAACCTGAAAAATGTACTTTTTTCGTCCAGGAGCTAACATTCTTGGGACTCAATCTTGCCACAGGGGTGTCGGATGTATCCCAAGAAAGTGCAAGCCATTGTGGAGTGGGTCCAACCTCAGGACCTGAAAGGACTCCAGCGCTTCTTGGGATTTGCAAACTATTACCGTAGATTTATCAAGGACTTCTCACAGATTGTGAAACCTCTCACCGATCTCACATGCAAAGGGGCTGATATCAAAAATTGGTCCTTTCTGGTTTTAAAAAATTGCTTTATATCTGCTCCAATACTTGTGCAACCAGATCCGTCCTTGCCATTTGTTGTGGAGGTTGACACCTCTGAGGTAGGGGCTGTATTGTCTCAAGGGCCAGCTACCCTGACTAACCTTAGACCTTGTGCTTATTTTTCCAAAAAGTTTTCTCCGGCAGAGAGAAACTACAATGTGGGGAATAGAGAGCTTCTGGCAATTAAGCTGACATTTGAAGAATGGAGACATTTTTTGGAAGGGGCAGAAAATCCGATTACGGTCATCACTGATCACAAAAATCTGGAATATATCAAAACTGCTAAAAGATTGACCCCCAGGCAGGCCCGTTGGTCACTTTTTTTTCCCGATTTCGTTTCTCAATTACGTTCCGTCCAGGATCTAAAAATGTGAAAGCAGACGCATTATCACGCAGTTTTGAACCATTGTCTGCCCCTGATCCTCCATACTCCATTCTTCAACCTGGGGTAGTTTTAGCTGCACTGTCATCGGAACTGGAGCAGGAGATTATGGAGGCTCAATCTTTAGCTCCAAGGTCCAAACCCGCTAAAAAATTGTTTGTTCCGCAACACTTGCGTTCTGATCTCCTGCGAGAGTTTCATGACTCTAAACTGGGCGCTCATCTAGGTATTGCTGCCACAGGTGAGGTGATTAAATGAGTCTTTTGGTGGCCATGTATGTCAGTGAAGATTAAGAAACATGTCGCTGCATGCGGTGTTTGCGCACGTTCAAAGAGCTCTCATTGCTGACCAGCCGGGGAATTGGTGCCTTTACCAATTCCAAGAAGGCCTTGGACTCATTTGTCCATGGACGTCATCACTAACCTCCCTCCTTCTCGGGGTAATACGGTAATTTGGGTAATTGTGTATAGATTCTCTAAGATGGCACATTTTGTACCCATGACTAAATTACCATCTGCAGAAGTTCTATCTCAACACTTCCTTTCTCAAATTGTTCGCCTCCATGGGGTACCTACTAACATTGTCTGGGACAGGGGGACACAATTTGTGGCTATGTTTTGGCAGGCTTTCTGTAGTAAGTTGGGGATATCTCTGTCTTTCTCCTCAGCTTACCACCCAGAGAGCAATGGACAGACGGAACGTACCAATCAGTCATTGGAACAGATCCTCCGGTGTTTAACTTCCACGTTACAGGACGACTGGTGTGAGGCCTTACCATTGGCAGAGTTCGCCTTTAACAGTCGAATAAACCAATCCACGGGTAGGTCACCATTTTTTTTATTAATTATGGATTGACCCCTCACTGTGGTGAGTTCTCATGGCTGGATTCAAGCTGTCCAGGGGCAGAAGACTCCGTCAGCAGGATAAGTGATTTATGGGCTAAGGTTCGGACGAACATTTCCAGAGCACAAGAGAAATATAAATGTTTTGCTGACAATAAGAGGGATCAGGGTCTGACATTACAGTGTGGGGATAAGGTATGGCTTTCTATGCTAAACATAACCTTAAAATTACCTTCCGCCAAGCTGGGACCTAAATTCATTAGCCCTTATGTAATAACCGAGGTAATCAACCCAGTGGCATATCGTTTACTTCTCCCTGCATCCTTGAAACTTCATAATGTGTTCCATAGGTCTCTACTCAAACCACTAGGCTCAGTGGTAGATGAACCTGGTTTCATACCAACTCCAGTGTTGGTAGACGGAGTTCGAAGTGCAAAACATTGTACAGTCTCGGTGGGTACGCGGTTCCTTGCAAGATCTTGTACATTGGAAGGGGTACGGTCTGGAGGACCGATCGTGGGTACCAGCAAGGTTAGTGCACGCTGATCACGCTGATCGCCTGGTTAGAGCTTACCATGATCGGTATCCTGAGAGACCTGGGGGTCCGGAGGCCCCCCGTTGAAGGAGGGGTACTGTCAAGGTGTGTTTTGGGTTTTGGGTAGGTGGTGAAGGAGTTAACTCTGAGACCCTCTCTGTGGATCTGGGGAGGGTTTTTATAGCTTCAGGGGAGAGCTGTCCCCTGTCGCTTATACTCCTATCTGAGTGTGCCCGACCCTGCTCTGTCCGTGCGTCACGCCAATCATTGTCCGTCTGCCTGGTATTCTGACCCTGCTCTGTTACGGTTTATGACTCTGGTTTCCTGACTCTGTACCTGCTTTGCCCGTACTGTGTATGACATTTGGCTTTGTCTGACCGCCCATCTGTATATCCCTCCTGTACCTCGCTTGCCCGTACTGTGTATGACCTCCGTTTTGCCTGACTCTGAGTTTTTGTATAGTGTCCTGCCATATCTGAAATCAGGACGCTAAGCCCTGCCCCCTTGCAGTCACATGACCGTAGGTCCTGTGACTCCTTGCTAACTTCAGCATCCACAGGTCCAGTGCATCTGTACTTTACAGCTGTACCTGACCCTGGGCCCCCTACAGTGCGGATGAGTCCCTGCTCAGCGGAGGCTGCACGCCGGCGCTGTCAGGATCCTGACAGAAACCCTGAGACTCATGGAATCAGTGGGCTTAAGGGTAGTCCAGAACGAAAGTGTAGCAATGTAAGGAGGAGGCAGGGACCCTCAATTGCCTTCTCTCTCCTATAAACCGAGCATGTGTGTCACATGCAACACCCTGATGGCTCACTAACATTTTATACTGTAATGTCATGTATTAATGTTCTCATAATGTGTAATGTGCTGTCTCTTAATGTTATAATGCTGTAATGTGGCTGTATTTGTACAAATTTAGCTTCGGGACAGAATGAGCTAAACTGTTGGGAGGAGTTAAAAAGGGGGATTCTTCAACAGGCTTACAGGAAAAGGATTTACTGTTCTTACAGCAGAGCATGGGCAGGCTTGCCCATGGCAAGATGCTCTCATAGTCAAAAACAGAGGGTGCCCCGGTCGAGGGGATAAAAGCTGCCACAGACTGTCAGGCAGTGTGGATGGGCACTGGTTCTAATGGAACATCCCCAGAAGTAATGGGGGTCCTCAAACCTGGATGGGAGTCATTGGTGTTGTGCAGCATATTGAGGTCACAGTTAAAATGCAGGAAGCAGTGCCTTATTTGCACCATGTTCAGTAAAGTTTTATCGCTGGAACAGAACTTAGGCTTGTGGTGTTTCCTGAGACTTTGTCCTGCAACCGAAGTGAACGTGTGCTAAAGGCAACTGACTGTACCGCAGGACTGGGACTTCACCTGTCTTTTCTTGTGCAAGGTGCCGGGGTGCTCACTGACTGTGCCTTAGTAAACTTGCCCACAACTACAACCCTGTGCTACCTTGTTACAGCAAAACAATAGAGGAGTTGTAAAAGTCCAGTAAAAGTTTGAATGTTGAAAAGAACCTGGCATTGTGTGTAGTGACTCCTCAGGAAAGAAAGCCTGGAGGTAGTGGAAACCTGTGGCCTACAAGTGAGTATGATGCATTTTACACCCTACAGCACAATGGGACTGGGACACCCCTTGTTTGTTAAGTTCCAGAGCGCAACCGGACAGCAGCTAAGTAGCAATTACTGCTCTGCAGCACTTAACAGACCTGGCCTAAAAGTTTAGTACTTTGAAACTTTATTAATTTTGAAACTATAAAGATGCAGAATATTTTGTAATGCCAATTTTCTGATATTTATTTAGAGTAAACAGGAACAATTCAAATAACTAAAACACATGTAAACGCTATCGAGAATTCTAAAGAATTACATAAATTGATCTGCAAAATTTGATACTCATTCAGTGACAACTTGTTAGGCCATCTGCGGTCTCCCATTCCCCTCTGGCCACAGTGGAGCCTGCTTGGCAGACTCCACGATCCCGGTGTTCTGCCCACACTAGCATCGTGGGTTCGGTTGCTGCTGCCACCTCTGGTCCAGTTACGGCAATGCAGCCTGTCCAGCAGCAAAAGACTCCAGAGTCTAAGATCTCCCTTCGCTCCACTGAGCATGCTCAGGAGAAGATCTCCCATTGGGGATCGGGAGTAACATGCTCAGGTCCTTCTCCAGTTCCGATTGGTCCATCTGGAAGATCAGGAAGGTCCCGGAAGGGCACGGCTATAAAAGGTGCTCATGGCCGCCCCGTCATGCGCTATGATAGACTCTATGATAGACTCGCCAGCTCTATGATAGACTCGCCAGCTGGTTCTCAGGAGTGCCCAAGGGCACGGGTACCTCCTGCTCCAAACCGTGTTTCGACAACGCTCGCAGTTACACGGTTGTGTCCGCCGCACTGTTCCACGCCCCCGCCGTATATCATTCCGGCTCAGTTTGCTGTTATCCGTGGTGTCGGCAGTGTAGGAGCCCCCTACGTGGACTCCGGGACCTGTTGCTCAAGGCTGGTCTCAACAGTGCCAGTAGGTCCTCCTCCCCTGCTGCGACTGCGGAGTAAAGAAGACTGTGTCCGGGTTGCGGGGGCAAATGTGGCTCTTGCACCTTCAGCCAAGAAGACATTACTCCGGTAGAAGACCCAAGACAGGAAGACAGATGCAGAAGACCCAAGACAAGAAGACAGATTGAGATGTACCCGGACTCCTGTCTTTTTGCTCTTGAACTTGCGTCTTTGTGGGATTTTTTTGGGCTTCTCGGCAGTGCTTTTGGCTTATGTCACTACTACATTGTGGTATCTGGGCTACAGTAATGTCAGCTGTTGCCCAGTACAGCCACTGGCAGTTTTACCTTCTGCTGCTTATTTGGGATGAAGTAACGTCAGCTGGTTCTCAGTAGAGTCAATGGCTTAGGTCCCTCCTTTGTGGTATCCGAGTTCCAGTAACGTGTGCTGGTCCTTGGTAGTGCATTCTGGCACAGGTTACCTCCTGCTTAGTTATCGGCCTCCGGTAACGTCAGCTGGTGCCCATTAGTTCCATTGGCTCTTATGCTGATTTCCGCTGCCTATAAGGGTTCCAGACTCTCCAGCTGGTTCTCTCAAGTTCCTGTGCCTACTGTTACTTCTGCGTATTTCCTCTGGGTTTGGGGCATTCTGCGACCAGCCAATAGCAGGATAACCATAGACAGAGGTTTAGGAAGCAGTAGGAGCAGATGTACATGAACCAAAAGCAGAATATCAATATGCAGAAATACTGAATAACAGTAATATAATCAGCAGAAGAAGACTAAGCATGGTATAAAGGGAGTGTATCTATTCCTCCACATGGTGCTCCTGGAAACTCCCTGCAAAGCAAGGTGAGCTGAACGCGGACACATGTCAGTCAAAGGGCATATTGACACCACCACCGGCAGTTTTAATTTAATAATGTAAAATCACTAACCCTAACCCTAACTATCCCTAACCCCTTACCCTACTAACCATAAACCCTAACCCTACCCCAACTAATCCTAAACCAAAGAAAAAACACCGCTGTTAAGAAGATGTTTTCCTGCTACAGCTTTCGCTCTGTGCATTTTTCTAGCAATTTTTTTGCTTCTCTGCCTCTGCAAACTCCTTCCCCATTATCCTGAGGTGTTTCCCCTCCATTTTATCCATTATATAGCACTGTAGTGGTCATTTTGTAATTCTGATTTTTTTCTCCCATTTTTTCAATATCGGAAATTGGAATTCCGATACGATATCTGGCAACATCGCTCATCCCTAGAGAAACTGCTGCTCTGTTGACAGGTAGTAGCTGAATCTCTGGCAGGAGCGGTCAATGACTTTAAATTACATAGAGAGCTACTGTATGTAAATATCATGTTAGAAATGCATTCCATATAGATTGCATACGCATGTTATACTTTTCTAGTTGAGAAAAATCGCATTGTACTCGTATGACACTCGCATAACATTTGTCCTACTTTTATGTATCAACATCGGGGAGCTTAATTTTTTTTTCTCAGATGAGAGCAAGTCCTAATAGATACCTGGAGAGCTACTTTTGCCAGCTCTCTTGTAATTGGTGTTGGGTAAATGAGTAATCATTGTAAGATGGATCCTGGATCTTGTACTAAAGGAGAATTTACTTTAAGCACAACTACGGTCATATTTCAGGCCTAACACACTTTCCCACCATCAATCAAAAAATAGGAGGAAACAATTAATAGGATGATTTGCGTTCCTCAAAGGCCATATTCACACATTCAATATTTGGTCAGTATTTTACATCAGTATTTGTAAGCTAAAACAAGGATTGGGTGGAAATTGCAGAAGTGATTACGCTTTTCCTCTTAATCAAAAGGTTAGGTCTGGAAAGATTCAACACTAAGTACATATATTTTCACCTTAAATAACTATTTAACATGAGAAAAAATAAATGTAAGTTGAAGATGTGTCTTGTGCTTCCGATACTGCCTTAAGTATTTGCGGAATTCAATGCAAGAAAAGTTTACTTTTTTGCCTCAGTTTTTCTTTTCTATCTAATATATCCAGATAGATGCAGATAAAATAGAATGCGAAAGCTTTTCTCTTTTGATAAATAGTCATAGACTGAATACTAGCCTCTGAGGTCAAAAATATTTCACTCACAGCACAAACTGAAAATTACTGATCTGAGATATCATGCTGCACCAAAAGAAAGTTTAATATGGGCAATCAATGGGAAATATTTCCCATAAGTACCCAAAAGTTAATATACTTATATGAAAATAAAACCTCCAAACATGATTTATATAGCAGCATTTTAAGTAATCTATGAAACAATTTGCATTTTTTGCTTTGCTGTTTATCAAATGAAAATTGAATAAGCCGCTACAAATGAGTGGATTGATTGTTTCTAAAGCCATAAGTATTGTAGTGGTTTTCTGACTTGAAATAATACGTCTTTCAGATTATGCTTTTTTTCATTAATACAATGTTATTATTATTATTAGAGTTGAGCGAAACGGGTCGAAAAATTTCAAAAGTCGTCGACTTTTGGCAAAGTCGGGTTTCATGAAGCGAAACCCGACCCTAGGATGAGGTCGGCCACGAGGTCGGCGACTTAAACGCCAAAGTCACATTTCAAAAGTTTGTTTTCTGCCCTTTTTCAGCCAATCAGGATCCACAGACACTGTGGGCAACGTGATGACATAGGCAGGGGTCACCACCATCTTTCAGAAGGGCATGCAAGTGATTGGCTTGCTTTGGTGGGCGTCACAGGGGGTATAAAAGGGCGTGCACGCCGACCGCCATGTTACTCATGCTGATCTCAGAATAGGGAGAGCTGCTGCTGCTGATGATTTTGCAGGGAGAGCGTTAGGCAGGGAAGAAGACACCAAAAACCGCTTCTGCTGCTAGCAATTTTGCCTGCACAACACACCAGTCACTGTGTGTGCAGTGCAAGTGGAGGCTATATTTTGCTGGATCAGCGGTGTTGGTTGTTAGGCTGCCTTCTAAGGCTTCCTGATGGCTGCATTGCTGTTTACCCACTGCTCTGCAAACTGCTTTTTTAAAAGCAATCCCAATTTTTTTTTTGTCCTGGTGAGGTACTGAGCGTGCATTTTTTCACACCATACAGCGGTGCACACTCCTCACACAGTACCGTGTAACGGCTGTTATCACAGCCACAGTGAAGCTATCTGTGTGTCACTCTGTAAGGATAAGTCGAGGACATGTTCCGTTCTTACAGACCTGCACCTTCTAGTTTTGTCTAGCTTTCAAACAGTTAAATATATTTGCTGTTTGATCACATTCAAAACTATAGAGAGACAGCGTGTGTCAGTCCGTATACTTAAAAAACACGGAGCTTGACAATTTTACGTACACCGGACAGCCGTGTACGTGCACGCTCCTCTCTCAGTACCGTGTAACGGCTGTTATCACGGCCACAGTGAAGCTATCTGTGTGTCGCTCTGTAAGGATAAGTCAAGGACATGTTCCGTTCTTACAGACCTGCACCTTCTAGTTTTGTCTAGTTTTCAAACAGTTAAATATATTTGCTGTTTGATCACATTCAAAACTATAGAGAGACAGCGTGTGTCAGTCCGTATACTTAAAAAACACGGAGCTTGACAATTTTACGTACACCGGACAGCCGTGTACGTGCACGCTCCTCTCTCAGTACCGTGTAACGGCTGTTATCATGTCCACAGTGAAGCTATCTGTGTGTCGCTCTGTAAGGATAAGTCGAGGACATGTTCCGTTCTTACAGACCTGCACCTTCTAGTTTTGTCTAGTTTTCAAACAGTTAAATATATTTGCTGTTTGATCACATTCAAAACTATAGAGAGACAGCGTGTGTCAGTCCGTATACTTAAAAAGCACGGAGCTTGACAATTTTACGTACACCGGACAGCCGTGTACGTGCACGCTCCTCTCTCAGTACCGTGTAATGGCTGTTATCACGGCCACAGTGAAGCTATCTGTGTGTCGCTCTGTAAGGATAAGTCGAGGACATGTTCCGTTCTTACAGACCTGCACCTTCTAGTTTTGTCTAGTTTTCAAATAGTTAAATATATTTGCTGTTTGATCACATTCAAAACTATAGAGAAACAGCGTGTGTCAGTCCGTATACTTAAAAAACACGGAGCTTGACAATTTTACGTACACCGGACAGCCGTGTACGTGCACGCTCCTCTCTCAGTACCGTGTAATGGCTGTTATCACGGCCACAGTGAAGCTATCTGTGTGTCGCTCTGTAAGGATAAGTTGAGGACTTGTTCCGTTCTTACAGACCTACATTCTAGGGAGGTTCCTATTCTGCCCAATTCTATATACATCTTGTAGTTTGTCATACACTAGCCAATTTCTGCCTGTTACATAGCGCTGTGATATTCACTGGGCCTCACACAATCCAAAAGTGTCCAGTGTCCACAAGTGTGTGCTGAAATTCAAAATCTCCGTTATCCTCTAGTCACATTTTTCACACCTGTGACATTAAGCCTGTGACACAGAGCTGTGATATTCAGTGGGCCTCACACAATCCAAAAGTGTCCAGTGTCCACAAGTGTGTGCAGAAATTCAAAATCTCCGTTATCCTCTAGTGACATTTTTCACACCTGCGACATCGAGCCTGTGACATAGCGCTGTGATATTCAGTGGGCCTCACACAATCCAAAAGTGTCCAGTGTCCACAAGTGTGTGCAGAAATTCAAAATCTCCCCTGTCCTATAGACACCTTGTACCTTGTTTTACATTACTATATAGTTTGTTGGATTTTGTCTACATTTCTACCAAAAATGAGGAAGGCTGGTGGAAGAGGCTGTGGAATTGGGCGGGGGTTGGCAGCTGGTAATGATGGTGTTGGTGGTGGATCTGTTGGTTGTCGCAAAAGCAAAATAGGACCGAATGCAGGAGGTGTTGAGCCTGCGTCATCGTCTGGCTCCACAAGGCCTCGAAGGCTTAGTTTTCTAGGAGTTGGCAAACCGCTTTTAAAGCCAGAGCTTCAGGATAAAGTTTTGTCTTACATTGCTGACTCAGCCTCCAGCTCTATCGCCTCCTCTTCTGAAGTTATAAAAATAAAAGCACTGGGTCGTCATTGGAGGCTCATGTTCATGAACCACACCTTTCCTTGTGTCCTTCACCCCAACCAAGATTGAAGGATGACGCAGGCCATACTACTGATTACTCCATGGAGCTGTTTTCACATACCATGCCTGGATTATCAAGTGATATGGTGAATTACCCAGGCCAAGATGAATCTGACATGGAGTGCACTGATGCACAGCCACTGATAGATGATTCTGCTGGTACATTCACTCAGAGCACTACATTGTCCTCACAGTGTACAGAGCCAGATTCTGACCCTGATGAAACTCAGGTGCCCCTTCCCGCACACTATACCACCATACACGGTGACACAGAGGAAGGTGCACATGACATTGAAGAGGAGGTGATGGATGACCCAGTTGTTGACCCAGATTGGCATCCATTGGGGGAAGAGGGTGCTGCTTCCAATAGCTCAGATGAGGAGGAGGAGCATCCACAGCAGACATCGACATCGCAACACCTGTTATCTTGCAGGCCCGGAGAACTCCAAAGACAGGTTCCAAAAATCAAAAGAGTTGCTGGACAGCTTGTCCAGAGGGTCAAAATATCACAGCGTGCTAGGCCGCAAAATGTCTGCCAAAGTAGGAAGAGTGCAGTGTGGCACTTTTTTTGAACAAAATCCTCATGATCAGGCCAAGATTATCTGTAAGAAGTGCGCAAAGACCTTTAGCCGAGGGAAAAATCTGAAAAATTTGAATACCAGTTGCATGCTTAGACATTTAACCAGCATGCACTTGCAAGCGTGGACACAACACCAAACCTCAAGTACCACATGTGCAACTGATCACAAAGAAGGTAGTCAGCAACGCTACATTGTTTCCCCCACTGTAAGCCCACCAGTTAGCACAGCAGCAAATGTTGAGGTGTAGTTGCAAGGCCACAGCAGTCAGGGAATCCCACTGTTATATCAACGAAAGACTGAATCTAGGTCATCAGAAAGAACACCAACTCCTTCACCATCATCAACCCTCACCCAGTCCGCCCTGTCCACCGCTACTTCCACCATATGCAGCTCTCAAGTCCAGCTCACCCTCCCAGACACTATGAGTAGGTCAAGAAAGTACTCAGTCTCTCATCCGCGTACACTGGGTTTGAACGCCCACATTGCCAAACTAATCTCGTTAGAGATGATGCCCTATCGGTTGGTGGAAAGCGCAGCTTTCCTCGATCTCATGGCCTATGCAGTACCATGCTATGACCTACCCAGTCGCCACTTCTTCTCTCGCAAAGCCATCCCAGCCCTCCACCATCATGTGAAAGACCGCATTGTCCATGCACTCAAGCAGTCAGTGAATGGAAAGGTGCACCTCACAACAGATGCATGGTCCAGTCGGCATGGCCAGGGCCGTTACGTGTCCATCACTGCGCACTGGGTTAATGTGGTGGATGCAGGGTCCACAGGGGACAGCGGTGGTGGGACAGTGCTGCCTAGCCCACGGTATAGGAAACAGTTGGCTGTAGGCGTTCCACCCTCCTCCTCCTCCAGAAGCGAAAGCTCGTCCACAGAGCGCAGTCGTACGAGCACTCCATCTGCAGCTGCCACTGTTGCACACGAGCTGTCCCCCTATCGAGCAGCTAGTGGAAAGCGTCAGCAGGCTGTGTTGCAGATGATGTGTTTGGGCGACAGACACACCGCCGAGGTGCTGGCCGAGTACTTTCAGCGACAAACTGAGTCATGGCTGGACAGTGTAAATCTTGAGGCAGGCAAGGTAGTTAGTGATAACGGCCGTAATTTTGCGGCAGCCATAGCCCTTTCAAAACTCAGCCACATACCTTGCTTGGCTCACACCTTGAACCTGGTGGTGCAGTGCTTCCTCAATAATTATCCGGAGTTAATAGCCCTGCTCCAGAAGGTGCGAAGACTGTGCACGCACATCCGCCGGTCGCCTGTACACTCCGTTTGTATGCAGAAGCTGCAGCGATTGCTCCACCTTCCCAACCACCGCCTCATTATCGACATTGAAACAAGGTGGAACTCCACCCTGCACATGGTTGAGCGGCTGTGAGAGCAGAGGCAGGCCATAATGCATTTGTGGGAGGATACACGGCCAGGCACTTTGAGAGCAGACATGGAGTTGACAGGTGTGCAGTGGTCGAAGCTGAAAGACCTCTGTAAAGTCCTTCAGTGTTTTGAGGAATGTACACGGCTGGTAAGCGCAGATGATGCCATCCTAAGCATGAGCATCCCACTTATGTGTCTGCTCATGCAAACTTTGACGCACCTTAAGGAGCAGGCGTCTGCAGCCAATGTTGACGAGGAGGAAGAGGTGGAGGGAATCCTTGATGACATTCAGCCATTGTCTGCTCAGGAACCTCTCCTGGATGAGGTGGAGGAAGAAGAGGAGGAGGAGGATGATGATGGGGATGATTACTTAGGGGAGGAGGATGCATCTCGTGGGGCAAGTGAAAATGTTGGCGTGGCAAGGTCTGGTACAGGGTTTGTGCGTGACTGGAGGGATGTGGATTTGCCAGAAAGTGCTCCTCCACCCAGCACTCGCAGTGCATCATTGACACCGGGAACATTGGCCCACATGTCAGATTATGCCTTGCATATCCTAAAAAGGGACCCACGCATTGCAAAAATGATGAACGATGACGACTACTGGTTGGCCAGCATTCTGAATCCACGCTATAAAGGCAAATTACAAAACATCATGCCACAGGAGAACCTTGACCTAATATTTGCTACTAGAGTTGAGCGAAATGGGTCGAACAATTTCAAAAGTCAACGACTTTTGGCAAAGTCGGGTTTCATGAAACGAAACCCGACCCTAGGATGAGGTCGGCCACGAGGTCGGCGACTTACGCGCCAAAGTCGCGTTTCAAAAGTTTGTTTAGCGCTCTTTTTCAGCCAATCAGGATCCACGGACACTGTGGGCAACGTGATGACATAGGCAGGGGTCACCACCATCTTTCAGAAGGGCATGCAAGTGATTGGCTTGCTTTGGTGGGCGTCACAAGGGTTATAAAAGGGCGTGCACGCCGACCGCCATCTTACTTCTGCCGATCTTAGCATAGGGAGAGGTTGCTGATCCTGTAGAGAGAGCATTAGGCAGGGAAGAAGAAAAAAAAACTGCTTCTGCTGCTAGCGATTTTGCCTGTACAACACACCAGTCACTGTGTGTGCAGTGCAAGGGGAGGCTATATTGTGGTGGATCAGCGGTGTTGGTTGTTAGGCTGCCTTCTAAGGCTTCCTGACAGCTGCATTGCTGTTTCCCCACTGCTCTGCAAACTGCTTTTTTAAAAGCAATCCCAATTTTTTTTTTGTCCTGCTAAGGTACTGAGCGTGCATTTATTCACACCATACAGCGGTATACACTCCTCACACAGTACCGTGTAACAGCTGTTATCACAGCCACAGTGAAGCTATCTGTGTGTCACTGTGGAAGGATAAGTGGAGGACTTGTTCCGTTCTTACAGACCTACAATCTAGGGAGATTCCTATTCTGCCCAATTCTACAATTCACTTTTTTCACACCTGTGCCATCGAGCCTGTGACATAGCGCTCTGATATTCAGTGGGCCTCACACAATCCAAAAGTGTCCAGTGACCACAAGTGTCTGCAGAAATTCAAAATCTCCCGTATCCTGTAGTCACTTTTTTCACGCCTGTGCCATCGAGCCTGTGACATAGAGCTCTGATATTCAGTGGGCCTCACACAATCCAAAAGTGTCCAGTGTCCACAAGTGTCTGCAGAAATTCAAAATCTCCCTTATCCTGTAGTCACTTTTTTCACACCTGTGCCATCGAGCCTGTGACATAGCGCTCTGATATTCAGTGGGCCTCACACAATCCAAAAGTGTCCAGTGTCCACAAGTGTCTGCAGAAATTCAAAATCTCCCTTATCCTGTAGTCATTTTTTTCACACCTGTGCCATCGAGCCTGTGACATAGCGCTCTGATATTCAGTGGGCCTCACACAATCCAAAAGTGTCCAGTGTCCACAAGTGTCTGCAGAAATTCAAAATCTCCCTTATCCTGTAGTCACTTTTTTCACACCTGTGCCATCGAGCCTGTGACATAGCGCTCTGATATTCAGTGGGCCTCACACAATCCAAAAGTGTCCAGGGTCCACAAGTGTCTGCAGAAATTCAAAATCTCCCTTATCCTGTAGTCACTTTTTTCACACCTGTGCCATCGAGCCTGTGACATAGTGCTCTGATATTCAGTGGGCCTCACACAATCCAAAAGTGTCCAGTGTCCACAAGTGTCTGCAGAAATTCAATATCTCCCTTATCCTGTAGTCACTTTTTTCACACCTGTGCCATCGAGCCTGTGACATAGCACTCTGATATTCAGTGGGCCTCACACAATCCAAAAGTGTCCAGTGTCCACAAGTGTCTGCAGAAATTCAATATCTCCCTTATCCTGTAGTCACTTTTTTCACACCTGTGCCATCGAGCCTGTGACATAGCGCTCTGATATTCAGTGGGCCTCACACAATCCAAAAGTGTCCAGTGTCCACAAGTGTCTGCAGAAATTCAAAATCTCCCTTATCCTGTAGTCACTTTTTTCACACCTGTGCCATCGAGCCTGTGACATAGCGCTCTGATATTCAGTGGGCCTCACACAATCCAAAAGTGTCCAGTGTCCACAAGTGTCTGCAGAAATTCAAAATCTCCCTTATCCTGTAGTCACTTTTTTCACACCTGTGCCATCGAGCCTGTGACATAGCGCTCTGATATTCAGTGGGCCTCACACAATCCAAAAGTGTCCAGTGTCCACAAGTGTCTGCAGAAATTCAAAATCTCCCTTATCCTGTAGTCACTTTTTTCACACCTGTGACATCGAGCCTGTGACATAGCACTGTGATATTCAGTGGGCCTCACACAATCCAAGTGTCCAGTGTCCACAAGTGTCTGCAGAAATTCAAAATCTCCCTTATCCTGTAGTCACTTTTTTCACACCTGCTGCATCGAGCCTGTGACATAGCGCTCTGATATTCAGTGGGCCTCACACAATCCAAGTGTCCAGTGTCCACAAGTGTCTGCAGAAATTCAAAATCTCCCTTATCCTGTAGTCACTTTTTTCACACCTGTGCCATCGAGCCTGTGACATAGCGCTCTGATATTCAGTGGGCCTCACACAATCCAAGTGTCCAGTGTCCACAAGTGTCTGCAGAAAATCTAAATCTCCCCTGTCCTATAGACACCTTGTACCTTGTTTTACATTACTATATAGTTTGTAGGATTTTGTCTACATTTCTACCAAAAATGAGGAAGGCTGGTGGAAGAGGCCGTGGAATTGGGCGGGGGTTGGCAGCTGGTAATGATGGTGTTGGTGGTGGATCTGATGGTAGTGGCAAAAGCAAAATAGGACCGAATGCAGGAGGTGTTGAGCCTGCGTCATCGTCTGGCTCCATAAGGCTTCGAAGGCTTAGTTTTCTAGGAGTTGGCAAACCGCTTTTAACGCCAGAGCATCAGGAAAATGTTTTGTCTTACATTGCTGACTCAGCCTCCAGCTCTATCGCCTCCTCTTCTTCAGTTGTAAAAAGTAAAAGCACTGAGTCGTCATTGGAGGCTCATGTTCATGAACCACACCTTTCCTTGTGTCCTTCACCCCAACCAAGATTGAAGGATGACACAGGCCATACTACTGATTACTCCATGGAGCTGTTTTCACATACCATGCCTGGATTATCAAGTGAAATGGTGAATTACCCAGGCCAAGATGAATCTGACATGGAGTGCACTGATGCAGAGCCGCTGATAGATGATTCTGCTGGTACATTCACTCAGAGAACTACATTGTCCTCGCAGTGTACAGAGCCAGATTCTGACCCTGATGAGACTCAGGTGCCCCTTCCCGCACACTATACCACCATACACGGTGACACAGAGGAAGGTGCACATGACATTGAAGAGGAGGTGATGGATGACCCAGTTGTTGACCCAGATTGGCATCCATTGGGGGAAGAGGGTGCTGCTTCCAATAGCTCAGATGAGGAGCATCCACAGCAGACATCGACATCGCAACAGCTGTTATCTGGCAGGCCTGGAGCACTCCAAAGACAGGTTCCAAAAATCAAAAGAGTTGCTGGACAGATTGTCCAGAGGGTCAAAACATCACAGTGTGCTAAGCCGCAAAATGTCTGCCAAAGTAGGAAGAGTGCAGTGTGGCACTTTTTTGAACAAAATCCTCATGATCAGGCCAAGGTTATCTGTAAGAAGTGCACAAAGACCTTTAGCCGAGGGAAAAATCTGAAAAATTTGAATACCAGTTGCATGCTTAGACATTTAACCAGCATGCACTTGCAAGCGTGGACACAACACCAAACCTCAAGTGCCACATGTGCAACTGATCACAAAGAAGGTAGTCAGCAATGCTACATTGTTTCCCCCACTGTAAGCCCACCGGTTAGCACAGCAGCAAATGTTGAGGTGTTGTTGCAAGGCCAGAGCAGTCAGGGAATCCCACTGTTATATCAACGAAATACTGAATCTAGGCCATCAGAAAGAACACCAACTCCATCACCATCATCAACCCTCTCTCAGTCCGCCCTGTCCACCGCTACTTCCACCATATGCAGCTCTCAAGTCCAGCTCACCCTCCCAGACACTATGAGTAGGTCAAGAAAGTACTCAGTCTCTCATCCGCGTACACTGGGTTTGAACGCCCACATTGCCAAACTAATCTCGTTTGAGATGATGCCCTATCGGTTGGTGGAAAGAGCAGCTTTCCGCGAACTCATGGCCTATGCAGTACCACGCTATGACCTACCCAGTCGCCACTTCTTCTCTCGCAAAGCCATCCCAGCCCTCCACCATCATGTGAAAGACCGCTTTGTCCATGCACTCAAGCAGTCAGTGAGTGGAAAGGTGCACCTCACAACTGATGCACGGTCCAGTCGGCATGGCCAGGGCCGTTACGTGTCCATCACTGCGCACTGGGTTAATGTGGTGGATGCAGGGTCCACAGGGGACAGCGGTGGTGGGACAGTGCTGCCTAGCCCATGGTATAGGAAACAGTTGGCTGTAGGCGTTCCACCCTCCTCCTCCTCCTCCTCCAGAAGCGAAAGCTCGTCCACAGAGCGCAGTCGTACGAGCACTCCATCTGCAGCTGCCACTGTTGCATACGAGGTGTCCCCCTATCAAGCAGCTAGTGGAAAGCGTCAGCAGGCTGTGTTGCAGATGATGTGTTTGGGCGACAGACACACCGCCGAGGTGCTGGCCGAGTACTTGAAGCGACAAACTGAGTCATGGCTGGGCAGTGTACATCTTGAGGCAGGCAAGGTAGTTAGTGATAACGGCCGTAATTTTGTGGCAGCCATAACCCTTTCAAAACTCAGCCACATACCTTGCTTGGCTCACACCTTGAACCTGGTGGTGCAGTGCTTCCTCAAAAAATATCCGGAGTTAACAGCCCTGCTCCAGAAGGTGCGAAGACTGTGCGCGCACATCCGCCGGTCGCCTGTACACTCCGTTCGTATGCAGAAGCTGCAGCGATTGCTCCACCTTCCCAACCACCGCCTCATTATCGACATTGCAACAAGGTGGAACTCCACCCTGCACATGGTTGAGCGGCTGTGCGAGCAGAGGCAGGCCATAATGCATTTGTGGGAGGATACACGGCCAGGCACTTTGAGAGCAGACATGGAGTTGACAGGTGTGCAGTGGTCGAAGCTGAAAGACCTCTGTAAAGTCCTTCAGTGTTTTGAGGAATGCACACGGCTGGTAAGCGCAGATGACGCCATCCTAAGCATGAGCATCCCACTTATGCGTCTGCTCATGCAAACTTTGACGCACCTTAAGGAGCAGGCGTCTGCAGCCAATGTTGACGAGGAGGAAGAGGTGGAGGGAATCCTTGATGACATTCAGCCATTGTCTGCTCAGGGACCTCTCCTGGACGAGTTGAAGGTAGAAGAGGAGGAGGAGGATGATGATGGGGATGATTACTTAGGGGAGGAGGATGCATCTCGTGGGGCAAGTGAAAATGTTGGCGTGGCATGGTCTGGTACAGGGTTTGTGCGTGACTGAAGGGATGTGGATTTGCCAGAAAGTGCTCCTCCAACCAGCTCTCGCAGTGCATCATTGACACCGGGAACATTGGCCCACATGTCAGATTATGCCTTGCGGATCCTAAAAAGGGACCCCCGCATTGCCAAAATGATGAACGATGACGACTACTGGTTGGCCAGCATCCTGGATCCACGCTATAAAGGCAAATTACAAAACATCATGCCACAGGAGAACCTTGACCTAATATTGGCTAATAAACAAGCAACTCTGGAAAATCGGTTGCTTGAGGCATTCCCAGCACACAGCAGCGGTGATGGTTCTCACACGAGCCATACGGGCTGGGGGCAGCTTGGCAGAGGTGTTCATGGTGCACACAGCAGAAGTGTCTTTGGAGACAGGGGTTTCATGACAATGTTGTGGACTGATTTTTCAAGTACCGCTCACACAACTGGTAATACAGCATCGATGGAAAGTGACAGGAGACAGCAGTTGTCAACTATGGTTACAAACTACTTTTCCTCCCATATCGATGTTCTCCCACACAGGTCATTCCCCTTTGACTATTGGGCCGCTAAACTGGACACCTGGCCTGAATTGGCACAATATGCCTTACAGGAGCTCGCTTGCCCAGCAGCAAGTGTGCTATCAGAAAGAGTCTTCAGTGCAGCTGGATCAATCCTGACAGAAAAAGGACCCGTCTGTCAACCCAAAATGTGGATGATCTAACCTTCATTAAAATGAACCATGCATGGGTTTCCAAGGATTTTGTCCCACCTTCCCCTGATGACACATAGGGTGACAGAAAAATGGCTTGCTTTGGTCCACCTCTTCCTGGGACTTGACCTATTTCGCCTTTTGCATCAGCTGAATGTCCAACATCAACATATGCCACTTTCTAAAACTCCCTAACTGTGCTGCCTCCCCCCCCATGGCCGGGGTCACCACCTAGTGCACGACACCGTGCGAGTGCCATTGCCCTGGACAGGTGGGTAGGCCGACTCTTGGGCGCGGGCACTGGCACAGGGTCCCTCATAGTGCAATCAAGTGTCTCTGACGGTGGTGGTGCACACCCGCCATCAGACACACCGCCGTACTATGAGGGGCCCAGTGCCAGTACCGACGCCCACGAGTGTGCCCCCCTTGCTTGGGCAGGGCCCCAGCATTTGCAATCTTTACCTCTCCCTGCTCCTCCGCTGTGTAGTCTGGGCCGTCAAATCCATACTGTGCCTGACACCGTCTGAGCCTGCCTCCTGATGTATAGACATATCTTTTGAATGTGTACGCTATCCATACATGTTATCTGGGGATACGGTACCCTTTCTCACCTTTGTGCAATCACTTGCAAGCCATACTGGGCCTAACACCGTCTGAGCCTGCCTCCTGATGTATAGACATATCTTTTGAATGTGTACGCTATCCATACATGTTATCTGGGGATACGGTACCCTTTCTCACCTTTGTGCAATCACTTGCAAGCCATACTGGGCCTAACACCGTCTGAGCCTGCCTCCTGATGTATAGACATATCTTTTGAATGTTTACGCTATCCATACATGTTATCCGGGGATACGGTACCCTTTCTCACCTTTGTGCAATCACTTGCAAGCCATACTGGGCCTAACACCGTCTGAGCCTGCCTCCTGATGTATAGACATATCTTTTGAATGTGTACGCTATCCATACATGTTATCCGGGGATACGGTACCCTTTCTCACCTTTTTGCAATCACGTGTAATCCATACTGGGCATGAGAACGGCTGGCAAGCTGTTAAGCAAGCTACAGCACCTGTGGTTTGCACACGTAAGTTTTTCATTTTTTCAGGAATGACGGTTAGGCCTAATTCCAGAACTGCGGTTGACCTGCACTTACTGGGAAATCATCGTTCGCGAGTAATAATTGTAATCAGTGATCCCCTTCACTAACGTTGTTCAGCGGGTTATCTGCACCTGTAAGCGACAAACGCTGGCCTTTTCAGTGTAGCGCACATGCAGCCACGGACATGTAAGGGCATGACACACCAGTTATTGGCCAATCTCATGTGCCAGAGCCTCACGTGTCCCTCTAGTAAGCCGGACTCGGACCGCGGGGCATGACGGAGTCTCGTTTGTTAACGGAATTAAGCTTGCAATATGTGCATCTGTTCTGTAGCTGGCATGGTTGAGGTTGCCCGTGTTGAGTCAAATTACGCCGTAGGCTCCACTCCTGGTGGTGCCCTTCTGGAAATTCCTTTAAGGTTCAGCTTTGCAACCATACTGCCCACGTAAAACAAACATTTTGCCTTCATGAACGCTGTTTGGAGGGTCATGACTCGTGGGAATAACGCCGCCCAATCAGTTAACCTGCTAGAGAGATCCTTCGTTGCTCCCAAGCATGACATCACACTCCCTAGGAGGAAGGTAATGCCACTGTGGCGACCGTACTCCTGGGGGCGACACAAGTGCACTGATGCCCAGCCACTGCTCGATGAATCTGCTGGTACATTGACCAAGACCACTACATTCCCCTCGCACGCTACCCGGCCTGAATCTGACCCTGATGAAACTCAGGTTACCCTTCCCATATACAGTTCCATCTTACACGGTGACAAAGAGGAAGCTGCAGATGAAAGTGCAGGTTTGGCCCACCCGCCATCAGACACACCACCGTACTATCAGGGGCCCTGTGCCAGTGCCGTCGCCAACGAGTGGGCCCCCCTGCTTGCTCAGGATCACAGCACTTGCAAGGTTGAAATACTGTGCAGTGAGATGGAAGATGGGGACGACGAGGAGTCCAGACTAGTACAGGGATTCCCTAGCGAGGAGACTTATTTGATTGTTTTCAATGTTGGGACAGCAATTTTTGGGGAGCACTATACTCTGGAGAATGATAGATGGGGCCCACCATACACTGGAACATTCCAAAGGTGGACATCAGACACTGGAGCAGCATTTACAGGGCCCATTATACACTAGAGCATTAGAAATGGGGCCCATTATGTTTGGAGCATTATTTGGGCCCATAAGACAGTGGAGCTTCATCCATGGGGACCAACATATACTGTAGCATTATGTGGAGCGCATCATATACGGTTTGAAACATTATATGGGAATAATGATTCCTTATCGGAGCATGATGAGTTGTGGTATTATGTGTTAAAGGGGTGCTCTTTCGCCCAGGGCACATGAAAACCTGGAGCCAGCCCTACCCCCCCACAACTTTAGCCAAATAACCCCCATTTTTCAGTGCGTAACTTTTATTATGAAGTTAATTAAGGTTGACCAGCTTAAGTAAGAAGAATTGATGCTTTTGGCATTCAAATGAGCACTGTAGGTGTGTTTCCTGTCCTCCTCTCACTGCCAACTTTTATTCCCCATTGACTTACATCTGGTTTCGTGTTTCGGGACGACCCCGACTTTTCCCTATAATCGGCCGATCTTGCTCGACCCGACTTTTGGAAAAGTCGGGTTTCACGAAACGAAACTCGACCATAAAAAAACAAAAGTCGCTCAACTCTATTTGCTACTAAACAAGCAACTCTGGTTAACCGGTTGATTGAGGCATTCCCAGCACACAGCAGCGGTGATGGTTCTCACACGAGCCGTACGGGCCGGGGGCAGCTTGGCAGAGGTGTTCGTGGTGCACACAGCAGAAGTGGTGTTGGAGACATGGGTTTCATGACAATGTTGTGGACTGATTTTTCACAGACCGCTCACACAACTGGTAATACTGCATCGATGGAAAGTGACAGGAGACAGCATTTGTCAACTATGGTTACAAACTACTTTTCCTCCCATATCGATGTTCTCCCGCACAGGTCATTCCCCTTTGACTATTGGGCCGCTAAACTGGACACCTGGCCTGAATTGGCACAATATGCCTTACAGGAGCTCGCTTGCCCAGCTGCAAGTGTGCTATCAGAAAGAGTCTTCAGTGCAGCTGGATCAATCCTGACAGAAAAAAGGACCCGTCTGTCAACCCAAAATGTGGATGATCTAACCTTCATTAAAATGAACCAAGCATGGGTTTCCAAGGATTTTGTCCCACCTTCCCTTGATTACACATAGGTTGCCAGAAAAATGGCTTGCTTTGGTCCTCCTCCTATTCCGCGAACTTGACCTATTTCGCCTTTTGCAGCAACTGAATGACCCACATCTACATATGCCACTTTGTAAACCTCCCTAAGTGGGCGGCCCCCCCCCCATGGCCGGGGTCACCACCTAGCGCACAAAACCGTGCGAGTGCCGTTGCCCTGGACAGGTGGGTAGGCCGACTCTCGGGCGCGGGCACTGGCATAGGGTCCCTCATAGTGCAATCAAGTGTCTCTGACAGTGGTGGTGCACACCCGCCATCAGACACACCGCCGTACTATGAGGGGCCCAGTGCCAGTACCGACGCCCACGAGTGTGCCCCCCTTGCTTGGGCAGGGCCCCAGCATTTGCAATGTTTACCTCTCCCTGCTCCTCCGCTGTGTAGACTAGGCTGTCAAATCCTTCACTGGGACTGCCACAACAAATTGATTGAACTGAAAGATGACGGTTAAGATGTAGCTATGCCCTGTCCTGCTGGCCGGGCTCTAGCTCCAGATGATCAGTGGCTTATGGACGTCGACTCACAATTACATGCAGTGGTGGTTTATCATCAGCTTTCACAGTTTTCCTCCTCACAAATGTGTGACATTCTGGCTCACATTTCAAAATGTGCCCTCTCATGCCAATCAAATAGAATCGCCTACGGCCTGTGGCTTCTGTCTTTTGCACTCCAAAGTTACGTGACAGATCATGATAGCCAGTGAGCACCATGTTTACATCGCTCCCTGTGATAAAAATTGGATTGAGATGAGTAACAGTGATGGAATCAATGGAAGTGCAATACAGCAAGACTTTATTCACAAAAAAATGTTTTCACTGTCTCAACACACAAATTAATTGAGGGTCAGCATCGCCTATGAGAATTGTGACGGAAGTTTTTCCCGTGAATAATAATTCCTAGATTTCTGCAATCAATAGCCTTTATGTCACTAATTGTATGCATCTCATTTCCTATTGCGGAGAGACTGGACTGTATTACTGAGACAGAAATATATATGAAGATTTAAAAATAACACCAAAAGTATATAGTTGTGTATGCCTCAAATGCATTTCCTTTTTTCCACTTTTTAGATTGCTGTGTAATCCATACTGAGAACACGGAGATTTTACATGTTTAAACTATGCTATATATACCTGCTATCCAGTGATAAAGTACTCTTTCTCAACTTTGTGCAATCTGGTCAAATCCATACTGGGCCTGAGAACATCTGAGTCTGCCTCCTGATCTATAGACATATATTTTTAATGTGTAAACTAGGCTACATATATACGTGTTATCGGGTGAAACTGTACCCTTTATCAACTTTCTACAATGTTGCTGAATCCATACTGGGCCTGAGAACGGCTGCCGAGCTGTTAAGCAAGCTACAGCTCCTGTGGTTTGGACACGTAATTTTTTCAGGAATGACGGTTAGGCCTAACTCCGGAATTGCGGTTGACCTGAACTTACTGGGAAATCATCTTTCGTGGGGAATAATCTGAATCCCAGATCCCAATCACTAATGGAGTTCAGCTGGCTATCTGCACCTGTAAGAGACAAAAGCTGGTCCTTTCAGTGTAGCGTGCATGCAGCCCCGGACATGTACTGGAATGCTAGACCTGTTATTGCTCGATCTCACGTGCCACAGACTCGCGTATCCCTCTAGTAAGCTTGACGCGTACCACGGGGCCATGCCGGAGTCTCGGTCATTAACGGAATAAAGCTGAGAAATCGCTAGCACAACTACAAACGGACATACCACACCACACACAGAATCGACAAAGCTTGCAATCTGTCCATCTTTTCTGTAGCTTGCATGGTAGTGGTTTCCTGGGTGCAGTCCAATTAAGCCACAGGCTCCACTCCTGGTGGTGCCCTTTTGGACATTCCTTTAAGGTTCAGCTTTGCAATCATACTGCCCCCGGAAACCAAAAACTTTGCCTTCAGGGACGCTGTTTGGAGGTTCGTGGGAATAACGCCGCCCGATCAGCAGTCGGCATATGGGTCGCCCTCCCAGGGCTGTGGGATACTCGGTACCGGGCCGGTGTCAGTGGGATGTGTCACAGCAGCGGTGACCCGGACGGTGGCCCTGGGCGCCCATGTAAATGGCGTGGTATAATGGTAAAGAGTTTATATAGATAGTTTGACGCCACCTGTGGTGTTCGGCAACATTGATGTTAGGCCGACGCTGCATGCAGATCCTCTGGGACTGATGGTGTTGTGCAGCAAAGATGGTGAAGCTCCCCACAGGTGGAGCTGGAGTCCCAGGGAAGTGTAGATGTAGTGATGGGGGAAAGGCACAGGCGGTGTAGGTGCTGGTACCCAGATGTAGCGGTGCTGGAATAACTGTAGGACACCAGAGCGTGCAGTTCCAAAGCTTTACTCACAGTCTGCAGGTTACACAGATGCCTGCCTCCGTGCTGTGTCCTCCGGGTCAGGACCTCTGCCAACCTCCGGGACCAGAATGGAAAGCTCCCTTCCAACACTCTGCCAACATGTACCTTCCTGAACGTCTCCTTTCTAGCGCTTGTAGGGGAAGCCCTCACAGGACCGTGGTTCACTGAAATGCCTCCTGTCTAACAGATGTTCCTCAGACTTTACTTGTATGGCAGACAGCTGTAGCCTTTTCCTTCTGCCTCGCACACGTCGATGCTGGGGCCTCCGAGCCTTAGTTGGGTACAGAGCATTTATAGCTGCTACTTCCCCCGGTTTCTGCTGCAGGAACGTCAGTGTCCCTACACACTCGGAGACCGGAATCCGGACAATGCGCTCCAGCTAGGAGTGAGCCTTAACTCTGCTCATCCTCCAGCTCCCCTTCTCACGTCCACACACTTCCCCTTCCCTGCACAGAGTGCCCTAACTTACCTCCTCCCGACCACAGAGAGCAGCTCCTCAGCAGTCAGGTTCAGAGGTCTCCCTGCTGGCCTTGAGTGGGAAATGTGTTGTGTGTTGGTTTCACTGCTAGAGAGATCCTTCGTTGCTCCCAAGCTTGACAACACACTCCCTAGGAGGAAGGCAATGCCACAGTGGCGACCGTACTCTTGGGGACACCACAAGTGCACTGAGGCCCAGCCACTGCTGGATGATGCTGCTGGTACATTGACCCAGACCACTACATTCCCCTCGCACTCTACACAGCCAGAATCTGACCCAGAGGAAACTCAGGTTCCCCTTCCCGCATACTATACCACCTTACACGGTGACAAAGAGGAAGGTGCAGATGAAAGTACAGGTTCCTTGAGCAGGTGGGGGGCATACTCATGGGCAATGGCACTGGCACAGGGCACTGCATAGTACGCAAAAGTGTCTCTGCCGGTGGGAGGGCCTAAACAGCCAAGTGCAGTGAGATGGAAGATGGGGACGACAAGGAGTTCAGAGTAGTGCAGGGATTCCCTAGCAAGGAGACTTATGTAATTGTTTTCAATATATAGTCAGAGGTTTTGATAGGGTTATAGTCAGGTGTATGAGTTATGCCAAGCAGGTAATAATGATCATCAATTTCATACTGTATGTAGGTTGAAAAACAGTCATTAACTGAAACAACTGTGTAGGAGGCTAAAAAAATTGATTGAGGTTCAGCTAAACTATGCTAGAAGTGTGAAGTTCTCTTAGAAAATTTCATGTCACAGGCTATGGGGCAGAAACAAGACAAGGTAATTATACTGCATCAGCAATGTCGTTCCCAAGCAAAGATTTCAAAGCTGTCATGAGTTATTAGTGAGAAGATAAAAGTTACATCATGCTTACTTCCCTTAAAAATCATAAGATGTTCAGCTGTGCCGTCATCTCAGAACTGGCATCAACTAGTGTGACCAAGCTACACCCTTTTACTGTTGGATGTTTGGCCAGAAGTGGTCTTTACGGAATAATTGCTGCCAAAAATACATACCATCAACACGGAAACATGAAAATAAGGCCAAGTGATGCAATTCTGCATGAAAATATAATAATTATGGTGCAGAAAACTAATCCAGGTGCTCTGGATTGATGATTTAAAATTTGAAATGTTTGGTTGTAACCAAAAACAATTTGTTCACAGTAGGGCTGAAGAACAGGACAATAATAAAAGTCTGTAGACAGCAGTGACGCAAGATGGAAGTTTCTTGCAAGTTTGGGGCTGCATTTCAGCAAATAGGCTTGGGGAATTAGTTATGATTAAGGATGTTCTCAATGCTGAAAATTACAAACAAAGCTAACAGGAAGACAT
Organism: Dendrobates tinctorius; assembly: GCF_039654945.1. Classification (NCBI taxonomy): domain Eukaryota; kingdom Metazoa; phylum Chordata; class Amphibia; order Anura; family Dendrobatidae; genus Dendrobates; species Dendrobates tinctorius. Next base: position 22,549,352 of record NW_027361732.1, on the reverse strand, counting down.
CTGATTGGCTTTACATTTTATTTCAAATGTACAGGGTGGGCCATTTATATGGATGCACCTAAATAAAATTAGAATGGTTGGTGATATCAAATTCCTGTCTGTGGCACATTAGTATATGGGAGGGGGGAACTTTTCAAGATGGGTGGTGAACATGGCGGCCATTTTGAAGTTGGCCATTTTGGATCCAACTTTATTTTTTCCAAAGGGAAGAGGATCATATGACACATCAAACTTATTGAGAATTTCACAAGAAAAACAATGGTGTGCTTGGTTTTAATGTAACTTTATTCTTTCATGATTTATTTACAATTTTATGCCCGCTGATAAAATGTGTTCAAAGTGCTGCCCATTGTGTTGGATTGTCAATGCAACGCTCTTCTCCCACTCTTGCCACACTGATAACACCACAGAAGAAATGCTAGTCTAAGGGAGTCAGATTCCTTGTAGGAATGCTCAGACCTGACACTCATAATGTGGCGGTGCACCATCTTGCTGGAAAAACTCAGGGAACGTGCCATCTTCCGTGCATAAAGAGGGCAACACATCATCATGTAGCAATTTCAGATATCTAGTGGCATTGAGGTTTCCATTGATGAATGGCCTCACTATCTTTGCATCCAATATGCCACACCATACCATCAATTATGGGTGTCAGGTCCTAGCACTCCTACATGAACAGTTTCCTGGAAAGTGGATTGGTCATCCTGGGCCAGTTGAATGGCCACAAAGGTCTCCTGATCTGACCCCCTTAGACTTTTATCTTTGGGGTCATCTGAAGGCAATTGTCTATGCTGTGAAGATACGAGATGTGCAGCACCTGAAACAACGGATAATGGAAGCCTGTGGTAGCATTTGCTCTGCAGTTGTGGCACAATTTCAGCTTGCCCACGGCCTTGGCCTCTGCATGCACCATCACCATCATGTCCACTTCCCCATCCCTTGCCACGCGCCTTGCCCATTTTAAAAGGACTACAATATTTTCCACGTTCACTACAAATGGCTGAATTGGGAGCGAACTTGCATATGATCTGTGTGTGGGAAAACTGCACTTTAAAATATCTGAAATGTAGGTAAAAATTTATTTTTTGTTATTAAACTGGTGTCAATAACTAGGGTAAGACACAGTAAATACAGTGGAATGGAGGCCTGAAATGCCACAATTTGTAGCTCACAGATAGATCAGACATCTGATGGAGATACCACACTGTTCAATTTGTGGCCTTTATTTTTTTTTAATTTTACCCAAAAATAGTGTATTGAACTAGGGTAACAGACAATATATACAGTGGAATGTAGGCCTGAAATGCCACAATTTGCAGCACACAGATAGATGAGATGTCTGACCTAGATAGCCCACTTTCAAATATCTGGCCTTTTTTTGGCCCAGCTAAATTGTGTCAACAAGTAAGCTAACTCAAAACAAAAAAAATTCTATGGAGGCCTGAAATGGCAAAATCTTGAGCACAGTGATATGCGATCGGTGTGGCGGACAATACCCAATGTAAAATATCTGTCCTGTAGCTAAATATTTTTTTGGCAGCTAAGTATTTTTTGGGCAGCAAAATGGAGTAAAGAAATTATATAAGACACTCCAAAAAAATTTAACAGTACCACAAAAATGTCAGAAATTTATGCACACTGAGATGTAATTGCTGGGATGGGCAAACCCATTTAAAATAGCTTGATTTTTACGCTGTACTATGGAAAGGATCTGGAAGTATTCTGCAGTGTTAACAAACAATTAGAGAAAAAAGGGGGTTCTGGATTGCTTTGGAAAAAAATAATCAGAATTAAGAGACAAAAAAATAATTTCCTGCCCACTGAGACCTAGGGTTAAGTATATACGGTCAATATATGTAATAAGCAGCAGCAGAATGGACCCTCTTGATGTATGCAATGAAGTATGCCACATGCAATGCCTGCCTGCTACTGATATCTATATACCCACATACAGTGCCTGTATGCCTTGCACTGATATGTATATACGCACATACACTCCCTGCCTACATAGCGCTGCAATCTATATACCCCGTAATTAGTCCTTAGAAGGACTGTTCATTTAGCTGGATTTGTGTATTCTGTTATGGTATACCCACACTAACTTATAAAGCCCCAAATCTGATCCTCTCTCAGCAGCAGCTCTCCCTACACTGGCTGATTCCAGAGGTGACTGTGACAAGCATGGTGGTGCCAGGTCTCTTATAGACCTGATGAAGCTGTGCGGCCTGCCAATCACTGTAATACCACAACCAAGATGGCTGCGGCATTACAGTGCATGGCAGACAATCCCTGCATATTGATTGGCACTCTAAAGACCACCAAACATGCAGGTCGGGGACCCGAAATCCTGCTGAACACACCCGGAAAGGCTCGGTGCTCACCGAGTGCCGTGAGTACAGCGATGCTCAGTTGAGTAACGAACATTACCGAGTATGCTTGCTCATCACTAGTAACCACTTATTATGCACCAAGATTTTTTGAGACCATGTGAAGGTGGATTTTTTTAAATCTATTAACTTGCTGCTATTGTTGTTTTGCAGTCATTTTTACAGTGGTGCTGCGCTTATGAAGCGGTGTGACCTAGAGTCATGGGCAGGCCCGTATTTGCCACTAGGCACCAGAGGTGTAGCAACTAGGGTGGTGTGTTGCTTAGGTGTCAAAAAGAGGGAGGTAAAGTTGTTTTTTTTATCTACCCCCTCCTTTGTTAAAGCAATGTGATAAATCAGCTGTCATTTCGGAGGAGGATGGAGCTTACAACTTCATTCATTTGTATTTCTGTCTTTAAGATGTGAATAAAAAACCCATGAGCTCAGGAAGCTGATTGACCCAAGAAGTAATAGCGCTGGCAATTTTGGCAGAAGAGTGCCAATCAGCACCCTTCTCTGAGTTGCTGCTGATGTAAGTGCAGTGCGACTAAGTAATATCACCACGCTGCAGAAGTCACAGCTGGCCGCCGCAGAGAAGGACAGACACTGGAGCTCAGAGGAAGACAGGAGCCAGAAAGAAGAAAGCCACCAGAGCCAGGCAGAGGACAGACATGGGAGAAGGTAAGCATTCATAGAGCTAAAGATTTGGGTGATTGAGGAGCTATTATTATAGGGGGATTGTTGGGGGTATTTCTGTAGACTGGGGGTTATGGGGAGCTATTTATGTAGACTGAGGGTTATGGGGGAAGATTTCTGTAGGTTGGGGTTAGGGGATAGCTAGTTTTGCAAACTGGGAGTTAGGTGGGATTTTTCTGTAGACTAGGGGTTAGGGGGCTATCACTATAGCCTTGGGGTTAAGGGTGCTATTTCTGTAAGTTGAGAGTTAGGAAGGCTAATTCTGTAGGCTGGGGATTAGGGGGTTATCACTGTATGCTGGAGCTTAGAGAGGGCTATTTCTGTAGGCTAGGGTTTAGAGGGTTATCTTTGTAGGCTGGTAGGTTAGAGGGGAGCTTTTTATGTAGGCTCTGGTTTAGGGGGACTATTTCTGTAGGCTGCAGGGTTAGGAGGGCTATCAGTGTAGGCTGGAGGTTAGGGGGGCATTTTCTATAGACTGGGGTTTGGGGGCTCTCACAGTAGGCTGGGGGTTAGGAGCGCTATCACTGTAAGTGGGGAATTAGGGGGGGCTATTTCTGTAGGCTGGGGTTAAGGGGGCTATTACTTTAGGTTCAGCATTGGAGGAGACTATTTCTGTAGACTGGGTGTAAGGGGGGTTATCACTGTAACCTGGTGTTAGGGAGTCTATCACTGTAACTTGGGGTTAAGGGGGCTATCACTGTATGCTAGGAGTTAGGGGACTATCAGTGTAGGCTGGAGGTTAGGGTGGCTATTTCTGTAAACTAGTGGTTAGGGGCGCTATCACTGTAGGATGTGGGTTAGGCGGGCTATATCTGTAGGCTGGGAGTTAGGAAGGCTATAGGCTGGGGGTTAGATAAACTGTTTCTGTATACTGGTGGTAAGGGGGCTATCACTGTAGGCTTGGGCTTTTTGGGGGGATTCGAAAGATAAGGGGTTAAAGGGCTATAGCTGTAGGCTGGGGATTAGGGGGGATATTTCTGTAGGCTGGTGATAAGGGAGGCTATCAATGTAGGCTGGGAGTTAGGGGGACTATAACTGTAGGCTGCAGTTTAGGGGTGCAATTTCTGTAGACTGGAGATTAGGGATATTACTGTAGGTCAGGAGTTGACGTAGCTATTACTATAGGCTGGGAGTTAGAGGGCTATATCTGTTAACTTGGGGTTAGGAGGGCTGTTACAGTAGGCTGTGTGTTAGGAGGGCTTTTTCTTTTGACTTGGGTAAGGGGGCTATTTCTATAGGCTGAGGGATAGGGGGCTATCACTGTAGCTTGCAAACAAAATATAATGACACGTCACTCCTCAAATTATGGTGGTGCCCGGATAAGGGTAACCAATCCTTAATCAATGTAAAAAGTTAATCTGACACTCAAAAGATCAATGCTAATAATGAATATTTTATTTTATTTCAGAGGGCATAATCCAAAAAACATGATGTTTCGGTCTATTCCTTGACCTTCATCAGACTAGGATAAATAAAATACAGTAATACAAATCAATATAAAGTATATATCATTGTCTTTTAAAGAAATCAGATACATCAGGGAATTATCATTAACAAATTCATATAGTTGTAATATATGTACCTATAGTCATAAAGAGATATATAATATGCAATGTATACAAATAGAGGGTATATAGCATATACACGTGTGCATACACATACAACATGCATATATACACACAATGTAGCTGAAAAAAATACAGTAATATGAAAATCATGATTGATGTCATAAGACATATATTGAAAAAATGCTATATAAACTCCTGGCACATAAATAGTGTGTCACATGGAAACATTGTGTTATATTATGGTAATGGAGGCTTTTACAGCAAATCTGATGCTAAAAGAAATAATATAATGAGTTTACTATGAAAACCATATGTAATAATTTGTTTACAATGGAAACTACATGTAATAAATGAAAAGATCTGTCCTGATTAACCACAGAAAGAGACGCTTACCGATTTAAGATTGAAGCCCATTAGAAGAGAGAAATCACGGGAGAATCAAGTGAAAGTAAAAAGGCCCCTGTGTAACTGACTGGCGATATGCAGCATCAATAGAAAGGAGAAAGCAGAGCGCAGCAGGATGTCAGGAAGATTCTTACCATGAATAGGTCATAGGAGACAATCTGATGCAGAAGCGCTGTGCAGTAACGGGTGGGAGCCGATGAAAAATGCGCTCTAAAGGACAAGTGAACAGGTATGCTCTGATATAGTAGCGTGTCCGGATATGAAGTGCCGGAAATTACATGTGAAACTTCTATGGAGCGCAAGTGAAACACAGGTGAATCAGTTGACCGGAGGTGCGTCACCGAGCCATCTAGGAAGCAGTAGTGCTCAGTGGAACGCAAACAGGAAGAAGATGGTACAGGATGCGTCCATAATTACTAATATGGGCTAGCTCATCACTGGATCATGTTTCAGCAGGTAAGTATCAAAGAAAAATTAAGATGTGACCTAGGAAACATCAGAAAGAATTCATTAAATAAACTTTGTAAACAAAACATTCTCCTTAATCTGTATTATAGTTATACTGTATATGCAATTATTAAAATATAAAGATGATACATATAATGCATGCAATATATATTCAACCTTATATCTGGAGAATTAAGTGAACCATGGGTATATGGGACATATTAATAAACGATATGCAAATGAAATACTAAGGATAAAATATCCTCCTATATATTTTTCCTTTTTTGAAAAAAGAAAGTTAATAGATTAGAATAGACTAGTGATGTCATATTCTCTATTAAGTCCCTTGGGTTCTAACGTTTGCAAGTAAAGAATCCAGTACGCTTCTCTTAGTTGAAGTTTCTTAATAAGGTCACCACCTCTTCTATTAATATTGACTTGTTCAATTACCAAAAGCCGTAACTGTGCAATTGTATGACCAGCTGTAGAAAAATGATGGGGGATCGGAAGATGAAGTTTCTTACAACGTATATATATCCGATTTGTGATGTGATATATGATCTTTGATTGCTTGAGTAGTTTCCCCTATATACATTTGACTACAGGGGCACTTAATAGCATAAATAACAGATTTTGAATCACAGGTGTGGAAACCCTGAATAGGAATATCCACACCTGTGCATGGATGTGAAATCTTAGAACCTTTATGGACGGTCGCGCATTGAGCACATTGTAAACAAGGGAACGTACCCTTACGTTGTGTCAAAAGAAATGTTTGTCTAGGGATTATGTGAGCTGAACCAATATCTGCTCTGATAATTTTATTTTTTATATTGCTGGGTCTTCTAAAACAAGGGAGAAATGGGACCTGGAATTCAGGGATATTTGGAAAACTGTCCCCCAGAATGTGCCAATGTTTTCGAATTTTGTTATGTAATTTATACATTAAGAGATGGAATATATGGACGAGAGGAATGCGATTAGATACGGAGGACCTGATGGTGGTGTTAATTTTATTTCGACATTGTCGGAGTAATTGCTGGGGATAACCTCTTTGTAAGAATTTATCTTCCATTTCCTTCATTCTTTGTGAACATATTGTAGGGTCACTGATTATTCTGCGCACTCTCTCAAATTGAGAGAGTGGGACAAATCTCTTTACTGCTCTGGGATGGCAACTCTGATGCAATAATAAATTATTGCGGTCAGTGTCTTTCACATCAAGATCCAATGATAGGTTACCTTCATCGTCTTGTAGTACATTAGTATCCAAAAAATTTATTTTATTTCTGTCAAACTTCAAAGTAAAAGTCAATTCAGGCCAATTCTGATTGATCTGATTGAAAAATTGATGTAAACTGTCATTTGTACCTCTCCATAAACAAAAGACATCATTTATATAACGGCGCCATAATAGCAATGAGACCGATATAATTCATTTGAGTAAATATGATCTAGTTCAAAGAAAGACATAAAACAGTTTGCACATGGGGGGGCCACATTGGACCCCATCGCTGTACTCTGCGTTTGAAGATAAAAGTTGTCTTCAAAAATAAAAAAATTTTTTGTGAGGACAAGTTCCAACAATTCCATTAAAAACATGATTACTGAAGGATCAAAGGAGGACCCTTCCAGTAATTTTTTGGTTGCTCCCATGCCCTTTTGATGCTGAATCGATGTGTTCAAATTGTTTACATCGAAAGTTACCAATAAGGTACCTTCCAGTAATTGGCCTAAATCCCTAATTAACTGTAAAAATGCTCCTGTGTCTAAGAGAAAAGATGGCGTATTTTTAATTAGGGGTGTTAAAACCTTTTCTAATAAGATTGATAGAGAAGAAAGGATTGAATCCGTCAATGCCACAATTGGTCTGCCAGGGGGCTTGTCAAGTTGTTTGTGGATCTTAGGTATTACCTAGAATACTGGGATCAATGGATCCTTTTTAATTAAGAAATCTCTTGTTTTCTTGTCAAAAATCTGTGAGGATAATGCTCTCTCTAGGACAATACTTTCTCGAATTAAAGAGGTTGGATTATTTGCAAGTGGTTGATACACCTCTCGATTAGCTAATTGAGATAGAGCTTCATTAATATAAAAGGACTTATCCATAATTACTGTCGCTCCCCCCTTATTGGCGGGCTTTATTATATCTTTGTCCTCTATCAAAGCACGTAATGTCACTCAATCAGTCTGATCAAGATTAGACCGAAAGGTAAATTCACCCCTAGTAATCCTTTTAGTGTAGTCAGATACTTCTCTATCAATTAATGTGAAGAAAGTTTCAATAGGATGGCTATTTTTAGGTGGTGAAAAAGTACTTTGTGATCTCAAGCCTAAGTCAGTCAGGTTTATTGGTGTTGGATGGATCACTGGTAAAATTCTGTTATTTGGATCACTAAAAGGAGCCTTAATCCATAGATTTCTGTAAAACCTTTGCAGATCAATATCCAATTGAAAATAATTAAATTTATAAGTCAGGCAGAAAGACAGACCTTTTTGTAACAAACGTGTCTGTGAAGAATTTAAACATTTGGAAGAAATGTTCACTACAAACTGTCATTACCTGGGATCTGGTGTGCATCCCGTGCCGATTGATTTCTGAAACATTGACCCCCCCTCCTCGTACTTTTCTTGGATAGAATCTCCTGCCGGAGCCTAAAAACGATGGCCTGTTGAAGTCTGCTCTTTCGCTGTCTGAGCTGGAAGCTGAGGTTCCATCCATATTCTTGTAATATCGGTAATTCGAACGGGAGGAGGAGCCTTGCCATTTATATACTCTTTTATTCAGGTAATCCTGAGTATCCCGGATGAATTTTTGTCTCTTCCTTTTTTCAGTTTCTTTCCTAAAAATGTCCACACTTTCTTTTGTGTGAGATTTCACAGTCTCAAACTTTTCTTTAGGTAGAGAGTCCTTTAATTGTGTTTCCACATTAGATACCTTTTCTTGACTATTCTTAATTTCTTTATTCAGATGTTCTAATGTCAATGTCATAAGGTCCAGTGAACATTTATTTAAAATTTGTTCAAATTTCTGACAAAAATCAGTGTTATCTTGAAAAAGTGTAGGTCTCAAGGATACCCGGAGACCTCTTGGGATCCTTTGAGTTTTGATGTATTCAGCAATACTAATGCTATGGAGTTCCAAACCAACCAGGTGGCGAGACTCTCGCTCGAGATCTCGTGATTTAAATTCACTGCCTGGAATTTGTAAGAATTCTCCCGATGCTGTAACTTGTGAAACAATTTCAGCCACTTGTGGTTCACTATATGAGAAGCCAATGGTGGACATCTCTTTATGTTAAAGAAAATTTCAAAAAATTTAGAAAAATTAGAAAAAAAGAGGGGAAAAAAGACTTTTTTGAGGGTGGTTGTGTATGTGGTAGCAATATACAAAATATAATGACACGTCACTCCTCAAATTATGGTGGTGCCAGAATAAGGGTAACCAATCCTTAATCAATGTAAAAAATTAATCTGGCACTCAAAAGATCAATGCTAATCATGACTGATGTCATAAGACATATATTGAAAAAATGCGATATATAGCATTTTTTCAATATATGTCTTATGACATCAATCATGATTTTCATATTACTGTATTTTTTTCAGCTACATTGTGTGCATATATGCATGTGTGTGCATACACACATGTGTATATGCTATATGCCCTATATTTGTATACATTGCATATTATATATCTCTTTATGACTATATGTACATATATTACAACTCTATGAATTTGTTAATGATAATTCCCTGATGTATCTGATTTCTTTAAAAGACAATGATATATACTTTATATTGATTTGTATTATTGTATTTTATTTATCCTAGTCTGATGAAGGTCAATGAATAGACCGAAACGTCATGTTTTTTGGATTATGCCCTCTGAAATAAAATAAAATATTCATTATTAGCATAGATCTTTTGAGTGCCAGTTGAATTTTTTACATTGTATAAGGATTGGTTACCCTTATCCGGGCACCACCATAATTTGAGGAGTGACGTGTCATTATATTTTGTATATTGCTACCACATACACGAGCACCCTCAAAAAAGTCTTTTTTCCCCTCTTTTTTCTTTTTTTCTAATGTTTCTAATTTTTTTTTTACATTTTCGTTAACATAAAGAGATGTCCACCATTGGCTTCTCATATAGTGAAGCACAAGTGGCTGAAATTGTTTCACAAGTTACAGCATCGGGAGAATTCTTACAAATTCCAGGCAGTGAATTTAAATCACGAGATCTCGAGCGAGAGTCTCGCCACCTGGTTGGTTTGGAACTCCATAGCATTAGTATTGCTGAATACATCAAAACGCAAAGGATCCCAAGAGGACTCCGGGTATCCTGGAGACCTACACTTTTTCAAGATTACAGATTTTTGTCAAAAATTTGAACAAATTTTAAATAAATGTTCACTGGACCTTATGACATTGACATTAGAACATCTGAATAAAGAAATTCAGAATAGTCAAGAAAAGGTATCTAATGTGGAAACACAATTAAAGGACTCTCTACCTAAAGAAGAGTATGAGACTGTGAAATCTCGCACAAAGGAAAGCGTGGACATTTTTAGGAAAGAAACTGAAAAAAGGAAGAGACAAAAATTCATCCAGGATACTCAGGATTACCTGAATAAAAGAGAATATAAATGGCAAGACTCCTCCTCCCGTTCGAATTACCGATATTACAAGAATATGGATGGAACCTCAGCTTCCAGCTCAGACAGCGAAAGAGCAGACTTCAACAGGCCATCTTTTTTAGGCTCTGGCAGGAGATTCTATCCAAGAAAAGGATGAGGAGGGGGGGGTCAATGTTTCAGAAATCAATCGACACGGGATGCACACCAGATCCCTGGTAATGACAGTTCAGTAGTGAACATTTCTTCCAAATGCTTAAATTCTTCACAGACACGTTTGTTACAAAAAGGTCTGTCTTTCTGCCCGACTTATAAATTTAATTCTTTTCAATTTGATATTGATCTGCAAAGGTTTTACAGAAATCTATGACTTAAGGCTCATTTTAGTGATCCAATAACAGAATTTTACCAGTGATCCATCCAACACCAATAAACCTGACTGACTTAGGCTTGAGAACACGAAGTACTTTTTCACCACCTAAAAATAGCCATCCTATTGAAACTTTCATCACATTAATTGATAGAGAAGTATCTGACTAAACTAAAAGGATTACTAGGGGTAAATTTACCTTTCGGTCTAATCTTGATCAGACTGATTGAGTGGCATTACGTGCTTTGATAGAGGACAAAGATATTATAATAAAGCCTGCCAATAAGGGGGGAGCGACAGTCATTATGGATAGGTCCTTTTATATTAATGAAGCTCTATCTCAATTAGCTTATCGAGAGGTGTATCAACCACTTGCTAATAATCCAACCTCTTTAATTCGAGAACAGATAAGTATTGTCCTAGAGAGAGCATTATCCTCACAGATTATTGACAAGAAAACAAGAGATTTCTTAATTAAAAAGGATCCATTGATCCCAGTATTCTACTTAATACCTAAAGGGCCTGTCACACTAAGCGATATCTCTATCAATATCGCTATAACTTGTGATGTTATAGCGATATAGCTAGCGATATCGCTGTGTGTGATACTTACCTCCGACCGCTCACCCGCTGGTTATCGCTGATCGCGCGTGAACGTCCTGGACCGTTTCTCGTTGTCAGCTTCCTGCAGCGCTTCCTGTGGAGAGACGAGTGATGAGCGTGGAGCCGGGCGGGAGGACGCAGGATCGCCTAGTGTGACAGGTAAGTAGCGACCCCCGTCCCCAGCGATGTCGCTGGTGAGATCTGCCTGTGTGGCAGCTCACTAGCGACCATTTAGCAATGCACCAGTGATCCTGACACCGTCATATCGCTGGTCGGGATCGCTGGTGCATCACTAAGTGTGACAGTACCTTAAGATCCACAAACAACTTGACAAGCCCCCTGGCAGACCAATTGTGGCATTGACGGATTCAATCCTTTCCCCTCTATCAATCTTATTAGAAAAGGTTTTAACACCCCTAATTAAAAATACGCCGTCTTTTCTCTTAGACACAAGAGCATTTTTACAGTTAATTAGGGATTTAGGCCAATTAACGGAAGGTACCTTATTGGTAACTTTCGATGTAAACAATTTGAACACGTCGATTCAGCATCAAAAGGGCATGGGAGCAACCAAAAGATTACTGGAAGGGTCCTCCTTTGATCCTTCAGTTATCATGTTTTTAATGGAATTGTTGGAACTTGTCCTCACAAATTTTTTTTTTATTTTTGAAGACACCTTTTATCTTCAAACGCAGGGTACAGCGATGGGGTCTAATGTGGCCCCCCATATGCCAACTGTTTTATGTCTTTCTTCGAACTAGATCATATTTACTCAAATGAATTATATCGGTCTCATTGCCTATTATGGCGCCGTTATATAGATGATGTCTTTTGTTTATGGAGAGGTAAAAATGACAGTTTTCATCAATTTTTCAATCAGATCAATCAGATTTGGCCTGAATTGACTTTTACTTTGAAATTTGACAGAAATAAAATAAATTTTTTGGATACTAATGTACTACAAGACGATGAAGATAACCTATCATTGGATCTTTATGTGAAAGACACTTACCACAATAGTTTATTATAGTATCAGAGTTGCCATCCCAGAGCAGTAAAGAGATCTGTCCCACTCTTCCAATGAAGGAAATGGAAGATATATTCTTACAAAGAGGCTATCCCCAGCAATTACTCCGACAATGTCGAAATAAAATTAACACCACCATCAGGTCCTCCGTATCTAATCGCATTCCTCTCGTCCATACATTCCATCCCTTAATGTATAAATTACATAACAAATTTTGAAAACATTGGCACATTCTGGGGGACAGTTTTCCCAAAATTCCTGAATTCCAGGTCCCATTTCTCCCTTGTTTTAGAAGACCCAGCAATATAAAAAATAAAATTATCAGAGCAGATATTGGTTCAGCTCACATAATCCCAAGACAAACATTTCTTTTGACACAACGTAAGGGTACATTCCCTTTGTCACAATGCGCTCAATGCGTGAACGTCTTTAAAGGTTCTAAGATTTCACATCCATGCACAGGTGTGGATATCCCTATTCAGGGTTTCCACACCTGTGATTCAAAATCTGTTATTTATGCTATTAAGAGCCCCTGTGGTAAAATGTATATAGGGGAAACTACTCAAGCAATCAAAGATCATATATCACATCACAAATCGGATATATATACGTTGTAAGAAACTTCATCTTCCGATCCCTCATTATTTTTCTACAGCTGGTCATACAATTGCACAGTTACGGTTTTTGGTATTTGAACAAGTCAATATTAATAGAAGAGGTGGTGACCTTATTAAGAAACTTCAACTAAGAGAAGCGTACTGGATTCTTTACTTGCAAACGTTAGAACCCAAGGGACTTAATAGAGAATATGACATCACTAGTCTATTCTAATCTATTAACTTTCTTTTTTCAAAAAAGGAAAAATATATAGGAGGATATTTTATCCTTAGTATTTCATTTGCATATCGTTTATTAATATGTCCCATATACCCATGGTTCACTTAATTCTCCAGATATAAGGTTGAATATATATTGTATGCATTATATGTATCATCTTTATATTTTAATAATCGCATATACAGTATAACTATAATACAGATTAAGGAGAATGTTTTGTTTACATTTAATGAATTCTTTCTGATGTTTCCTAGGTCACATCTTAATTTTTCTTTGATACTTACCTGTTGAAACATGATCCAGCGATGAGCTAGCCCATATTAGTAATTATGGACGCATCCTGCACCATCTTCTTCCTGTTTGCGTTCCACAGCAGCGTTCCACTGAGCACTACTGCTTCTTAGATGGCTCGGTGACGCACTTTCGGTCAGCTGATTCACCTGTGTTTCACTTGCGCTCCATAGAAGTTTCACATGTCATTTCCGGCACTTCATATCCGGCACGCTACTATATCAGAGCACACATGTTCACTTATCCTTTAGAGCGCATTTTTCATCGGCTCCCACCCGTTACTGCACAGCGCTTCTGCATCAGATTGTCTCCTATGACCTACTCATGGTAAGAATCTTCCTGACATCCTGCTGCGCTCTGCTTTCTCCTTTCTATCGATGCTGCATATCACCAGTCAGTTACACAGGGGTAGAGTTGAGCGAAACGGGTCGAAAAAATTCAAAAGTCGCCGACTTTTGGCAAAGTCGGGTTTCATGAAACGAAACCCGACCCTAGGATGAGGTCAGCCACGAGGTCGGCAACTTACGCGCCAAAGTCGCGTTTCAAAAGTTTGTTTTGCGCTCTTTTTCAGCCAATCAGGATCCACGGACACTGTGGGCAACGTGATGACCTAGGCATGGGTCACCACCATCTTTCAGAAGGGCATGCAAGTGATTGGCTTGCTTTGGTGGGCGTCACAGGGGGTATAAAAGGGCGTGCACACCGACCGCCATCTTACTTCTGCCGATCTTAGTATAGGGAGAGGTTGCTGCTGATTCTGTAGGGAGAGCGTTAGGCAGGGAAGAAGACAAAAAAACTGCTTCTGCTGCTAGCGATTTGGCCTGCACAACACACAAGTCACTGTGTGTGCAGTGCAAGGGGAGGCTATATTGTGGTGTATCAGTGGTGTTGGTTGTTGGGCTGCCTTTTAAGGCTTCCTGACACGCTGGCATTGCTGTTTACCCACTGCTCCGCAAACTGCTTTTTTAAAAGCAATCCAATCTCCCTTATCCTCTAGTCACTTTTGTCACAGCTATGCCATCGAGCGTGTCACATAGCGCTCAGATATCAGTGGGCCTCACACAATCCACAAGTGTCCAGTGTCCAAAAGTGTACGCAGAGATTCAAAATCTCCATTATCCTCTAGTCACTTTGGTCACAGGCAGCTGTGCCATCGAGCGTGTCACATAGCGCTCAGATATCAGTGGGCCTCACACAATCCACAAGTGTCCAGTGTCCAAAAGTGTACGCAGAGATTCAAAATCTCCATTATCCTCTCGTCACTTTGGTCACAGGCAGCTGTGCCATCGAGCGTGTCACATAGCGCTCAGATATCAGTGGGCCTCACACAATCCACAAGTGTCCAGTGTCCAAAAGTGTACGCAGAGATTCAAAATCTCCATTATCCTCTCGTCACTTTGGTCACAGGCAGCTGTGCCATCGAGCGTGTCACATAGCGCTCAGATATCAGTGGGCCTCACACAATTTACAAGTGTCCAGTGTCCAAAAGTGTACGCAGAGATTCAAAATCTCCATTATCCTCTCGTCACTTTGGTCACAGGCAGCTGTGCCATCGAGCGTGTCACATAGCGCTCAGATATCAGTGGGCCTCACACAATCCACAAGTGTCCAGTGTCCAAAAGTGTACGCAGAGATTCAAAATCTCCATTATCCTCTCGTCACTTTGGTCACAGGCAGCTGTGCCATCGAGCGTGTCACATAGCGCTCAGATATCAGTGGGCCTCACACAATCCACAAGTGTCCAGTGTCCAAAAGTGTACACAGAGATTCAAAATCTCCATTATCCTCTCGTCACTTTGGTCACAGGCAGCTGTGCCATCGAGCGTGTCACATAGCACTCAGATATCAGTGGGCCTCACACAATCCACAAGTGTCCAGTGTCCAAAAGTGTAAGCAGAGATTCAAAATCTCCATTATCCTCTCATCACTTTGGTCACAGGCAGCTGTGCCATCGAGCGTGTCACATAGCGCTCAGATATCAGTGGGCCTCACACAATCCACAAGTGTCCAGTGTCCAAAAGTGTACGCAGAGATTCAAAATCTCCATTATCCTCTCGTCACTTTGGTCACAGGCAGCTGTGCCATCGAGCGTGTCACATAGCGCTCAGATATCAGTGGGCCTCACACAATCCACAAGTGTCCAGTGTCCAAAAGTGTACGCAGAGATTCAAAATCTCCATTATCCTCTCGTCACTTTGGTCACAGGCAGCTGTGCCATCGAGCGTGTCACATAGCGCTCAGATATCTGTGGGCCTCACACAATCCACAAGTGTCCAGTGTCCAAAAGTGTACGCAGAGATTCAAAATCTCCATTATCCTCTCGTCACTTTGGTCACAGGCAGCTGTGCCATCGAGCGTGTCACATAGCGCTCAGATATCAGTGGGCCTCACACAATCCACAAGTGTCCAGTGTCCAAAAGTGTACGCAGAGATTCAAAATCTCCATTATCCTCTCGTCACTTTGGTCACAGGCAGCTGTGCCATCGAGTGTGTCACATAGCGCTCAGATATCAGTGGGCCTCACAAAATCTACAAGTGTCCAGTGTCCAAAAGTATACGCAGAGATTCAAAATCTCCATTATCCTCTCGTCACTTTGGTCACAGGCAGCTGTGCCATCGAGCGTGTCACATAGCGCTCAGATATCAGTGGGCCTCACACAATCCACAAGTGTCCAGTGTCCAAAAGTGTACGCAGAGATTCAAAATCTCCATTATCCTCTCGTCACTTTGGTCACAGGCAGCTGTGCCATCGAGCGTGTCACATAGTGCTCAGATATCAGTGGGCCTCACACAATCCACAAGTGTCCAGTGTCCAAAAGTGTACGCAGAGATTCAAAATCTCCATTATCCTCTCGTCACTTTGGTCACAGGCAGCTGTGCCATCGAGCGTGTCACATAGCGCTCAGATATCAGTGGGCCTCACACAATCCACAAGTGTCCAGTGTCCAAAAGTGTACTCAGAGATTCAAAATCTCCATTATCCTCTCGTCACTTTGGTCACAGGCAGCTGTGCCATCGAGCGTGTCACATAGCGCTCAGATATCAGTGGGCCTCACACAATCCACAAGTGTCCAGTGTCCAAAAGTGTACGCAGAGATTCAAAATCTCCATTATCCTCTCGTCACTTTGGTCACAGGCAGCTGTGCCATCGAGCGTGTCACATAGTGCTCAGATATCAGTGGGCCTCACACAATCCACAAGTGTCCAGTGTCCAAAAGTGTACACAGAGATTCAAAATCTCCATTATCCTCTCGTCACTTTGGTCACAGGCAGCTGTGCCATCGAGCGTGTCACATAGCGCTCAGATATCAGTGGGCCTCACACAATCCACAAGTGTCCAGTGTCCAAAAGTGTACGCAGAGATTCAAAATCTCCATTATCCTCTCGTCACTTTGGTCACAGGCAGCTGTGCCATCGAGCGTGTCACATAGCGCTCAGATATCAGTGGGCCTCACACAATCCACAAGTGTCCAGTGTCCAAAAGTGTACGCAGAGATTCAAAATCTCCATTATCCTCTCGTCACTTTGGTCACAGGCAGCTGTGCCATCGAGCGTGTCACATAGCGCTCAGATATCAGTGGGCCTCACACAATCCACAAGTGTCCAGTGTCCAAAAGTGTGTGCAGAAATTCTAAATCTCCCCTGTCCTATAGACACCTTGTACCTTGTTTTACATTACTATATAGTTTGTTGGATTTTGTCTACATTTCTACCAAAAATGAGGAAGGCTGGTGGAAGAGGCCGTGGAATTGGGCGTGGGTTGGCAGCTGGTAATGATGGTGTTGGTGTTGGATCTGATGGTAGTGGCAAGAGCAAAATAGGACCGAATGCAGGAGGTGCTGACCCTGCGTCATCGTCTGGCTACATAAGGCCTCGAACGCTTAGTTTTCTAGGAGTTGGCAAACCGCTTTTAAAGGCAGAGCATCAGGAAAAAGTTTTGTCTTACATTGCTGACTCAGCCTCCAGCTCTATCGCCTCCTCTTCTTCAGTTGTAAAAAGTAAAAGCACTGAGTCATCATTGGAGGCTCATGTTCATGAACCACACCTTTCCTTGTGTCCTTCACCCCAACCAAGATTGAAGGATGACGCAGGCCATACTACTGATTACTCCATGGAGCTGTTTTCACATACCATGCCTGGATTATCAAGTCAAATGGTGAATTACCCAGGCCAAGATGAATCTGACATGGAGTGCACTGATGCACAGCCGCTGATGGATGATTCTGCTGGTACATTCACTCAGAGCACTACATTGTGCTCGCAGTGTACAGAGCCAGATTTTGACCCTGATGAGACTCAGGTGCCCCTTCCCGCACACTATACCACCATACATGGTGACACAGAGAAAGGTGCACATGACATAGAAGAGGAGGTGATGGATGACCCAGTTGTTGACCCAGATTGGCATCCATTGGGGGAAGAGGGTGCTGCTTCCAATAGCTCAGATGAGGAGCATCCACAGCAGACATCGACATCGCAACAGCTGTTATCTGGCAGGCCCGGAGCACTCCAAAGACAGGTTCCAAACATCAAAAGAGTTGCTGGACAGCTTGTCCAGAGGGTCAAAAGATCACAGCGTGCTAGGCCGCATAATGTCTGCCAAAGTAGGAAGAGTGCAGTGTGGCACTTTTTTGAACAAAATCCTCATGATCAGGCCAAGGTTATCTGTAAGAAGTGCGCAAAGACCTTTAGCCGAGGGAAAAATCTGAAAAATTTGAATACCAGTTGCATGCTTAGACATTTAACCAGCATGCACTTGCAAGCGTGGACACAACACCAAACCTCAAGTGCCACATGTGCAACTGATCACAACAAAGGTAGTCAGCAACGCTACATTGTTTCCCCCACTGTAAGCCCACCGGTTAGCACAGCAGCAAATGTTGAGGTGTCGTTGCAAGGCCACAGCAGTCAGGGAATCCCACTGTTATATCAACGAAAGACTGATTCTAGGCCATCAGAAAGAACACCAACTCCATCACCATCATCAACCCTCTCTCAGTCCGCCCTGTCCACCGCTACTTCCACCATATGCAGCTCTCAAGTCCAGCTCACCCTCCCAGACACTATGAGTAGGTCAAGAAAGTACTCAGTCTCTCATCCGCGTACACTGGGTTTGAACGCCCACATTGCCAAACTAATCTCGTTTGAGATGATGCCCTTTCGGTTGGTGGAAAGCACAGCTTTCCGCGAACTCATGGCCTATGCAGTACCACGTTATGACCTACCCAGTCGCCACTTCTTCTCTCGCAAAGCCATCCCAGCCCTCCACCATCATGTGAAAGACCGCATTGTCCATGCACTCAAGCAGTCAGTGAGCGGAAAGGTGCACCTCACAACTGATGCATGGTCCAGTCGGCATGGCCAGGGCCGTTACGTGTCCATCACTGCGCACTGGGTTAATGTGGTGGATGCAGGGTCCACAGGGGACAGCGGTGGTGGGACAGTGCTGCCTAGCCCACGGTATAGGAAACAGTTGGCTGTAGGCGTTCAACCCTCCTCCTCCTCCTCATCCTCCTCCAGAAGCGAAAGCTCATCCACAGAGCGCAGTCGTACGAGCACTCCATCTGCAGCTGCCACTGTTGCACACGATGTGTCCCCCTATCGAGCAGCTAGTGGAAAGCATCAGCAGGCTGTGTTGCAGATGATGTGTTTGGGCGACAGACACACCGCCGAGGTGCTGACCGAGTACTTGAAGCGACAAACTGAGTCATGGCTGGGCAGTGTACATCTTGAGGCAGGCAAGGTAGTTAGTGATAACGGCCGTAATTTTGTGGCAGCCCTTTCAAAACTCAGCCACATACCTTGCTTGGCTCACACCTTGAACCTGGTGGTGCAGTGCTTCCTCAAAAATTATCCGGAGTTAACAGCCCTGCTCCAGAAGGTGCGAAGACTGTGCGCGCACATCCGCCGGTTGCCTGTACACTCCGTTCGTATGCAGAAGCTGCAGCGATTGCTCCACCTTCCCAACCACCGCCTCATTATCGACATTTCAACAAGGTGGAACTCCACCCTGCACATGGTGGAGCGGCTGTGCGAGCAGAGGCAAGCCATAATGCATTTGTGGGAGGATACACGGCCAGGCACTTTGAGAGCAGACATGGAGTTGACAGGCGTGCAGTGGTCGAAGCTGAAAGACCTTTGTAAAGTCCTTCAGTGTTTTGAGGAATGCACACGGCTGGTAAGCGCAGACGACGCCATCCTAAGCATGAGCATCCCACTTATGCGTCTGCTCATGCAAACTTTGACGCACCTTAAGGAGCAGGCGTCTGCAGCCAATGTTGATGAGGAGGAAGAGGAGGAGGGAATCCTTGATGACATTCAGCCATTGTCTGCTCAGGGACCTCTCCTGGACGAGGTGGAGGAAGAAGAGGAGGAGGAGGAGGAGGATGATGGGGATGATTACTTAGGGGAGGAGGATGCATCTCTTGGGGCAAGTGAAAATGTTGGCGTGGCAAGGTTTGGTACAGGGTTTGTGCGTGACTGGAGGGATGTGGATTTTCCAGAAAGTGCTCCTCCACCCAGCACTCGCAGTGCATCATTGACACCGGGAACATTGGCCCACATGTCAGATTATGCCTTGCGGATCCTAAAAAGGGACCCCCGCATTGCAAAATGATGAACGATGACGACTACTGGTTGGCCAGCATCCTGGATCCACGCTATAAAGGCAAATTACAAAACATCATGCCACAGGAGAACCTTGACCTAATATTGGCTAATAAACAAGCAACTCTGGTAAATCGGTTGCTTGAGGCATTCCCAGCACACAGCAGCGGTGATGGTTCTCACACGAGCCGTACGGGCCGGGGGCAGCTTGGCAGAGGTGTTCGTGGTGCACACAGCAGAAGTGGCGTTGGAGACAGGGGTTTCATGACAATGTTGTGGACTGATTTTTCAAATACTGCTCACACAACTGGTAATACTGCATCGATGGAAAGTGACAGGAGACAGCAGTTGTCAACTATGGTTACAAACTACTTTTCCTCCCATATCGATGTTCTCCCACACAGGTCATTCCCCTTTGACTATTGGGCCACTAAACTGGACACCTGGCCTGAATTGGCCCAATATGCCTTACAGGAGCTCGCTTGCCCAGCTGCAAGTGTGCTATCGGAAAGAGTCTTCAGTGCAGCTGGATCAATCCTGACAGAAAAAAGGACCCGTCTGTCAACCCAAAATGTGGATGATCTAACCTTCATTAAAATGAACCACGCATGGGTTTCCAAGGATTTTGTCCCACCTTCCCCTGATGACACATAGGGTGACAGAAAAATGGCTTGCTTTGGTCCACCTCTTCCTGGTACTTCACCTATTTCGCCTTTTGCATCAGCTGAATGTCCAACATCAACATATGCCACTTTCTAAAACTCCCTAACTGTGCTGCCTCCCCCCCATGGCCGGGGTAACCACCTAGCGCACGACATCGTGCGAGTGCCGTTGCCCTGGACAGGTGGGTAGGCCGACTCTTGGGCGCGGGCACTGGCACAGGGTCCCTCATAGTGCAATCGGTGGTGGTGCACACCCGCCATCAGACACACCGCTGTACTATGAGGGGCCCAGTGCCAGTACCGACGCCCAAGAGTGGGCCCCCCTTGCTTGGGCAGGGCCCCAGCATTTGCAATCTTTACCTCTCCCTGCTCCTCCGCTGTGTAATCTGGGCCGTCAAATCCATACTGTGCCTGACACCGTCTGAGCCTGCCTCCTGAGACATATATTTTGAATGTGTACGCTATCCATACATGTTATCCGGGGATACGGTACCCTTTCTAACCTTTGTGCAATGACGTGCAATCCATACTGGGCCTAACACCATCTGAGCCTGCCTCATGCTGTATAGACATATATTTTGAATGTGTACGCTATCCATACATGTTATCCGGGGATACGGTACCCTTTCTAACCTTTGTGCAATGACGTGCAATCCATACTGGGCCTAACACCGTCTGAGCTTGCCTCATGCTGTATAGACATATATTTTGAATGTGTACGCTATCCATACATGTTATCCGGGGATACGGTACCCTTTCTAACCTTTGTGCAATCACGTGCAATCCATACTGGGCCTAACACCGTCTGAGCCTGCCTCATGCTGTATAGACATATATTTTGAATGTGTACGCTATCCATACATGTTATCCGGGGATACGGTACCCTTTCTAACCTTTGTGCAATGACGTGCAATCCATACTGGGCCTAACACCGTCTGAGCCTGCCTCATGCTGTATAGACATATATTTTGAATGTGTACGCTATCCATACATGTTATCCGGGGATACGGTACCCTTTCTAACCTTTGTGCAATGACGTGCAATCCATACTGGGCCTAACACCGTCTGAGCCTGCCTCATGCTGTATAGACATATATTTTGAATGTGTATGCTATCCATACTTGTTATCCGGGGATACGGTACCCTTTCTAACCTTTGTGCAATGACGTGCAATCCATACTGGGCCTAACACCGTCTGAGCCTGCCTCATGCTGTATAGACATATATTTTGAATGTGTACACTATCCATACATGTTATCCGGGGATACGGTACCCTTTCTAACCTTTGTGCAATGACGTGCAATCCATACTGGGCCTAACACCGTCTGAGCCTGCCTCATGCTGTATAGACATATATTTTGAATGTGTACGCTATCCATACATGTTATCCGGGGATAAGGTACCCTTTCTAACCTTTGTGCAATCACGTGCAATCCATACTGGGTCTAACACCGTCTGAGCCTGCCTCATGCTGTATAGACATATATTTTGAATGTGTACGCTATCCATACATGTTATCCGGGGATACGGTACCCTTTCTAACCTTTGTGCAATGACGTGCAATCCATACTGGGCCTAACACCGTCTGAGCCTGCCTCATGCTGTATAGACATATATTTTGAATGTGTACGCTATCCATACATGTTATCCGGGGATACGGTACCCTTTCTAACCTTTGTGCAATGACGTGCAATCCATACTGGGCCTAACACCGTCTGAGCCTGCCTCATGCTGTATAGACATATATTTTGAATGTGTACGCTATCCATACATGTTATCCAGGGATACGGTACCCTTTCTAACCTTTGTGCAATCACGTGCAATCCATACTGGGCGTGAGAACGGCTGGCGAGCTGTTAAGCAAGCTACAGCACCTGTCCAGACAAGTACAGGGATTCCCTAGCGAGGAGACTTATTTGATTGTTTTCAATGTTGGGACAGCAATTTTTGGGGAGCACTATACTCTGGAGAATGATAGATGGGGCCCACCATACACTGGAACATTCCAAAGGTGGACATCAGACACTGGAGCAGCATTTACAGGGCCCATTATACACTAGAGCATTAGAAATGGGGCCCATTATGTTTGGAGCATTATTTGGGCCCATAAGACAGTGGAGCTTCATCCATGGGGACCAACATATACTGTAGCATTATGTGGAGCTCATCATATACTGTTTCAAACATTATATGGGACCAATGATTCTGTATGGAGAAATAGATGGGCCTCGTCATGAGATGTAAAAAGTGAGGTATTTTTCATTGTACTATACCGCTATTTATCTGCCGTATCGGAGCATGATGAGTTGTGGTATGTGTTAAAGGGGCGCTCTTTCGCCCAGGGCACATGAAAACCTGCAGCCCGACCCCGACTTTTCCCTATAATCGGACGATCTTGCTCGACCCGACTTTTGGAAAAGTCGGGTTTCACGAAACGAAACGCGACCCTAAAAAACCAAAAGTCGCTCAACTCTACACAGGGGCCTTTTTACTTTCACTTGATTCTCCCGTGATTTCTCTCTTCTAATGGGCTTCAATCTTAAACCGGTAAGCGTCTCTTTCTGTGGTTAATCAGGACAGATCTTTTCATTTATTACATGTAGTTTCCATTGTAAACAAATTATTACATATGGTTTTCATAGTAAACTCATTATATTATTTCTTTTAGCATCAGATTTGCTGTAAAAGCCTCCATTACCATAATATAACACAATGTTTCCATGTGACACACTATTTATGTGCCAGGAATTTATATAGCATTTTTTCAATATATGTCTTATGACATCAATCATGATTTTCATATTACTGTATTTTTTCAGCTACATTGTGTGCATATATGCATGTGTGTGTATACACACATGTGTATATGCTTTATACCCTATATCTGTATACATTGCATATTATATATCTCTTTATGACTATATGTACATATATTACAACTATATGAATTTGTTAATGATAACTCCCAGATGTATCTGATTTCTTTAAAAGACAATGATATATACTTTATATTGATTTGTATTATGGTATTTTATTTATCTTAGTCTGATGAAGGTCAATGAATAGGCCGAAACGTCATGTTTTTTGAATTATTCCCTCTGAAATAAAATAAAATATTCATTATTAGCATTGATCTTTTGAGTGCCAGATTAATTTTTTACATCACTGTAGCTTGTGGCTTAGCAGTTGGGCTATTTCTGTAAACTGGGGGTTAGTGGGCTATCATTATAAGCTGGAGGTTAGGGGGGCTATTACTGTGGGGTAGAGGCTGGGGGGGCTTATTCTGTAGCCTGGGGTTATGTAGGCTATCACTGTAGGATGGGGGTTAGGGGGGCTATCACTATAGACTGAGGTTAGGATGGACTATTTCTGTAGATTGCAAGCAGAAAAAAAGGTTGTCTCCAGTGCAGATATCCATAAAATCAAAATTTTACTTTTATTTAGAACATTTTTTAAAAACATAGTCTCAGGCTTGTACAACTTATAGGGTCCCTGGTAATCTACTGATGCATTTTGACCTGTTAGATCTAACTCATGGTATGAATACAGTCCCTCACTATAGACTGAGGGTTAGGATGGACTATTTATCTAGATTGGGGTTTAGAGGGGCAATCACTAGGATGAGGGTTAGGAGGGCTATCACTGTAAGCTGGGGTTTAGGGCGCTATTTATGTAGATTGGGGTTTGGGAGGCTATTTTTGTAGGTTGGGTGTTAGGGTAGCTATCACTGTAGGCTAGGAGTTAGAGGGGCTATTTCTATAGGCAGGCAGTTAGGGGTATATTTATATAGGTTGAGGTTAGGGGGGCTATTTATGTAGGCTGGGGTAAGGGAGGTTATCACTGTAGGCTGGAGGTTAGGGGGGTTATTTCTGTATACTAGGGATTAGAATGGCTATCACTGTAGGCTAGGAGTTAAGGGGTCTATCAGTGTAGGATGGGGGTTAGAGGGTCTCTTTCTGTAGTCTGGGGGTTAGAGGGGCTATCACTGTAGATTGGGGGTAAGGGGGGCTATTACTATAGGCCAAGAGTTGGGGGGCTATATCTATAGGCTGGGAGTTAGTAGGGCTATTTCTATAGGCTTGGGGTTAGAGGGACTATTTATGTAGACTGGGGTTAGGGGCTATCACTGTAGGCTGAGGATTAGGGGGATATTTCTGAAGGCTGGGGATAAGGGGGTTATCACTGTAGGCTGGGAGTTAGGGGGACTAGCACTCTGGGCTGCAGTTTAGGGGTGCAATTTCTGTAGACTGGAGGTTAAGGAGCTATTACTGTAGGATGGAAGCTCGGAGGGCTATTATTATAGGCTGGAAGTCAGTGGGCTATATCTGCAGGCTGGGGTTTAGAAGTGCTGATCCTGTTGGCTGGAAATTAGGGGGCTATTTCTGTACACTGGGGTAAGGGGGCAATTACTATAGGCTAGGGGTTTGGGGGGCTATCACTGTAGGTTAGGGTGTAGCAGGGAGGCTATTTCTTTAGACTGGGGGTTATGGGCTATTACTGTAGGCTGGAGTTGGGGGGGCTATTTCTGTAGAATGGGGGTTAGAGGACTATCACTGTAGGCTGGGAGGTAGGGGGGCATCACTGTAGAAAGGGAGTCAGGGGAGCTATTTTCTATATAGGGATTATGAGGGCTATCACTGTAGACTGGGGGCTAGAGGGTGCTATTTCTGTAGACTGGGGATTGGGGGCTTTCACTGTAAGCTGGGGGTTAGTACAGGCTATTTCTGTAGATTGGGAGTTAGGGGGCATTCACTAGGCTTTGGGTTGGGGGCTATCATTGTAGGCTGGGGGTTACTGGGACTATTTCTGTAGGCTGTGGGTTATGGGGGCTATTTTTGTAGACTGGGGATTAGGAGGGCTATTTTGTAGGCTCCATGCTTGTGGGACTATCACTCTAGGCTGGGAGTTAGTTAAAATTTAACTGTTATTATTATTATTATTATTATTATTACTACTACTACTATTACTTAAATATAAAATGATTTAGTGTAAATAAAAGCTTTATCCCAAATCTACCTCAACCTATTATTAACAATGCTCAATTTTATATGTTTATTGGGAAGGACATATAGATTTATAGCACTAATCCCCATCATGTTTCACTGCATTTGCGGTGTCATCAGGGGATGGGAAACTGATATTTACAACTCCCATCCGCCTGTGCCTCCTGTCTCTGATAACAGCGAGAGTAGGTGCCACTGATGGGAGCATTCATCAACCGCCTGCACTATAAATAAATTTAAAAAATGACTTAGGGCCTGTTCTGTTTTTGATAACCAGTATGGAAAACTGACAACTGTAGGATGCATCTCTCAGCTTTCAGCTTTATCATGGCTGGTTATTAAGAATAGAGTTGTTTTTAAAATTATTTAAATAGTTAAAAAATCATCTCAATGAGGTCCAAGTTTGGGTATTGTTCTGTTACTTGAACCAAGCTTTTTTAAATGTTCGTCTAAACCCACCGGAGCCGAACATCAGACCCGAACTACTTCTGACCGTAAGATCTTACACTCTACAGAAGAAAGAAAGAAAGAAAGAAAGAAAGAAAGAAAGAGAGGAACCTGTTAGCCTTAAAAGCTTACATTCTACATGAAAGAGAAACTTAGCCTGTAAATGAAAAATGACAAAGCTGTACAAAGTATGCTTCACTAAGAACTGGTGATCTCAGATGGCCCAGATATTGTTCCCTCCATAAATGATATGATAATCCAAAAGATGTCATAGCTGCAGGGCATAATAGGGAAGCCTGTGTGGCACCACAAAATTATGTTAGTCTGCTTTCTGATGCTTCGACAGTGTGGGAAACGGTGCCTCTATAATGTGTGCATTGATACACTCTACATGAGGGGAATAAACACTTTTTATCAACAAATTGCTCCTGGATTATTGGGGGTTGTTGGATGGAGTTGCTCTTGGAGAATGTTTAGACACTATGTTTTATTCATGTCAGTCATCTCACACAAATTGCAAGTGAACCCACTCCCTTAGATGAAAAGCAGCCCCATGTGTGAATGGTCTCATGATGTTTTACTGTTAGCATGATGAAACTCATGGTAGTGCTCACCTTCTCTTGAATAGTAAATCATTTATCTTGCTGTCTAAAACAGTCTAAAGGGGAAAAAAAATAAAAAGGGGAAAAATAACTTTACCTCAATCATCTTCAGTCCTATCCCTTCCTGCTGAATATCAGTTTTTTTTTATATTTTTCTTGGAGAGACATGACTTCTTTGCTGCCCTTCTACACTAGACTCCAAAAGCCTTCAACTTAAGCCCCTGTTACACACTGCGATATCGCTAGCAATATCGCTGTAAAGTCACCGATTTTGTGATGTTACAGCGATATTGCTAGCTATATCGCTGTGTCTGATACTTACCTCCGACTGGCTCCCCCGCTGGTTATCGCTGATCGCGCGAGAAGCTCCTGGATCATTTCTCGTCGGCCACTTCCTGCGGCGCTTACTGCTGTGACGATGAGCGACGCGTGGAGCCGGGCGGGAGGACGCAGGATCGCCGCGTCTGACAGGTAAGTAGCGATCCCCGTCCCCAGCCATGTCGCTGGAGAGATCTGCCTGAGTGGCAGCTCACTAGCGACCACCTAGCGATTCACCAGCGATCCTGACCGCGTCATATCGCTGGTCGGGATCGCTGGTGAGTCGCTAGGTATAACGGTACCCTTACTGTGTGAGTAAATGCAATTTCACTTGCCTGCTTTAATTTTTGAGTAAACACTGTACTTGTTTTGAACCAATCCCCTTTAGGAGTTGATCCTGGCACTTGATGGATTATTTGGACAGCTTGGAGCCTACATCACAGCAATTGAACCTCTCTGAAGTTCATGATGATCCAATAAATAGTTAATTTATGGGCAATGTTACAAGCTGCAATGCCCATGCCCCTAAAGGCCTTTTGATGCAAAGCAATGATTAATACTTGGATTTCCTTCAAGTTACTATAGTTAATGGAATAAGGCAATGATTTCAAGCCCCAGCCCCTTTTTAAAACAACTAGGTTGCTCTTATAATTCAATAAGCATGACAAGAGTGATATCCGCTGTCTTGTCCTCATTAACACTTTCTCCAACATCACTGAAATTATGTAAGCATCATTTTGTGACAGCATCGAAATGCAGTGGATATGCAGTAAATATGCAGTGTTATTTTTAATTTCAATGGCTAGGAATGGCTTTGTATTAACTTTTGCAAATCATCTTATCACTATTCTAAACAAAAATGCACCAAAGTGAAAAAATCTATCTGTTAGGTGGCAAGTTCCCACTACTGCACAGGGCTCAAGCCATGTCTTCTGCAGTCTCCTATTCTTCTTCCTGCCACATAAGTTCCTGCTCAGCAGAGATGTCGGTCCCAGCATCTTGCTCAGGCTAATGATATGTGTTTGGTTGCTGCTGCCGCCCCAGGTTCAGCTCTAGCATCCAGCACTAGTCAGCGGCGAGCAGATGCTTCTGGGACTAAGTCCTGCTTTTCTCCATCTTAGCATGCACGTAAGCCTACCGCTCTTTGGTGGTCAGAGGTCACATGCTCAGGTCCTCAAGCAGCTCAGATTGGGCCATCAGCAAGGTCCCAGAAGGCTGCAGTTATAAAAGGATTGCATGGCTGTATGACTGTGCGCTAGTATAGACCATTTGGAGTGAGTTTTTTATGCACATATGAATGTCTCTGGTGAATGACTCATTATGAAACCCCTACCCTTGGTGAGCATGTGTTGTCCAGCCTTGCCAGGTAGAGCCTAGGATGATAGTGCAGGTAGAAGGCATAGTCGGGGCCTAGCATCAGCGCCTATTAGTTGCCTGCCTGTACGCCACTGTGCACTTTCCCTGTACTCCACAGTAGCCAGCGCTGATTAGTGGCGACGCTACTTGCTTAGTGGGTCTAGTGGGACTCTAACCCTGTGTCTTTGGGGCAGAGTTATGTGACTGTACACTAGTGCTCACTTTGCTGAGCTCTGTTTAACAGGCTACGGCTTTTATATTCTGTGGTAGTGCAGTTCTGTGAAGCAACAGAGTCCGCCTCTCTACACACCGGGTGACATTAACCCACGTTTGTTCTATTATACCGCCATATATCATCCGCCATTACTGGGCAGCAGGTAACATCTCTGCACGGTGAACCCCAGGCTGCGAATGCACCTTATTACTACCTTCTTATTTGGTGCATTCAGCCAGCCCTAGCACTATCTATCTATCTATCTATCTATCTATCTATCTATCTATCTATCTATCTATCTATCTATCTATCTATCATCTATCGCTGAAACTAGAAGTTTGCATGCACTATATAAAAAGACATGTATGCATGTTTTTCTCAGTATCTGACATGAAATCAGAATAAACTTTTCCAGTTTTAGTATTATTATAATCTAATATATAAAGCTCAAAGTGTGTATGTATGTGTGTATGTATGTGTGTATGTGTGTGTATGTCCAAGATAGGCATCCGCACCGTCGCAGCTACAGCCACAAAATTTGGCACAGTCGCTCGTCTGGACCCTGAGAGCGTCCTAAGCTATGTTGTGAGGTGAAATTTTAACCCCACGCGTTCCAATTCACCAAACAATTTTGCCCCTATCTACATACTGGGGAAAAAGTATGTGCGTTTCAAGCCCCGCCCCTCATTATGATGTCATAATGCCCCTATCTACATAATGGTGAAACAGTGTGTGCGTATCAAGCCCTGCCCCATATTATGATGTTACAATGGTTGCCATGGCGACGCTGATGTCATCATAGTTTGCAAGCCCTGCCGCCGCTCATTATGATGTCATAATGGTTGACTATGAGATGGAGGATGTGTGATGGGTATATGGGCACTGGACTATGGGATGGAGGATATGTATGATGGGTATATGGCACGGGACTATGGGATGGAGGATGTGTGATGGGTATATGGGCACGGGACTATGGGATGGAGGATATGTATGACAGATATATGGGCACGAGACTATGGGATGGAGGATATGTATGATGGGTATATGGGCACGGGACCATGGGATGGAGGATATGTATGATGGGTATATGGGCACGGGACTATGGGATGGAGGATGTGTGATGGGTATATGGGCACGGGACTATGGGATGGAGGATATGTATGACAGATATATGGGCACGAGACTATGGGATGGAGGATATGTATGATGGGTATATGGGCACGGGACCATGGGATGGAGGATATGTATGATGGGTATATGGGCATTGGACTATGAGATGAAGGATGTGTGACGGGTATATGGGCACTCGACTATGGGATGGCGAAAATATGTATGATGGGTATATGGGCATGGGACTATGGGATGGCGAATATGTATGATGGGTATATGGGCATGGGACTATGGGATGGAGGATGTGTGATGGGTATATGGGCACTCGACTATGGGATGGAGGATATATATGATGGGTATATGGGCATGGGCCTATGGGATCATGGATATGTATGATGGGTATATGGGCACGGGACTATGGGATGGAGGATAATTATAATTTGCTATAACTAACCACAGTTAGTTACTATGCCTGGGCAGCGCTGGGCTCTTCAGCTAGTTATTAATATTTGCCAGAATAATGCGAGAAAATGTTTTAAGGCATTTTTATTATTTTATTGCAAAGTCAAAAGTTTATATACATTTCATTAATATTTGGTACCATTGCCCTTAAACTGATTGACTTTGGTCAAACATTTATGATATCCTTCCACAATCTTCTCACAATAGTTAGTCATAATTTGGACCCATTCCTCCTGACAAAACTGGTGTAATTCATCCAGGTTTGTAGATCGCTTTGCTTGCACCTGCCTTTTCAGCTTTGCCCATACATTTTCAGTAGGATTGAGATCAGGGCTTAGTGATAGACACTCCAAAACAATGACTTTGTTATGCTTAAGCCACTTTGTTATCATTTTGGCAGTATGTTTCGGGTCATTGTCCATTTGGAAGGTGCAAGCATTAACTTCCTGGCTGATGTATTGAGATGTTGTTTCAGTATTGCCACATAATCTTTTTTTCTCATGATGCCATCTTTTTGAAGTTCACCAGTCCCTCCTGCAGCAAAACAACCCCACAATATGATGCGGCCACCCTCATGTTTCACAGTTGAGAAGGTGTTCTTAGGCTTCCAAGCTTCTCCCTTTTGCTTCCAAACATAACGGTAGTCATTATGCCCAAAAAGTTCAATTTTAGTTTCATCAAGCCACAGGTCACATCTCCAAAAATTAATGTCTTTGTTCCTGTGTGCAACTTGAAGCACGCTTATCTCTGGGACACATCATCTGTCTCCTTCCTGAGCAGTATGATGGCTGGACATTCCCATCTTGTTTGTACTTGTGTATAATTGTTTGTACAGATGAATGAGGCACCTTCAGGTATCTTGAAATTGTAGCCAAGGATGAGCAAGACTTGTGCAAGTCCATAGTTCTCTTCCTGATATCTTAGTTGATTTCTTTAGACTTTTCCATGTTGCTGCACAAAGGAGCATTGTGTTTCAGGTGTGCATTAGAATACATCCACAGGTGTGCCTCTAATTGACTCAGATGTTGCTAAAAAGACAGAAGCTTCCAAACACATGACATCATCATATAGGCAGTCCAGAATTGTTTAAAGGCATAGTAATCTTAGTGTATGTAAACTTTTGACTTTGCAGTAAGTAATTAATATGCCTTCAAACATTTATCCTCTTTCATTATTCTGGCATTTGTCAAATATTAATAATTATGGTAATCCTAATTGATGTACAACGGGAAAAGTTTATTCTGATTTCATGTTAGATATTGAGAAAAAGGTGAATGTGTCTTTTCATATAGTGTATGTTAACATATGGTTTCAACTGTATGTATCTAATACAATTTAAAACTTAGGTGTGACTAAAGACAGCAATACATTTACAGCAATTTCTATGGGGGCATTGTTTTTATTCCATATTTGTCTTAATAACATTAAAAAATAACATACAGTTCACTTCAGTCACTTGTGAGCAATTGAGATAAAATAAGTATTTACAGCTTATTTTATTAAGGTACACTTGCAGTGTAATGCTTATTTTATATCTCTGTGGCAACACTAATAGCTCTCCAGATACTGCAAATTCCTTTGTAGTTTCACAAAAAAAGGGCATGTACATTTAATGTGTCAAAGTCTTCATTCACAAACAACAGGCAATTGAAAATGATTAAAAATTTAAAAGCAACATTACTGAGAAGCTACTGCTTTGGGAATTATATGTAAATCCCATGTCATATCGAAGAATGTTTGGACACAAAACTCCATCTGCCCAACAAGGCATAAAAAGGCTCTCTCTTTAAAAGGAAAAAAGGAAAAATGAGGCATATGTCATGTACAATTCCAAAGTAATCAAGATGTTATTGGCTTCTTTGGGATTTATTAGTTTGATGTATACTTAGTTTAAGATGCCTTATATAGAAACAATACTCAACAATTTAGTGCTTGCTCATCTCTATTTGTAAGATGCTCGTTACTTGTAATTTCTAATGCTTGCGTGCTTGTTTCAAATAACGAGTATAATGGGAGTCAATGGAAAATCAGAGAATTTTTCCAGCACACCCTACAAATAGGTCTAGAGGCAGTGAAAATGTTGAACTGGACATTAAAAGTGCTGAATAGAAGGAGAATAGCATGGGGAAGACCCCTGGAAACATTTTTGACTCCTAGATCCCTACTGAGAACAATGATGTTACACTTTTGCTCCACTTTAAAGACTGACAATAGAACTTTCAAAATAGATGAGAAATTGAAATTTACATGAAAAAAAATGTTAAGAATAGTGTTGAGCGATACCATCTGATATTGAGAAATATCAGATCAGATTGGATCGGCCGATACCCAAAAAGTATCGGGTATCGCCGATTCTGATACCGGAAGTTCCATTCAAGTCAATGGGACAGAAATATCGGAATTAAAAAACCCCCTTTCTTTACTTGTACATCCAGTTCAGGAGGGGGGAAGAGTGTGGGCGGTGCGTGGGCGAACACTGTGCGTGTCTGTGTGTGCGGGCGGGGTCTGCACTGGGCCTCTCGGGGGTCTGTGTGGGCTGCCGGGGGTCTGTGCGGGCCTGCCGGGGGTCTGTACGGGCTGCTGGGTGTCTGTGTGGGCTGTCGGGGGTCTGTGCCAAGTGCCAAGTCCCATCGGGCTATGCCTGCTACAATGACAGTGATTGACACATTAGTCAATGATGGGACAGTAGTAGTCCCATCATCCGGCTAATGTGTTGAATGTAAAAACAAAACCATACATACTACATATATACTACATTCATACAACATACATACATACTACATACATACTACATATATACTACATACATACTACATATATACATACATACTACATACATACTTCATATATACTACATTCATACAGCATACATACTATATATATACTTCATATATACTATATTCATACAACATACATACTACATACATACTTCATAAATACTACATTCATGCAACATACATACTACATACATACAACATATATACTACATATATACTGCATTCATACAACATACATACATACTACATACATACTTCATATATACTACATTCATACAGCATACATACTATATACATACTTCATATATACTATATTCATACAACATACATACTACATACATACTTCATAAATACTACATTCATGCAACATACATACTACATACATACAACATATATACTACATATATACTGCATTCATACAACATACATACATACTTCATATATACTACATTCATACAACATACATACTACATACATACTGCATATATACTACATTCATACATACTACATACATACTTCATATATACTACATTCATACAACATACATACATACTACATACATACTGCATATATACTACATTCATACAACATACATACATACTACATACATACTGCATATATACTACATTCATACAACATACATACATGCTACATACATACTACATACAGTATATACTACATTCATACAGCATACGTACATAGTACATACTACATACATACTGCATACATACAACATACATAAAACATGCTACAGACATACAACATACATACTACATACATGCAATACATTCATACAATACATACATATAGACATACAGTACATATAACATAAAGTACATACTCACCATCACTTGTCACTTTGATCCCCGAAGCCAGTGTCATCTTTAACCCCATAACGACCAGGGGTATTTATGGTTTTGCATTTTCCCCTCCCCTTCTTTCCAGAGCCATAACTTTATTATTTTTCTGTCTATATGGCCATGTGAGGGCTTATTTTTTGCGGGACGAGTTGTACTTTTAAATGACACCATTGGTTTTACCATGTCGTGTACTCGAAAACGGGAAAAAAATTGTTAGTATGGTGAAAATGACAAAAAAGTGCAATCCCACACATGTTTTTGCTTGGCTTTTTTTCTAGGTTCACTAGATGCTAAATCTGACCTGCCATTATTATTCTCCAGGTCATTACAAGTTCATAGACACCAAACATGTCTATGTTCTCTTTTATCTAAGTGGTGAAAAAAAATTCCAAAGTTTGCTTTAAAAAAAAAAAAAAAATTGCGCAATTTTCCGAGACCCGTCGCGTCTCCATTTTTCATGATCTGGGGTCGGGTGAGGGCTTATTTTTTCCATTCCGGGCTGACTGTGTCCGTCATTGGACATTAAGGGGTTAAAAAAATTTAAAATAACAAACAACCGACATACTCACTTATCCGCAGAAATCCACGAGTGTCCCACGACGATCTCCCGTGGAGAACAGCAGCATCAGCTGATGCCACCGCTCTCTAGGGGCCCCAGGAATACAATGACGGGAGGTAGGTATCCTTCCGCACTGTATTCCTCCGCCACTGTAAAAAAATAGTCCCTAGTCTCACTTTTGGCATTGCTGTGTGAGAAAGTTCCCACGCAGCTTTTGCCATAAAGTGAGACCAGTGAACTATAGTAACCTCTCAGTGATGCAGGGCAGGAGATCGTCGTGGGACACTCGTGGATTTCTGTGGATCAGGGAGTATATCGCTTGTTTGTTATTTTAATATTTTTTAAAGATGACACTGGCTTCGGGGATCAAAGTGACAAGTGATGGTGAGTATGCACTCTCTGTTATATTTAATGTATGTATGTATTGTATGAATGTATGAATATATTGTATGTAGTATGTATGTAGTATGTATGCTGTATGAATTTAGTATAAATGTAGTATGTTTGTATGCATGTTGTATGAATGTAGTATATATGTAGCATGTATGTATGTATGTTGTATGAATGTAGTATATATGTAGTATGTATTTATGTTGTATGAATGTAGCATATATGTACTATGTAGTATGTATGTATGTTGTATGAATGTAGTATATATGTAGTATGTAGTATGTATGTATGTATGTTGTATGAATGTAGTATATATGTAGTATGTATTTATGTATGTATGTTGTATGAATGTAGCATATATGTACTATGTAGTATGTATGTATGTTGTATGAATGTAGTATATATGTAGTATGCATGTATGTATGTTGTATGAATGTAGTATATATGTAGTATGTATGTATGTATGAATGTAGTATATATGTAGTATGTATTTATGTTGAATGTAGTATGTATGTATGTATGTATGAATGTAGTATATATGTAGTATGTATTTATGTTGAATGTAGTATGTATGTATGAATGTAGTATATATGTAGTATGTATGTATGTATGTTGTATGAATGCAGTATATATGTAGTATGTATGTATGTTGTATGAATGCAGTATATATGTAGTATGTATGTATGTATGTTGTATGAATGTAGTATATATGTAGTATGTATGTATGTATGTTGTATGAATGTAGCATATATGTAGTATGTATGTATGTATGTTGTATGAATGTAGTATATATGTATGTTGTACGAATGTAGTATATATGTAGTATGTATGTATGTTGTATGAATGTAGTATATATGTAGTTTGTATGTATGTTGTATGAATGTAGTATATATGTAGTATGTATGTATGTATGTTGTATGAATGTAGTATATATGTAGTATGTATGTTGTATGAATGTAGTATATATGTAGAATGTATGTATGTATGTTGTATGAATGTAGTATGTATGTATGCATGTTGTATGAATGTAGTATATATGTAGTATGTATGTATGTTGTATGAATGTAGTATATATGTAGTATGTATGTATGTTGTATGAATGTAGTATATATGTAGTATGTATGTATGTTGCATAAATGTAGTATATATGTAGTATGTATGTTGTATGAATGTAGTATATATGTAGTATGTAGTATGTATGTATGTTTGTACAGTATGTTGTATGAATGTAGTATATATGTAGTATGTAGTATGTATGTATGTATGTATGTTGTATGAATGTAGTATATGTGTATTATGAATGTATGAATGTAGTATATATGTATGTATGTATGTATGAATGTAGTATATATGTAGTATGTATGTATGTTGTATGAGTGTAGTATATACTGTATGTAGTATGTATGTATGTATGTATGTTGTATGTATGTTGCATGAATGTAGCATATATGTAGCATGTATGTATGTACAGTTGTGGCCAAAAGTATTGACACCCCTTTAATTCTGTCAGATAATAAGCAGTTTCTTCCTGAAAATGATTGCAAACACAAATTCTTTGGTATTATTATCTTCATTTAATTTGTGTTAAATGAAAAAACACAAAAATAATTGTCCTAAAGCCAAATTGGATATAATTCCACACCAAACATAAAAAAAGAGGGTGGAGAAAAGTATTGGCACTGTTCGAAAAATCATGTAATGCTTCTCTAATTTGTGTAATTAACAGCCCCTGTAACTTACCTGTGGCTCCTAACAGGTGTTGGCAATAACTAAATCACACTTGCAGCCAGTTGACATGGATTAAAGTTGACTCAACCTCTGTCCTGTGTCCTTGTGTGTACCACATTGAGCATGGAGAAATGAAAGAAGACCAAAGAACTGTCTGAGGACTTGAGAAACCAAATTGTGAGGAAGCATGAGCAATCTCAAGGCTACAAGTCCATCTCCAAAGACCAGATTGTTCCTGTGTCTATAGTGCGCAGTGTCATCAAGAAGTTTAAAGCCCATGGCACTGTGGCTAACCTCCCTAGATGTGGACGGAAAAGAAAAATTGACAAGAGATTTCAACGCAAGATTGTGTGGATGTTGGATAAAGAACCTCGACTAACATCCAAACAAGTTCAAGCTGCCCTGCAGTCCGAGGGTACAACAGTGTCAACCCGTACTATCCGTCGGCATCTGAATGAAAAGGGATTGTATGGTAGGAGACCCAGGAAGACCCCACTTCTTACCCCGAGACATAAAAAAGCCAGGCTGGAGTTTGCCAAAACTTACCTGAAAAAGCCTAAAACGTTTTGGAAGAATGTTCTCTGGTCAGATGAGACAAAAGTAGAGCTTTTTGGGAAAAGGCATCAACATAGAGTTTACAGGAGAAAAAAGAGGCATTCAAAGAAAAGAACACGGTCCCTACAGTCAAACATGGCGGAGGTTCCCTGATGTTTTGGGGTTGCTTTGCTGCCTCTGGCACAGGACTGCTTGACCGTGTGCATGGCATTATGAATTCTGAAGACTACCAACACATTTTGCAGCATAATGTAGGGCCCAGTGTGAGAAAGCTGGGTCTCCCTCAGAGGTCATGGGTCTTCCAGCAGGACAATGACCCAAAACACACTTCAAAAAGCACTAGAAAATGGTTTGAGAGAAAGCACTGGAGACTTCTAAGATGGCCAGCAATGAGTCCAGACCTGAATCCCATAGAACACCTGTGGAGAGATTTAAAAATGGCAGTTTGGAGAAAGCACCCTTCATATATCAGGGACCTGGAGCAGTTTGCCAAAGAAGAATAGTCTAAAATTCCAGCAGAGCATTGTAAGAAACTCATTGATGGTTACCGGAAGCGGTTGGTCCCAGTTATTTTGGCTAAAGGTTGTGCAACCAAGTATTAGGCTGAGGGTGCCAATACTTTTGTCTGGCCCATTTTTGGAGTTTTGTGTGAAATGATCAATGTTTTGCTTTTTGCTTCATTCTCTTTTGTGTTTTTTCATTTAAGATACATTAAATGAAGATAATAATACCAAAGAATTTGTGTTTGCAATCATTTTCAGGAAGAAACTGAGCATTATCTGACACAATTGCAGGGGTGTCAATACTTTTGGCCACAACTGCATGTATGTTTGTTGTATGAATGTAGTATGTATGTATGTTATATGAATGCAGTATTTATGTAGTATGTAGTATGTATGTATGTTGTATGAATGTAGTATATCTGTATGTATGTATAGAAAACCAAAAACAAAACACAAAACAAATATCCAGGAATAAAAAAGTAAAAAAATATATTGCAAAAATTGCATGAAGGTAGTAATAATAGTAATAATAAGGGTATTTAGTTAACATAATTTTGATCAAAATAATGTAGAAGCCATCCCGCCAAGTCACGGCAACCCTTGTGGGACAGTCCTAACTCTTGTATTTAAAACCTTTCCACTTGTCAAGTGACGTAAATGTGAACAAGGACAGAGGGACTGAACCACCAGTAATAGTATAGGCCAGACAGGATGGATTTTTGAACTCAGAAACAGGGCGGTCACACCCTTATATGCACAGAATGCACAATGAAACAAATAAGAAACTGCATTACATTTTGCATGCACATTAATTTACTTTTTCTGCTCAGACCCACTTTCTTATATCTATGTATGTATGTAAGTTGTATGAATGTAGTATATTTGTAGTATGTATGTATGAATGTAGTATGTATGTATGAATGTCGTATATATGTATGTATGTATGTTGTATGAATGAAGTATGTATGTATGTATGTTGCATGAATGTAGTATATATGTAGTACTAGCTGAAGAGCCCGGCGCTGCCCCGGCATAGTAACTAACTGTGGTTAGTAATAGCAAATTATAATTATCCTCCATCCCATAGTCCCGTGCCCATATACCCATCATACAAATCCATAATCCCATAGGCCTGTGCCCATATACCCATCATACATATCCTCCATCCCATATTCCCATGCCCATATACCCATCATACATATTCACCATCCCATAGTCCCATGCCCATATACCCATCGTACATATTCGCAATCCCATAGTCGAGTGCCCATACACCCATCACACATCCTTCATCTCATAGTCCAATACCCATATACCCATCATACATATCCTCCATCCCATAGTCCCATGCTCATATACCCATCATACATATCCTCCATCCCATAGTCCCGTGCCCATATACCCGTCATACATATTGTCCATCCCATAGTCCCATGCCCATATACCCATCACACATCCTCTGTCCCATAGTCCCATGCCCATATACCCATCACACATCCTCCATCTCATAGTCCCATGCCCATATACCCATCATACATATTCGCCATCTCATAGTCGAGTGCCCATATACCCATCATACATATCCGCCATCCCATAGTCCCGTGCCCATATACCCGACATACATATCGTCCATCCCATAGTCCCGTGACCATATACCATCATACATATCCTCCATCCCATAGTCCAGTGCCCATATACCCATCACACATCCTCCATCCCATAGTCAACCATTATGACATCATAATTAGCGGCGGCAGGGCTTGCAACATATGATGAAATCAGCGTCGCCATGGCAACAATTGTGACATCATAATGAGGGGCGGGGCTTGATACGCACACACTGTTTCCATAGTATGCAAATAGAGGCATTATGACATCATAATGAGGGGCGGGGCTTGATGTGCACACACTTTTTCCCCAGTATGTAGATAGGGGCAAAATTGTTTGGTCAATTGGAATGCACGGGGTTAAAATTTTGCCTCACAACATAGCTTAGGATGCTCTCAGGGTCCAGACGTGTGACTGTGCCAAATTTTGTGGCTGTAGCTGCGACGGTGCGGATGCCAATACCGGACATACACACACACATGCATACACACACATACATACATACATACATACTGTACATACATACACACACACTTTGAGCTTTATATATTAGATATATGTATGTGTATATATGTTGTATGAATGTAGTATATATGTTGTATGTATGTAGTATGTATGTATGTTTTATGAATGTTGTATATATGTAGTATGTATGTAGTATGTATGGTTTTTTTTTTACATTCAACTCATTAGCCGGTTGATGGGACTACTACTGTCCCATCATTGGCTAATGTGTCAATCACTGTCATTGTAGCAGTCATCGCCCGATGGGACTTGTGGTCCCTTCGGACGATGCCTGCACACATACACAACCCCCGGCAGGCCCGCACAGTCCCCCGGCAGCCCGCACAGACCCCGGCAGGCCCGTACAGACCCCCGGCAGCCCACACAGACCCCCGGCAGGCCCGCACAGACCCCTGGCAGCTTGTACAGACCCCCGGCAGCCCGCACAGACCCCCGGCAGGCCCATACAGACCCCCAGCAGCCTTCACAGACCCCTCGGCAGGCCGTATAGATCCCCAGCAGGCCCGCACAGACCCCCGGCAGGCCCGTACAGACCCCCGGCAGGCCCACACAAACCCCCCGGCAGCCCGCATGGATGGCTTGCCGACCTGCACAGACCCCCGGCAGCCCACACAGACCCCCGGCAGGCCCGCAGAGACCGCGCATTATGATGCGCACAGACCGTGCATCATGATGACATCATTTCAGCAGCCAATCACAGCCACAACATTGGCTCATTGTGTTATGTGAACTTCCGTTGCCAGTATTCGATATTGTAAAAATATCGGTACTCGTTATCGGAATTCCGATACAGCGAATATCGGCCGATACCCGATATTTGCAGTATCAGAATGCTCAAAACTAGTTAAGAAACATTTTTTTCCTTTATAATTGCAAATATAAAAGGCAAATTAAATATATATATATATATATATATATATATGGAAAAAAATAGGCAGCACTCAAATTAAATGTGAAAAAAGTGGATACTTTACTGATCCTCAGATGGCAACGTTTCAACGGTGACCCGTCTTTGTCAAGCAATGTGCTCATAGTCAATACAGACTTAAATAGTAGTAACACATGTGTATAAAATTCCAATGATTAATCCTTTTTACATATTCAAAATAGCCATTGCCATAGTAACGTTTACAAGTGCTCCATTAAACATATATACATATGACCAAAGATCTAGAATACAAAGTGCAACAGTGCATATACAGTGCTTTAAAAAGACTCAACTTGCCTATTAAACTGATCATGACACAACCTATGAGGGTACTAAGGCTTATATAATTAAAAAAGTTAGTATACTTTACTTATATCTTTGCAGCTCTCTGTCAATGCTGGTTACTAGCTGTGGTCAGTGTTGTTCATTACCGCCCAGCTCCAACAAGTGACTCATCACTGCATGGCCGATCATTGCAGGGTGCCTGAGCATGCTCACTAGACATACTGTTCAGAACTGCCATTTTGCTTCAGGGCATTACAGCCCTTATGCTAAAATGCATATATTGGTGCCTGGGGTTGTGGTTTTTACACCTGGAATGGTCACAAACCTTAGAGGCACCCATCAGGGTGACAATGTGGCTGTGCTGCTATTTTAACAAGAGATGACAACATCACACAGTCTCTCTTTACAGCATTAACCAATCCTGAATACCCTTCACCACCAGAGGTCACTCTTTATGCAGTTCCCATTCACTCTATTACACACATAGCAGGCATTATTATACTGCAGTGAAATCACCATAAAAACTCATTCTATAGAAAAATGAAAAATATACATCTTATCTTAATGCCTCTTATTAAGTACCCTTCATAATCTTGTAGTCACTCTCGTCACAGCATCATATATCTGGAGAGAAAATAAAAAGGATATAGTTATAAACATATCCATATATATAAAAACATCAGTAGCACATACAACACACAGAAGTCAGGCTACATGGAAGGTTATAGTCAAAAGGAGTTTCTCAAAACATATGTACCTTAAAATCAACATTTAATCCTGCTGGTTTTAATGTCCCCAGCTCATATATCCATCTCATTTCTAATTTTTTTAAAACTTCCGTACGGTTCCTTCCTCGTCTATGTACCGGTACATAATCTATAATTCTAAATCTCAATTCTTTCTCTGTATGTCCTTGTTCATTAAAGTGCTTAGGGACAGGTAGATCTTTACGTTTTTTCCGTATATCACATCTATGTTGATTTATCCGTGTTTTTAAATCACATGTTGTTTCTCCAATATAATAGAGTGGACATGGACATTGTAACATGTATATTACATAATCGGTATTACACGTTAAAAAATATCTGATGTTTAATATTTGTCCAGTACGAGGATTTTGAAATGTAGAGCCTTTAAGCATTAATGAGCAGTTCACACATGATAAGCAGGGGAAACAACCCTTCCGCTGAGTATTTGTTAAGGTCAGCTGCTTAGTTTGCTTAAAGGTCCCAATGTCTGCTTTAATCAATCTGTCACCCAGACTCCTACTCTTTCTATATGCAAAAATTGTTTTTTTTTAAAAAACTTCTATTTGTGGACATCCCTTATTCAGAATCGGCCAATGATTCATTATGATCTTAGATATTTGTGGACTTTCCTCACAGAAATTACTTACAAATGGAATTCTACTTTTATTATCCCTTTTTTTCTCCTCAAACAAATCCCTCCTTTCCACCTCATCCAGTCTCCTTATCTGTTTAGCTAATATACTTTTGGGGTACCCCCTCTGTATGAATTTTTTGCTCATATTATCGATTGTCTCATTAGTTTTTCATCTTTACTAACTATTCTTTTGGCACGTAGATATTGACTATATGGAATTGCGTCCAGCATTCTCTGTGGGTGATGACTGGAATAATGGAGGAGGTTGTTACGATCAGTCTTCTTACAAAAAAGTTCAGTATCCAACCTCTCTCCATCCTTCCTTATCAACACATCCAAAAAGTTCAACTCTACTCTGGAGCATTCCATTGCAAATTTTATGGTATCATTAATAGAGTTCAAATAGTCAAAAAACTCCTAAAGCTCTTCACGTGATCCAGTCCAAGTCAGAAAAATATCATCAATGTATCGCCACCATCCCCCTACTTTCGGGAAATGGGGCGACACATAGATGAACCTCTGCTCCAGGGCGGCCATCATGAGGTTTGCATATGAGGGGGCCATATTTGCCTCCATAGCTGTACCCCTTATTTGTTCATAATACTCATCACCAAACATAAAATAATTTTTTGTTAATACCAATTCCAACAGGGACATTATCATCACTATGGCTTGATTAGTAAAATTGGTTATGGATAAGGCTTCTTTTACTGCCTCCAGACCTTCTTTATGGACAATAGATGTATACAGAGATGTTACATCAAATGATACTAGCCAATCACTCTCTCCCACTTTTAACTCCTTGATCTTCAAAAGAAAATCAGTAGTATCTTTAACATAAGAAGTGGCTCTTTGTGCTAATGGATTCAAAATCTTGTCCAGGTACACCCCAATGTGACTGAGCTCTGAATCAGTCCCTGCCACAATGTGGCGCCCTGGAGGGTCTCGCATGGACTTGTGTTATGATTGAGTCACCGTAGGAGGCAAAAACAGAAATGCTAGCTAAGTCCAGAAAACCAGAGAGGGGGCTCACAATCTTAATTCCCTATTAGTATGTCTTTAGAATGTGGGAGGAAACTGGAGTACCCGGAGGAAACCCACGCAAACACGGGGAGAACATACAAACTCCTTGCAGATGTTGTCCTTGGTGGGATTCGAACCCAGGACCCCAGCGCTGCAAGGCTGCAGCACTAACCACTGAGCCACCGTGCCGCCCAAAAAACACTAACACAGACAGAAAGACTGAGCAAAGACGGGGCCCAAGCTAACTAGATAGAAAAGGACAGGAAGGCTGCTGTCTGCAATCCGTGAAAAACCCTATGAAAATAAGAGCCAACAGACTGACAGTTAAAAAGGCCCTGAAGACGCTAGGCTTCAAAAAAGCTATGTCAGTACTCAGGAATATTCTGAAGACAGAGCAACCGGCAAAAGGAGATTCAGCTCACCCCAGCAGGGAATGGCAGAATCCAGAAAAGCAAGGAAAACAAAAACAAAACACAAATGCTAACAGGCAAAGCAGAAAACTTAGCTTTAGAGGAGCAGGAATCAGACTGGTGTCCTAGAAGTCCACAGAGAAATCACCCACAGGGCAGAAGGGCGTCGGCAGCCTTATATCCAGTCCGTGACTCCACTCAGCCAGTCATCCTCATTAGGCTCAGGTGCCTGATAATCAGGCTCATTACCTTCCTTTGCCAGAATAGGGAGTTCACCAGACCTCAGTGACGAAGGGGAAAATGAACTCACAACAGACTTGTGCACTTTCGGCAGAGTATAAAATCTAGGTGTCGTTGGAGTAATATGTAACAGAAAATCAAATGTTTCTTTGTCAATCAATCCTTGCTCTAAAGCAGGTTTCACAATATTCCCAATATTTCTAATGATCTGGAACTTAGGATCCTGAGATAATTTCTTGTATACATCTTGATCACTTATCTGTCTCTTTATTTCAGCCACATAATTTTCTTTATCCATGATCACCAGGGCTCCACCCTTATCTGCCCTTTTTATAATAATTGTTTCATCATGGATTAATTCATTCATTGCTTTAACTTCCTCTGTTCTCAAATTTGGTCTAGTGAAACACTCCATTTTTTTTTGACCGCAGTTATTCAATATCTCGTGTAACTGCCTCAACAAATGTTTCTATTGCTGCAGAGCTATTTGGAGGTACAAATAGACTTTTCTTTTTCAAATCCATTTTTGCTATACAAGATTCAGCCTCCTGACTTATCATATATTTACTCTTATTATGAAACCATTCCTTCAACTTAATTGCTCTAAAAAACCTACTCAAGTCAACTTTACAGTCAAACCAATCGACATGTGTATTCATACAGAAAGAGGGACCCTTATTCAGAAGTGACAATTGTGAGTCAGTCAATACCTTTTTAGATAAATTGATCACTAGTTCTGATGGTTGGATCGTGTCACTAGTTTTGGTGATTGGCTGTAATTCTTCTGTTTTCCGCTTGTTTGTAGCCTACCTCCTCTACTTT
The DNA here is from genome assembly GCF_039654945.1 of Dendrobates tinctorius. Taxonomy (NCBI): domain Eukaryota; kingdom Metazoa; phylum Chordata; class Amphibia; order Anura; family Dendrobatidae; genus Dendrobates; species Dendrobates tinctorius. Next base: position 22,504,727 of record NW_027361732.1, on the reverse strand, counting down.
TTGACCTTTTCCTTGAGGAGGGTGATCTATTTCTGCTAGGAATAAACTTATGGTTAATTATATTATTTCTATCCATCAACTGTCTTTTATACGTCATTAGTGTTGAGCATTCCGATACCGCAAGTATCGGGTATCGGCCGATACTTGCTGTATTGGAATTCCGATACCGACTTCCGATATTTTTTCAATATCGGAATTCGGCATCGGAATCGGAAGTTCAAAGTTGATTGACAGCCTGACGTCATCATGATGCGCGGTGTGTGCGCATCATGATGCGCCGTCATTTCGGGCCTTCCGGGGGTCTCTTCCAGCCTGCCGGGGGGGGCTGTGCCGGCCTGCCGGGGGGCTGTGTGGACTGCCCGGGGTCTGTACCGGCCTGCCGGGGGGCTGTGCCGGCCTGCCGGTGGTCTGTGCACCCTGTGGTGGTCTGTACCGGCCTGCCGGGGGGCTGTGCCGGCCTGCCGGTGGTCTGTGCACCCTGTGGGGGTCTGTACCGGCCTGCCGGGGGGCTGTGCCGGCCTGCCGGTGGTCTGTGCACCCTGTGGGGGTCTGTACCGGCCTGCCGGGGGGCTGTGCCGGCCTGCCAGGGGGCTGTGCTGATGTCCGGGGGTCTGTGCAAGCATCGTCCAATGGGACTACAAGTCCCATCTGGCGATGCCTGCTACCATGACAGTGATTGACACATTAGCCAATGATGGGACAGTAGTAGTCCCATCATCCGGCTAATGTGTTAAATGTTAAAAAAAAAAAAAAAAAATACTACATACATACTACATGCATGCTACATACATACTACATGCTACATACATACTACATATATACTACATACATACTACATACATGCTACATACATACTGCATGCTACATACATACTACATACATACTACATACATACTACATGCATGCTACATGCATGCTACATACATACTACATGCATGCTACATACATACTACATGCATGCTACATGCATGCTACATACATACTACATGCTACATACATACCACATACATACTACATACATACTACATACTACATATATACTACATGCATGCTACATACATACTACATGCTACATACATACCACATACAAACTACATACATGCTACATGCTACATACATACTACATATATATTACATACATACTACATACATACTACATGCATGCTACATACATACTACATACATACTACATGCATGCTACATACATACTACATGCATGCTACATGCATGCTACATACATACTACATGCTACATACATACCACATACATACTACATACATACTACATACATACTACATATATACTACATGCATGCTACATACATACTACATGCTACATACATACCACATACATACTACATACATGCTACATACATACTACATATATACTACATGCATGCTACATACATACTACATATATACTACATGCATGCTACATACATACTGCATGCTACATGCATGCTACATACATACTACATACATACTACATGCTACATACATACCACATATATACTACATACATACAATACATTCATACAATACATACATAGACATACAGTACATATAACATAGAGTAACATACTTACCAATACTTGTCACATTGTTCCCCGAAGCCATTGTCTTTTCCGGAATAAATATTAACATAACAAACCACAAAAATACTCACCCACGATCCGAAGCAGTCCACGAGTGTGTCCCACGACGATCTTGGGTAGAGAACTGCAGCATCAGATGATGCTGCCGTTCTCTACGGGCTGCAGGAATCCAATGACGGAAGGTAGGTATCCTTCCGCACTGTATTCCTCTGCCACTTAAAAAAAAAAAAGTTCCTAGTCTCACTTTATGCCATTGCTGCGTGGGAAATTCCCACACAGCAATGGCATAAAGTGAGACTAGGGACTTTTTTTTTTTTTAAGTGGCGGAGGAATACAGTGCGGAAGGATACCTACCTTCCGTCATTGGATTCCTGCAGCCCGTAGAGAACGGCAGCATCAGCTGATGCTGCAGTTCTCTACCCAAGATCGTCGTGGGACACACTCGTGGACTGCTTCGGATCGTGGGTGAGTATTTTTGTGGTTTGTTATGTTAATATTTATTCCGGAAAAGACAATGGCTTCGGGGAACAATGTGACAAGTATTGGTAAGTATGTTACTCTATGTTATATGTACTGTATGTCTATGTATGTATTGTATGAATGTATTGTATGTATGTAGTATATATGTGGTATGTATGTAGCATGTAGTATGTATGTAGTATGTATGTAGCATGCATGTAGCATGCAGTATGTATGTAGCATGGATGTAGTATATATGTAGTATGTATGTAGCATGCATGTAGTATATATGTAGTATGTATGTAGCATGTAGCATGTATGTAGTATGTATGTGGTATGTATGTAGCATGTAGTATGTATGTAGCATGCATGTAGTATATATGTAGTATGTATGTAGCATGTAGTATGTATGTAGCATGCATGTAGTATATATGTAGTATGTATGTAGCATGTAGTATGTATGTAGCATGCATGTAGTATATATGTAGTATGTATGTAGCATGTAGTATGTATGTAGCATGCATGTAGTATATATGTAGTATGTATGTAGCATGTAGTATGTATGTAGCATGCATGTAGTATATATGTAGTATGTATGTAGCATGTAGTATGTATGTAGCATGCATGTAGTATATATGTAGTATGTATGTAGCATGCATGTAGTATATATGTAGTATGTAGCATGTAGTATGTATGTAGCATGCATGTAGTATGTATGTAGCATGCATGTAGTATGTATGTAGCATGCATGTAGTATGTATGTGGTATGTATGTAGCATGTAGTATGTATGTAGCATGCATGTAGTATATATGTGTTATGTATGTAGCATGTAGCATGCATGTAGCATGCATGTAGTATGTATGTAGTATGTATGTAGTATATATGTGGTATGTATGTAGCATGTAGTATGTATGTAGCATGCAGTATGTATGTAGCATGCATGTAGTATATATGTAGTATGTATGTAGTATATATGTAGTATGTATGTTGCATGTAGTATTTATGTAGTATGAATGTAGCGTGTATGTAGTATGTAGTATGAATGTAGCATGTATGTAGTATGCATGTTGTATGTATGTAGCATGTAATTTTTTTTTTTTACATTCAACACATTAGCCGGATGATGGGACTATTACTGTCCCATCATTGGCTAATGTGTCAATCACTGTCATGGTAGCAGGCATCGCCCGATGGGACTTGTAGTCCCATCGGACGATGCCTGCACAGACCCCCGAAGCCTGCACAGACCACCGGCAGGCCGGCACAGCCCCCCGGCAGGCCGGCACAGCCCCCCGGAGCCTGCACAGACCACCGGCAGGCCGGCACAGCCCCCCGGCAGGCCGGCACAGCCCCCCGGAGCCTGCACAGCCCCCCGGCAGGCCGGCACAGCCCCCCGGCAGGCCGGCACAGCCCACCGGAGCCTGCACAGACCACCGGCAAGCCGGCACAGCCCCCCCGGCAGGCCGGCACAGACCACCGGAGCCTGCACAGACCCCCTGGCAGGCCGGCACAGCCCCCCGAAAGGCCCGTACAGACCCCAGAGAGGCTGTACAAGGCAAAAACAGGGTTTTTCTTATTCCGATACCGGAAGTCCCATAGACTTGAATGGGACTTCCGGTATTGGAATTGGCGATACCGATACTTTTTTAAAGATCGGCCGATACCATCCGATACGATACTTTGAAGTATCGGACGGTATCGCTCAACTCTATACGTCATATTAGTTCAATGACCTCTTCTCCGCCATCTTAAATTGTCTTTCTGCCAGTTGTAGATATTTCCTGTTCTATAATCTTCAGAATCCTGGATCCACTTTTTGCATTTATTATCCTCTAGTTCAGTACGCATTTTATCAATTCTCCCCTTGGTTACTACAAAAAACGCATTCCACTCCTCCTCTTTGATGTAACTTTTGATTTTTGTACACACAACATCCACCTTTTCTTGTAAAAATTTTAATATCATCTTGTAAATATTCCATGTTCAATAGCATAGTGTCCATTGCATATTTGTTAGAGATTTGAGTAAACCGTGTACAGAAAGGAACACTATTCATCATGAGATTAGGTCTAATGTTTGACCTCAAACCTCTTGGGATCATACGTGCTTTATAATATTCGCCCAAGGTTGTCAGATGTAACTGTTGAGTGACAATTTTTTTCATGTCATTCTCATATTCTCTTTTGAGATCCAAAATTGAGGGGGTATTCAAAAAAACCCCATCACCTCCTATGGCTCCAACAATCCTGTCTCCATCTTCGTCTGTGTATGCAAACGAAAAAGGATCTCTTATACTTTCCATTATCCACTCCAAAATAAAAAAAATTAATTATATAGAAATTCTTCTTAAAAAATTTTTTTTCAAAAAAAAAAAAAAACTTTCCAGAAGAACGTGTGCTCAACCCATAGGACACTGCTGAATAGGTTTTGCACCTGCTGTATTATTTTGGTAGTGCTGCCCTTTTTTCTTGATTTATATATATTTATATATATATATATTATGGAGAAGTGTTCAGATTGAAATGGGAAGAAATTTTAAGCAACTGCTCAATGGATCTTACTCACCTTATTATTGAAGAGGAAGAAAAATAATTAAATATGATTAAAACCATGATTAAATCTCTGCAAGATCAGACTAAATCCTTCCAAAATATTGAAGATTTTAAAAAATTACACCGCAAACATGGATAAAAATCTAACTAAACTTGAAAACGCAATAACTGAAACAAAGCGAAGAAAATTTAAAAGAGATTTGGAGGATTATAAAAATAATATGGTTTATGAGTGGAATAAAACCCCTCGGTCCATTCTTAGAAGGCAGCGAAAAGGTAAAAATAATAAGAAAAATTCTGTTTCTGCTCAACCCAAAGTAACTTTTTCAACTTCGGAACAATCATCAGTGAATTCATCAGATGAAGCTTCAGACACTTCAGTCAGTTACAGGTGTTGCAATATATAATTCCAAAAACAAACCTAATGTGAACAATGAGGCTATGGTTACAATGAGGTAAAAAAAACGGAGGAGGGGGGCGCAAGCATCGAGGCAGGGGGTTACCAGACATGGTGCAGGAACCGGAGACGGTGAATATCCCAATTTGGAACCTCTCCAGCTATGTGCTTTCCCAAGCCCAGATATCTCTGTTATCAAAGGGATTGGGCTTCTCCCCTACTAAGGACTTCAATTTGTATCAAACCATTAAGGACATTAATAGGTTTGCACGGAATTTAACTTTAAGCTGTCACTACATTAATCACAACAGCACTCTGGAAATAACTGAAACTGAGCTGAATACAGATTTTTTTTTAAAAAAAGATGAACCACTGATGTTTGAAGAATAGAGGTCATTAAAGGACCTGTATGATTTGGAAATGACTGACAAAAAACCTGGGGACCAGTCGGTTAAGTTCCTGACCTCTAATGTGGATTTTTATCGGCTGAAATCAAGGCCAGTAATCCTGGATAAATTTCAGGAGGTTACTGAACTGGAACTTAATGAATTGAGTAAAAATATAAAAAAATCCAAGTGTAATCTGAGCAGACGAGAAAGAATAGCGTTAGACCAATTAACACAAAATAAGGATTTATTAATCAGAAATGCGGACAAAGGTGGGGCAGTTGTGTTGATTAATGCTGGTTTGTATAAAATTCTAAACCTTAGAGATCTGGAGAATCCGGATGTTTATTTGGAATTGAAAGAGAATCCCACTGTGAGATTTAATAATGACCTTCTAAATTTACTCCAGAAAGGTGTAGCAATTGGAGCGTTGGATGAAAAAACAAAATATATACTGCTATTTGGACCATCCTGTCATCCCAGTGTATCATTCCCTGCCAAAGATTCACAAGAATATATTTCCACCTCCTATGAGACCCATAGTGGCAGGGATTGGTGCACTGGGTGAAAGGCTGGGTGAGTGGGTGGATGCACATCTTCAACCACTAGTTTCATTGACTCCCAGCTACATACGAGACACGAAAGCAGTGGTTACTATGATGCAAGCTTTCAAATGGGAGGCTAATTTCACATGGTTTTCATGTGATGTAATGGGTCTGTATCCATCTATTTCCCATAATATAGCTCTTAAATGTTTATCTTTCTATCTCAGGAAATATAGCAACTATTCGGAGGTTCTATGTAATTTTTTACTTGAAGCAAGAAAATTTCTCTTGAGCCATAATTATTGCATGTTTGACAATAGGTATTTTTTGCAGATCAGCGGTGTGAGTATGGGGGCAAAATTTTCCCCTTCACTCACTAATATCGTAATGGCGACCTGGGAAGAGAACTTTATCTACATATCTTCAAACCCATTTGGCGCGAATCTGGTGTGGATGGGAAGATATATAGATGATCTGATCTTTGTTTTAAAAGATATGGAGGATAATGCCCAGCTTTTCCTTGAATATTTAAACAGCAATGATTATAATCTCCAATTTACTGGGTTTTCTGAGAAGTCACATATTGATTTTTTAGATGTAACATTTGTTGCTAATATTGAGGAAAATAGGGTATTAGTTCCTCCTTACCGAAAACCAACTGCTTCAAACAGTATACTGGCAGCCACATCTTGCTATCCCCCACATGTCATCAGAAGCTTAGCTGTTGGTGAGCTCATCAGGATTAAACGCAATAGTTCTGATGACTCTACATATATAAGTGAGAGAAAAAGGTTTCTAGCAGATTACAAAATCGTGGTTACCCCAATTGGTGTTTGGAAAGAGCTCAATCTATGGTTGGTAACATCAGCAGAGATTCTTTACTTCAACATAAATGTAAGGAAAATAAAACCAAAAATAATATCATAACATTCACCACGGGGTATAGTCCAAAATTCAATCAGATCACTAATATCATATGGAAATATTTACCTATTTTACAACAAGATACAATTCTCAGAAAGATATTGGACAATCACACAGTCTGATTTGTGCCTAAAAGAGCGACTACACTAAAAAACCTTTTGTCTCCTAGCTTATTTGTGGACTTGGAACGAGATCAAAAGAAAAACTGGCTCAGTACCGTTGGTTTCCACAAAAGTGGAGCTAATGTGGGCAAATGTTGCCAATATGCCACAAAAGATAAAACATTTGTCTCCTGTAAAAATTAAAAAGAGTTTCCAATACGCAGTTTTATAAATTGTAATACGGATAATGTTATTTATCTGATTCAATGTAACATCTGTCAACTTCTGTAAGTAGGTTTTACTATGAACCGTCTGAAAAAACGTATCCGTAAACACTTGTCCGATGCGGTTAATTTACCACTGGCAGGTTACTCTGCAGTTTCATGGCATTTTGGTAACAAACATAATGGAGATATAAAATCTTTCTCCTTCAAAGGAATAGAGAAAGTGTCCAAGCCCACCAGGGAGGCAATTTACATGAAAAAATCCTGGCAAGGGAAAGGAAATGGATTTTTTTACTGGAAACTCGAGTGCCGTGCGGTTTGAATAGCCGTATGGACTTGATAACGCAATATTAAACACAAATGGTGATACTACAATAATGGTTTTATAGTAACAGTAATTAATCCAGTATCAAATAATTATATTATTAACTATTCTTGTGCTGTGGAATATCTGAATGCTTCATGCAAATTTCTGTATCTTATAGGTATCGATTGATTTTATTTGTTTTTAATATTGATTTTAATCATTTGATTTTTCATGTTGATGAAGTCCTTGGGGATGGAACAACACCGCAAAGGGTTACTGCTGGTTATAGGGTTAATTTGGCTGAACTAAATCCACTTGGAATCTTCTATACACACCAGCTAGATTCTAGAAAGGGTGACATCCAGAAATTCAGTGTTTTTTTCCCTGGCTTCATACTATATATGCGGCTTTGATTCACTCCCCACTTGGACCTGGAGGAAGACACATGTAGTGTCGAAACATGTGTCCAAAAGGGATTGACCATATGCAAAATTGTCACTGAATAAACCTGGAATCTTTCTAATGGAAAAATAAAAGCTATATTTTATTCTACCATTGGACTGATCGCTGGAGAACACTATTTCTTATATACAGTCATATGTTAAAGTTTGGGCACCCCTATTAATGTTAACCTTTTTTCTTTATAACAATTTTGGTTTTTGCAACAGCTATTTCAGTTTCATATATCTAATAACTGATGGACTCAGTTATATTTCTGGATTCAAATGAGGTTTATTGTACTAACGGAAAATGTGCAATCTGCATTTAAACAAAATTTGACCGGTGCAAAAGTGTGGGCACCCTTATCATTTTCTTGATTTGAACACTCCTAACTACTTTTTACTGACTTCCTGAAGCACTAAGTTGGTTTTGTAACCTCATTGAGCTTTGAACTTCATAGCCAGGTGTATCAAGTCATGAGAAAAGGTATTTAAGGTGGCCACTTGTAAGTAGTTCTCCTATTTGATTCTCCTATGAAGAGTGGCATCATGGGCTCCTCAAAACAACTCTCAAATGATCTGAAAACAAAGATTATTCAACATAGCTTTTCAGGGGAAGGATACAAAAAGTTGTCTCAGAGATTTAACCTGTCAGTTTCCACTGTGAGGAACATAGTAAGGAAATGGAAGAACACAGGTACAGTTCTTGTTAAGCCCAGAAGTGGCAGGCCAAGAAAAATATCAGAAAGGCAGAGAAGAAGAATGGTGAGAACAGTCAAGGTCCAAAGACCTGCAGCATCATCTTGCTGCAGATGGTGTCACTGTGCATTGGTCAACAATTCAGCGCACATTGCACAAGGAGAAGCTGTATGGGAGAGTGATGCGAAAGAAGCCGTTTCTGCAAGCACGCCACAAACAGAGTCGCCTGAGGTATGCAAAAGCACATTTGGACAAGCCAGTTACATTTCGGAAGAAGGTCCTGTGGACTGATGAAACAAAGATTGAGTTGTTTGGTAATACAAAAAGGCATTATGCATGGAGGCTAAAAAACACAGCATTCCAAGAAAAACACTTGCTACCCACAGTAAAATTTGGTGGAGGTTCCATCATGCTTTGGGGCTGTGTGGCCAATGCCGGCACCGGGAATCTTGTTAAAGTTGAGGGTTGCATGGATTCAACTCAGTATCAGCAGATTCTTGACAATAATGTGCAAGAATCAGTGACGAAGTTGAAGTTACGCAGGGGATGGATATTTCAGCAAGACAATGATCCAAAACACCGCTCCAAATCTACTCAGGCATTCATGCAGAGGAACAATTACAATGTTCAGGAATGGCCATCCCAGTCCCCAGACCTGAATATCATTGAACATCTGTGGGATGATTTGAAGCGGACTGTCCATGCTCGGCGACCATCAAACTTAACTGAACTGGAATTGTTTTGTAAACAGGAATGGTAACAAATACCTTCATCCAGGATCCAGGAACTCATTAATAGCTACAGGAAGCGACTAGATGCTGTTATTTTTGCAAAAGGAGGATCTACGAAATATTAATGTCACTTTTATGTTGAGGTGCCCATACTTTTGCACCAGTCAAATTTTGTTTAAATGCAGATTGCACATTTTCTGTTAGTACAATAAACCTCATTTGAATCCAGAAATATAACCGAGTCCATCAGCTATTAGATATATGAAACTGAAATAGCTGTTGCAAAAACCAAAATTGTTATAAATAAAAAAGGTTAACATTAATAGGGGTGCCCAAACTTTAACATATGACTGTGTATATATATATATATATATATATATATATATATATATATATATATATATATATATATATAGTGTAACACCTTCCTGACATGCACAGTACATATAGTGCTCTGTGGGAGATGCGTTCCCGCAAATAGTAGAATATGTACAGGGGCACGATCACGCGGCCTCAGGCTGAGAGCCGCAGTGATCGTGTACGCGTGTCAGCTTTGTGTGAGAGCCGACACCGTGCAGTGATGCCCATGATTAGTGCTAGCACCTCTTGTGGGCATTTAACTCCTCTGATGCCATTGTCAGTATTGACAGCAGCATAGACTTGCATTGTGCAGGGAATGAGTTCTCTGCGCACTTCCATCAGGACAACGCGATGCGTTCACGTTGTCCTGATGGTCTCCATGGAGACCCCTGGCCGCAAAATGGCCACAGGGTCCTTCGGTGTCATGCAGGGAAGGTGGCTTGTGAGTGCCTGCTGAGAGCAGACACTGACATGTCTCCTTCCCTGCCTGTCAGATGCTGATGTGATGCTTTTATTTTTTTAAAAATTCCCAAATAAAGAAAAAAAATAGACAAATATTTTCCCAATAAATACATTTATTTATGTAAAAAAAACAATAAAAGTACACATGTTTGGCATTGCCGCATTCATAACAACCCGCTCTATAAAATTATCCCACTAGTTAACCAATTGAGTGAGCACCATAAAAAATAAATAAAAAAAGATTAAAAAAATACTTTGTCATCATAATGCCAAATAAAAAATGCAATAAAACGCGAACAGAAAGATGAATGGAAATAAAAATGGTACTGCTAAAAATGCCATCTTGCTCTGTAAAAAAAGCTGCCACACAGCTCCATCAGCAGAAAAATGAAAAAAGTAATAGCTCTCAGAATAAAGCGATGCAAAAATAATAATAATAATAGTTTATTGTGTAAAAGTGGTGAAACATAAAAAAACTATATAAATTGAGTACCACTGTAATTGTACTGACCCAAAGAATGAAGTTGCCTTACTAATTTTACCACACGTGGTACAGTATAAAAAATACCCAAAAAGCAATTCTTGAATTGCTGTGTTTTGCTCATTCCGTCTCCCAATAATTGGAATAGAATGCGACTAAAAAATGTCATGTGCACGAAAATGGTACTAATAAAAATATCAGTTCGTCCAGCAAAAATCAAGCCATAACATGACTCTGTCGGCCGAAATATCGAAAAAATATAGCTCTTAAAATATTGTGATGCAAAAGCTAGTTTGCGCAATAAAAAGTGTTTGTAGTGTGTGACAGCAGCCAAACATAAAAAGCCGATTATAAATCTGGAACAGCTGTAATCGCACCGACCCAAACAATAAAGTCACCTAATCACTTATACCACACGAGGAACGAGTAAAAAAATAAAACCAATTCTTCACATGCTGTTGATTTTTTCATTCTGCCTCCCAAAGATCACAGTTGGGCAAAACGCACATTTATCCGGTGCTCTACTCTAAGCGGGGTTTCTTTGTAAATCTCTGAAATACATGCTTGAGATGGAACCTCTGGCAGAAGATTCCCTATAATGAGGCAGATGGAGGCACTGTGGACGCTATAGGATCTGTGATCCGGTGGTGTCCGTCTTCTTAGGATTGCACAAAAGTGCTATCGGCCACAGTTTTGTGCTCTTATAAAATGAAGAACACGACTGAACAGAGGCCAGAGGGAGTCTAGAGTAACTGCTGCCTCATTATAGTTTAACCACTCACTGGAGCCATAAATAAGAAGCACAGCTCAAAAATTCTACATAATACAACCAAATCCCATGTAAAGACAATTAAGTAAAAATTAGGGATCAAATAGAGTTTTTCAAGCTAAAATTAAATTTTATTGACATAACATGAAACAGATTATCACTGTTAATGCAAGCTGTATAGGGCATAGTAACAACAATTGCACCTTAAAAACCCATTTCAACAAAATCAATATACCATATATAGTTGTGGCCAAAAGTATTGACACCCCTGCAATTGTGTCAGATAATACTCAGTTTCTTCCTGAAAATGATTGCAAACACAAATTCTTTGGTATTATTATGTTCATTTAATTTGTCTTAAATGAAAAAACACAAAAGAGAATGATGCAAAAAGCAAAACATTGATCATTTCACACAAAACTCCATAAATGGGCCAGACAAAAGTATTGGCACCCTCAGCCTAATACTTGGTTGCACAACCTTTATCCAAAATAACTGCGACCAACCGCTTCCTGTAACCATCAATGAGTTTCTTACAATGCTCTGCTGGAATTTTAGATCATTCTTCTTTGGCAAACTGCTCCAGGTCCTTGATATTTGAAGGGTGCCTTCTCCAAACTGCCATTTTTAGATCTCTCCACAGGTGTTCTATAGGATTCAGGTCTGGACTCATTGCTGGCCACCTTAGAAGTCTCCAGTGCTTTCTCTCAAACCATTTTCTAGTGCTTTTTGAAGTGTGTTTTGGGTCATTGTCCTGCTGGAAGGCCCATGACCTCTGAGGGAGACCCAGCTTTCTCACACTGAGCCCTACATTATGCTGCAAAATTTGGTGGTAGTCTTCAGACTTCATAATGCCATGCACACGGTCAAGCAGTCCAGTGCCAGAGGCAGCAAAGCAACCCCAAAACATCAGGGAACCTCTGCCATGTTTGACTGTAGGGACCGTGTTCTTTTCTTTGAATGCCTCTTTTTTCTCCTGTAAACTCTATGTTGATGCCTTTGCCCAAAAAGCTCCACTTTTGTCTCATCTGACCAGAGAACATTCTTCCAAAACGTTTAGGCTTTTTCAGGTGAGTTTTGGCAAACTCCAGCCTGGCTTTTTTATGTCTTGGGGTAAGAAGTGGGGTCTTCCTGGGTCTCCTATCATACAGTCCCTTTTCATTCAGACGCCGACGGATAGTACGGGTTGACACTGTTGTACCCTCGGACTGCAGGGCAGCTTGAACTTGTTTGGATGTTAGTGGAGGTTCTTTATCCAACATCCGCACAATCTTGCGTTGAAATCGCTTGTCAATTTTTCTTTTCCGTCCTCATCTAGGGAGGTTAGCCACAGTGCCATGGGCTTTAAACTTCTTGATGACAATGTGCACTGTAGACACAGGAACATTCTGGTCTTTGGAGATGGACTTGTAGCCTTGAGATTGCTCATGCTTCCTCACAATTTCGTTTCTCAAGTCCTCAGACAGTTCTTTGGTCTTCTTTCTTTTCTCCATGCTCAATGTGATACACACAAGGACACAGGACAGAGGTTGAGTCAACTTTAATCCATGTCAACTGGCTGCAAGTGTGATTTAGTTATTGCCAACACCTGTTAGGTGCCACAGATAAGTTACAGGTGCTGTTAATTACACAAATTAGAGAAGCATCACATGATTTTTCAAACAGTGCCAATACTTTTGTCCACCCTCTTTTTTATGTTTGGTGTGGAATTATATCCAATTTGGCTTTAGGACATTTCTTTTTGTGTTTTTTCATTTAAGACAAATTAAATGAAGATAATAATACCAAAGAATTTGTGTTTGCAATCATTTTCAGGAAGAAACGGACTATTATCTCACAGAATTGCAGGGGTGTGAATACTTTTGGCCACAACTGTATACATTAAGCACAAAAATTAATTAGACCAAACCTGTTTAAATTTTTATCTAATATAGGAAGGCTAGCTGGGGCAGTGTTACTTCTTATTTTATGTAAGTTTTCTCATATTGTAGCACCTTATTCACATCAAAGCACTTTTGCTATTGAGGCGCTTTATGCACTTAGTACAGCATGTTTATTAGTAGAGGTCAATTTCATATACTATATAGCACTAATGCACTTTAATAACAGGCATTCCATTCCCTATTTCCCTATTTGAAGTTAATTCCTATATTAGGTTAAAATTTAATCAGGTTTGGTCTAATTAATTTTTGTGCTTGATGTATGTATGGTATATTGCATTTGTTGAAATGAGTTTTTAAGGTGCAATTGTAGTTACTATGCCCTATACAGCTTGCATTAGCAGTGATACTGTTTCATGTTATATAAATAAAATTTAATTTTAGCTTGAAAAATTCTATTTGATCCCTAATTTTTGCTTGTCTTTACATGGGATTTGGTTGCATTATGTGTTAGGTGTCAGGTTCCTATCTCTGCACAGGAGGAATCCTGAGCCTTGTCTTCTGCAGTCTCCCATTCAGTCCCGGCCGCAGAGTAGGCTGCTCAGCAAAGACGTCATTCCCGGCGTCTTGATCAGGCTTTTGGTTTAGTTGCTGCTGCCATCACATGGGTCAGCTATAGCAGCCTGCACTGGTCAGCAGCAAGCAGATCCTGGGACTAAGTCCTTCTTTCGGGCTATTAAGCTTGCCCATGGGACTACCTCTCATTGGAGGTCAGAGGTCACATGCTCAGGTCCTCAAGCAGCTCAGATTGGACCATCAGGAAGGTCCCGGAAGGATCCTGCTATAAAAGGTTTGCATGGCCGCTGTGTGAGTGATGATGGATGCAAGAAACTTGTGACTGACTCATCATAACTCCCCTCCCTTGGATATGTATGTTATAGAGCTACAGATATAGAGTCAGCTCCTACTAGTGGCTTGGTCTGCGCCACGCTGTTTCCACGCTTCAGCACCTCACTCAGCACCACATGGTGCCGTGCAGCTCTGGGCACCCTCAGTACCACATTTAGCGGTGCATTTGACAGTGCAAAGCTGTGCGCAAGTCTAGCGCTTTCCTCCCTTGTCCAGGTGGTTAGTGGTGCCCACCAGAGCAGTACAGTTCGCACGTAGTGTGCTTTATTTATTATTTGTTTTTTCCTGGAACCACAGTTGTGGTTCTGAGCACTAGTGTGACTAGAGGGACTTTAACCTAGTGTCTCAGGGGAAGAGTCCTGTGTCTATATACCAGTGCTCACATTACTGAGCTCTGTGAGCATAAACTGGCTGCGGCATTTTTGTTTGGTGGTCGGGCAGCTCTGTGAGGTAACAGAGTCCACCTCCGTACACACTAGGTGGAGTTAACCCCGAGTGTTCCTCTATTGTACCGCCATATAACGTCCGCCATTACCGAGCAGCAGTTACCATCTCAGCACGGTGGACCCCGGGCTGCGAACGCACCTAAATACCTTCTTTATTATTTGGTGTGTTCTGCCAGCCCATAACATTATACTAGTGCCATGGTCTGGCTAGTAATGGCAGACAAACAGGTTGGCGGCTCTTGAGCGCTCAGCCTCAGCTGTGGATGTTACCGGGGTCACTGTTCAGGCAGCCACAGAGGCTGTCTCCCATGTGTCCCCTGCCATTCCTGCCCTGACTTTGTTCTGCCTCCCATTTCCCGGAAGTTCTCGGGTGATAGTGCTTCTTGTAGGGGTTTCGTGAGTCAGTTTACCATACAGCTGGAGCTGCTGGCTTCACGATTCCCCTCCGAGTGGGCTAAAGTGACGCGCAGGGCTCTGGAGTGGGCCACACCGCTGAGGGAGCGTGGTGATCATGTGGTGCAGAGTGCCTCGCAGTTCTTGGGCACTCTGAAGCAGATATTTCTGGGACCGCGAGTTACCCATGACACCGCACTCCAGCTGCTGGTATTATCGCAGGGCTCGTCTCTGGTCAGCAATTATGCCTTCCAGTTCTGGATGCTGGCTTCAGAACTGGAGTGATCAGATAAGACCTTCATTCCGGTGTTCTGGAGAGGTCTGGCTAACCATGTAAAGGATGCCCTGGCCACCAGGGAGATTCCCACCACACTGGAGGAGCTTATCACCATCTCCTCCCACATAGACTTTCGCTATTCGGAGTGAAGGTTGGAGCGGTCCCAGTGTAGGCAGAGGTTTAGGTTGGCACCCAGTTTTGCTAATGTCCGAGCTCCAAGAGGCCATGGGGGATTTTTGAGCAGAATCCAGGTCCCGGTCTGTGCAAGCACCAGTGGTCTGTCACATTTGCTGGCAGTCTGGTCACCCTGCCAACAGGTGCCCACAGCGGGTAGGAAAACGCTCGGGTCTAGTGGTCATTGGAGGAGGCCTACTAGATACTGCAAAGTTTTCCTCCAAGCTGTCCTTTGAGGGGATGCTTGAGGTTGGCTCTTCCACTCTGGCGGTGGAGGTTTGTGTGGACTCCAGGGTGGAGGGTAATTTCATGTCGTCTGCCTTCACCCAATGGCACTCAATTCCTCTGTCTGGTTTTACTACCTCAGCCAGTCACCATCAGAGTGGTGAATGGAGTGACACTACCCTCTCAGATTACCCACCAGACCACCCTGCTGATACTCTCGCTGTCTACTTCTCATTAGGAGACGCCTCTCCTTGTCATGCCCGAGGGTATCGACCAGGTCCTCTTAGGGGTCCCCTGTTTGCGTCATCACTCTCCACATACAGAGTGGTCCTCAGGGAAAATTATCGGGTGGAGAAAATCCTGTGAGGGTAGATGTCAGAGGAAGTGTGTTTAGGTTGCCTCCACTGAAGTCCCCACAGATCTCTCCTCTCTCCCTAAGTACTATCGACAGTATGCAGACATGATCTCCAAGAAGGAAGCGGAGACCCTTCCGCCTCACCACCCCTACGACTGTCCTATTGACCTCTTGCCTAGTGCTGAGCCTTCCCGGGGTCAAGTCTATCCCCTATCTCTGCCAGAGACAGAGGCCATGTCTCAGTATATCAGGGAGAATATGGCAAGGGGATTCATTAGGAAGTCGGTGTCACCAGCAGGGGTGGGATTCTTCTTCGTCCAGAAGAAGAATGGAGATCTACATCCCTGCATCAATTACAGGGGTCTTAACGCTATCACCGTTAAGAATAAGTATCCTCTGCCCTGATATCGGAACTGTTCGATAGGCTACGGGGAGCGAGAGTTTTTGCTAAACTTGATCTGTGAGGGGCTTACAACCTGATTTGCATCCGTGAGGGGGACGAATGGAAGACGGCTTTTAACACCAGGGACGGGCACTATGAATTCCTGGTGATGCCCTTCGGGCTCTGTAATGCCCCAGCCATCTTTCAAGACTTTGTGAACAACATCTTCTGGGGTATGCTCACCACCTCAGGTGTAGTCTATCTGGATGATATCCTCATCTACTCTCCAGATATTGACTCTCACCGAAGAGATGTTTGCAAAGCTTTCGATCTCTTACGGGCAAACTCCTAATATGCCAAGTTGGAGAAGTGTGTTTGAGCTGGAGTCCTTGCCTTTCCTGAGCTATATCATCTCCACCCAGGGATTGGCCATGGATCCTGCCAAGCTACAGGCGGTGATGGATTGGCAGGAGCCCCATTCTCTCAAAGTGGTGCAGCGCTTTATGGGGTTCATAAATTATTATAGCCAATTCATCCCTCACTTCTTGACTTTGGTAGCCCCCTTGGTGGCCCTCACCAAGAAGGGTGCAAATCCCGAGTTGTTGTCGGAACCTGTCTCCAAGGCTTTCTTCTCCATTAAGTCCCATTTTGCTAGCTCTGCTCCCATTCTACATTGCCCTGATGTATATAAACCCTTCATTCTGGAGGTGGATGCCTCTTCTGTCGATGCTGGAGTGGTCCTGTTCCAGAAGGACACTCAAGGTCGGAGGAACCCAAGCTTCTTTTTCTCTAAGATCTTCACACCGGCAGAGAGGAATTATTCCATTGGGGACAGGGAGTTGCTATTGATGAAGTTGACCTTCTCGGAATGGAGACACCTCCTGGAGGGGGCTCACCACCCTTGCCAGGTGTTCACCGACCACAATAACTTGGTATATTTGCAGACAGCCCAGCGGCTAAATTCTCACCAGGCCAGATAGTCCTTGTTCTTCTCCTGGTTCTACTTCACCCTCCATTTTCTCTCCGGTGAGAAGAACGTCCGGGCCAATGCTCTCCCCTGCTCCGTGGTGTCATCGGAGGAGGATGAGGAGCCTTGGCTGATCGTCCCATCCGAGAGCTTGAGGACCATGGCTCCAGTCGCCCCTTGAGTCAGTACCTCCGGGCAAAATATTTGTCCGTGCCCATCTGCAACTGGAGGTCCTATCTTGGGCTCACTCGTCCAGGGTGGGTGGACATTTCAGGACAAAACGGACCTCTGAGCTACTGGTGAGGACATACTGATGGCTGCATATGGCCCGTGACATCAGGGACTATATTCGGGCGTGCGTCTCTTGCGCCCAGAATAGGTCCCCTCAGCAGCGGCCAGCTGGGCTACTTTACCCTCTGCCAGTGGCGGACAGGCCCTGGGAGATGGTCAATATTGACTTCATGGTGAGACTGCCCAAGTCCAGTGGCAGCATGGTCATTTGAGTTGTCACCAACCATTCCTCCAAGATGGTGCACCTGGTACCTCTCTCCTGGTTACCTTCTGCACAGGACCTGGCAGTGTTGTTCATTAAACATGTTTTCCGCCTGCACGGCATGCCCCACAAGACTGTTAGCGACCGGGGTCCCCAGTTTGCGTCTCGGTTCTGGAGAGAGCTTTGTAGTCTGCTCAGCATTGAGCTAAATCTCTCCTCGGCCTATCATCCCGAGACAAACGGGTTGGTGTAGAGAGCCAACTAGACCCTGGTCACATATCTACAACATTTTGTCTCGGCCAGGCAGGATGACTGGGCATCCTTGCTGCCATGGGCGGAGTTTGCTTTGAACAACGCTGTGGCCGACTTCACCGGTCAGACCCCATTCCTCCTCAATTACAGCCAGCATCCACGTGTTCCTGTGCCCGTGCCCGTGTCATCCACCGACTCTAGGGTGGCAGACTGGGCAGTAGAGGCACGTTACATTTGGGACCACACTCAGGATGCCATCTGGGCCTCCAAGGAGAGAATGAGGTCCTCTGCTGACGCACACCAGCGCCCCGCTCCCACCTTTTGTGATTTGGTGTGGCTCTCTGCTCATAACATCAGGCTGTGGGTTGAGTCCACTAAGTTTGCGCCTCACTTTATTGGTCCCTTCAAGGTCCTTGAGCAGGTTTACCCTGTGGTCTACCATCTGGCTCTTCCTCCACACCTGGGTATCACGGTTTGGTGGCTCTGTGAGGTAACAGAGTCTGCCACTGTACACAGTAGGTGGAGTTAACCCCGTGTGTTCCTCTATTGTACCGCCATATAACGTCCACCATTGCCAAGCAGCAGTTACCATCTCTGCACAGTGGACCCCGGGCTAAGAATGCACCTAAATACCTTCTTTATTATTTGGTGCGTTCCGCCAGCCCGTAACATGATGCCTTATTATATTGAATGCATCCATGATCACATTTATCCGGCACTCTTCACTGAGCACTTACATTGGGGTTTCCATCTAAATCTCTGAGTGACGTGACAGATGAAACCCCCATCTGTCATGTCACTCGGAGATTTAGATGGAAACCCCAATGAAAGCGCTCAGTGAAGAGTGCTGGATAAATGTGATAATAAATGTTATGTAAAATGTTCCCAATAGAAGCTTCATCTCAATCCACAAAAAAGCAAGTCCCCACTCAGGTCCATCATTTGTCAATGGAAATAGAGGGGGCTTCCACCTTACTGTTTGCACAAAGGCTCTGGAAATGCAAAATGGCTCCACGACCACAAAAGAAATTCAACAAATTCTCTGCTCCCAAACCCAAATGCCCCCCTCCCTTCTGAGTCCCAGTGTGCCTAAATCACTTTAAGCGCCCTCATGTTTGACATTTTTGTAGTGACGAGAGCCCAACTAACTTACGGGTGCGTGCCTCCAGAAAAATGAGCTGGGCATAATGTACTGGTTGCTAAAATGGCAATTTGAAATTTTCCCTCAGCAACATCCACTGCTGCTTGCTTCTGGAAAACACCCATGGAGTTAAAATTGTCACTACATCTCTAGATAAATTCCCAAATGGTTTTAATTTCCAAAATGGGGTCACTTGAAGGGGGATTCTGCTTTTCTATCACTTAGGTGCTCTTTATATGGAATTCGCGAACTATTCTAGCAAAATCTGCGCTCCAGAAGGCAAGTAGCGTTAGGTTATGCACAAGTCTCTCCGTATGGCTAAGTAGCACTGTACAGCCAGATATAGAGTATTACCATGTTCAGTAGAAGTTTGTGGGACAAATTTTGGTGTCATTTTTAACCACTTCCCAGAATGAAAATGTAAAACTTGGGGCTAACAAACAATCTTGGTTGTAAAAATGTAAATAATTTTATCTTCACTGCCCAATAGTATAAAAATCTGTGACACACCTGTGGTCTCAATATAATCACTGCACTCCTAGATGAATTCATTGAGAGGTTTAGTTTGTAAAATATGTTCACTTTAGTGGGGTCCTGATATGTTGGCACCTCAGGGGCTTTGCCAATGTAACATGGCACCCTCAAACAAGTGGAGCAAAATCTGAACTATTATATGGTGTTTCTTCCCTTCTGAGCTTTGCACTGTGCCGTAAACATAGTTTTCAATGACGTATGGGGTATTGTAAACTCAATTTTTGCAGTCCATTTTTTCCTGTTACCCTTGTGAAAATAGAACATTTGTAGCTAAAAAAAATTTAGCAGGAAAAATGTTATATTTTATTTTTATGGCTTAATGTTATAAACTTCTGTGAAGCACCTGGGGTTTAAAGGTGTTCAATGCACATCCAGATAGGGTCCCTAAGGGGTTTAGTTTCCAAAATGGTGTCATTTGCTGGGGGTTTCCACTGTTTATGCACATCAGGGGCTCTCCAAACGCGATATGGCATCTGCTAATTTATCACAATCAAAAAGTCAAGTGGTGCACCTTGCATTTCAAGCCCTGCCGTGCACACAAACAATTGTTTTCCTACACATATTGGTTATCTGCGCACTCAGGAGAATTTACACAACAAATTGTATTGTGCAATATCTCATGATACCCTTATGAAAATGCAAAATTTGGAGCTAAAAAAGATTTATCCTGGAAAATGTGATTCTTTTATTTTCACGGCTCTATGTTACAAACTTCCTGTGGTTCAAGGTGCTCAATATACATCTAGATAAGTTTCCTAAGGGGTCTAGTTTCCAAGTCCCATCGGGCGATGCCTGCTACAATGACAGTGATTGACACATTAGCCAATGATGGGACAGTAGTAGTCCCATCATCCGGCTAATGTGTTGAATGTAAAAAAAACAAAACAACATACTACATACATACTACATACATACTACATACTACATACATACTACATTCATACAGCATACATACTACATACTTACTTCATATATACTACATTCATACAGCATGCATACATACTACATACATGCTACATATATACTACATTCATACAACATACATACATACTGCATACTACATACATGATACATATATACTACATTCATACAACATACATACATACTACATACATGCTCCATATATACTACATTCATATAACATACATACATACTACATACATACTACATATATACTACATTCATACTACATACATGCATATACTACATTCATACAACATACATACTACATACATACTTCATATATACTACATTCATACAACATACATACATACTGCATACTACATACATGATACATATATACTACTCGTGTCTACCTCTTTCCTCATAGACTGTAAGCTTGCGAGCAGGGCCCTCACTCCTCTTGGTATTTGTTATAATCTACTGTATGTGATTATTGTTATGCTGTAATGTCTATTGTCTGTACAAATCCCCTCCGAAATGTAAAGTGCTGCGGAATATGTCGGCGCTATAAAAATAAAATTTATTATTATTTATTATTACTACATTCATACAACATACATACATACTACATACATGCTCCATATATACTACATTCATATAACATACATACATACTACATACATACTCCATATATACTACATTCATACTACATACATGCATATACTACATTCATACAACATACATACTACATACATACTTCATATATACTACATTCATACAACATACATACATACTACATACTACATACATGCTACATATATACTACATTCATACAACATACATACATACTACATGCATGCTACATATATACTACATTCATACAACATACATACATGCTACATACAGACTTCATATATACTACATACATATATACTACATACTGCATACATGCTACATATATGCTACATTCAAACAACATACATACATACTACTTACTACATACATGCTACATATATACTACATTCATACAACATACATACATACTACATACTACATACTACATATATGCTACAGTCATACAACATACATACATACTACATACATGCTACATATATACTACATTCAGACAACATACATATATGCTACATACATGCTACATATATACTACATTCAGACAACATACATATATGCTACATACATGCTACATATATACTACATTCATACAACATACATACATACTACATACATACTACATATATACTACATTCATACAACATACATACATACTACATACTACATACATGATACATATATACTACATTCATACAACATACATACATACTACATACATACTACATATATACTACATTCATACAACATACATACATACTACATACTACATACATGATACATATATACTACATTCATACAACATACAGTCATGGCCAAAAGTATTGACACCCCTGCAATTCTGTCAGATAATATTCAGTTTCTTCCTGAAAATGATTGCAAACACAAATTATTTGTTATTATTATCTTCATTTAATTTGTCTTAAATGAAAAAACACAAAATAGAATGAAGCAAAAAGCAAAACATTGATCATTTCACACAAAACTCCAAAAATGGGCCGGACAAAAGTATTGGCACCCTCAGCCTAATACTTGATTGCACAACCTTTAGCCAAAATAACTGCAACCAACCGCTTCCGGTAACCATCAATGAGTTTCTTACAATGCTCTGCTGGGATTTTAGACCATTCTTCTTTGGCAAACTACTCCAGGTCCCTGATATTTGAAGGGTGCCTTCTCCAAACTGCCATTTTTAGATCTCTCCACAGGTGTTCTATGGGATTCAGGTCTGGACTCATTGCTGGCCACCTTAGAAGTCTCCAGTGCTTTCTCTCAAACCATTTTCTAGTGCTTTTTGAAGTGTGTTTTGGGTTATTGTCCTGCTGGAAGACCCATGACCTCTGAGGTAGACCCAGCTTTCTCACACTGGGCTCTAAATTATGCTGCAAAATTTGTTGGTAGTCTTCTGACTTCATAATGCCATGCACACGGTCAAGCAGTCCAGTGCCAGAGGCAGCAAAGCAACCCCAAAACATCAGGGAACCTCCGCCATGTTTGAATGTAGGGACCGTGTACTTTTCTTTGAATGCCTCTTTTTTCTCCTGTAAACTCTATGTTGATGCTTTTGCCCTAAAAGCTCTACTTTTGTCTCATCTGACCAGAGAACATTCTTCCAAAATGTTTTAGGCTTTTTCAGGTAAGTTTTGGCAAACTCCAGCCTGGCTTTTTTATGTCTCGGGGTAAGAAGTGGAGTCTTCCTGGGTCTCCTACCATACAGTCCCTTTTCATTCAGATGCCGACGGATAGTACGGGTTGACACCGTTGTACCCTCGGACTGCAGGGCAGCTTGAACTTGTTTGTATGTTAGTGGAGGTTCTTTATCCAACATCCGCACAATCTTGCGTTGAAATCTCTTGTCAATTTTTCTTTTCCGGCCACATCTAGGGAGGTTAGCCACAGTGCCATGGGCTTTAAACTTCTTGATGACACTGCGCACGGTAGACACAGGAACATTCAGGTCTTTGGAGATGGACTTGTAGCCTTGAGATTGCTCATGCTTCCTCACAATTTGGTTTCTCAAGTCCTCAGACAGTTCTTTGGTCTTGTTTCTTTTCTCCATGCTCAATGTGGTACACACAAGGACACAGGACAGAGGTTGAGTCAACTTTAATCCATGTTAACTGGCTGCAAGTGTGATTTAGTTATTGCCAACACCTGTTAGGTGCCACAGGTAAGTTACAGGTGCTGTTAAATACACAAATTAGAGAAGCATCACATGATTTTTCGAACAGTGCCAATTCTTTTGTCCACCCTCTTTTTTATGTTTGGTGTGGAATTATATCCAATTTGGCTTTAGGACAATTCTTTTTGTGTTTTTTCATTTAAGACAAATTAAATGAAGATAATAATACCAAAGAATTTGTGTTTGCAATCATTTTCAGGAAGAAACGGAGTATTATCTGACAGAATTGCAGGGGTGTCAATACTTTTGGCCATGACTGTACATACATACTACATACATGCTACATATATACTTGTAGTCCCATCGGACGATGCCTGCACACACACAAGACCCCCGGCAGGCCCACACAGACCACCGGCAGCCAGCACAGGCCTCCGGCAGCCGGCACAGACCACCGACAGCTGACACAGGCCCCCGAGAGGCCCGCACAGACCATCGGCAGCCTGCACAGGCCACCGACAGCCGGCACAGTCCCCCGACAGGCCTGTACAGACCCCCGAGAGGCCCGTACAGACCACCGGCAGCCGGCACAGGCCCCCGACAATCGGCAAAGGCCTAGCCAGCAAAGACAGACACGCACAGTGTCCGCCCACGCACCGCCCACACTCTTCTCCCCTCCCGAACAGGATGTACATGGCAAGAAAGCGTTTTTTTAATTCCGATATTTCTGTCCCATTGACTTGAATGGGACTTCTGGGATCGGAATCGGCGATACCTGATACTTTTTTCATATCGGCCCATCCAATCCGATACGATATTTTTCAATATCGGGTGGTATCGCTCAACACTATTCATTACCCCTGATGATGTCACATGGCCAGCCAATCCCAGTAATGGCACTATCAAGATGGCTACAGCATTACAGTGATGTGCATGCAATCCCCACATGGTTATTGGCTGTTTAACGACTGGCAAACATGCGGGGTGGGGATTTGAGTTTGAAATCAAGTACCGGCTAATGCTCGCCAAGTGACCAGCACACCCAAGTATCCAGATATCAAGTGATATTTAATTATCATGAAGCATGTTTGCTAATCCCTACTCACAATATGTTATTGCACTGAAAGTTTATTTTACGTTTTTGCAAGAAAATCCTACATTAGTTTCCACAGTGAAAGTCTTATATCAGGACAAAACTAGTGATAGTATTAAAAGGAGGATTCGTTTACCATATTTTAATGGAGGCAATTTATCAAAGCTATAATGCCAGAAAACTGCCTTCACACACTCATCAGTTCAGCAAAAGTGCCAGCATTTTTCATGCCAGAATGCCACTGCAATGCCACTGCCACTGCTACTGCCAATGCAGTAATCAGGCAGGAGACAAGGAAAGTCACTTTATCATTTACTGTAGTTCAGGTGCAGTTCAGAGGAGATATTACCACTCTCACCAGGTTACAGTCTGCTCTGCAGAATGGTAGTAATCCTTCACTCTGCTGTTACTCGATGTAAGCTTCCTGCTATTCTAATCCATTCTGTGACCAAGGCTTCCCGGAGTTTAGAACTTCCAGTATAGCACTACTCACTGTGTTTTCCTCATCTGGCAACTTGTAGCTTGGGTCCTGTGTGAAGCTGAAGTTTCTTCTTCCACAATCCTTCACTGATCCTAGTTTGCTGAACTTTTTGATACTGCAGTTGTCTTTCTGTATTCCAATCCATGTCCAATTGGCTGGATATGGTTTCAGGAGTTAGGACTCCCATTTGTAGGATGATGGGGAGTTTACCTGGTCGTGCACGCATCAAGTAAGCTTGGGCATATCCTGTTGAGCTGGTGGGGATATGATTATACATTTCTATCAAATCAGGCAATTTCTCAGGCCATTTGTTCCTTTCTTCTAGTGGTAGGATTTGCAATAAATTGATTACCAGATGGTTCAGTTTTTTGCAAAGACCATTGCCTTGAGGATAGTATGGTGTAGTTCTGATCTTTTTACATCCATAGAGGGAGTATAATTCTTGAAAGACTTCTGCTTTGAAGGCTGGACCTCTGTCTTTCAGAACTTGATCTGGGTAGCCATGGGGTCTGCAGAAATATTCTTGGAATGCCTTTGCAGCTGTTCTTGCTGTTTGGACTTTCACTGGAACGACCACTAGGAAACGGGAATAGTGATCCACTATTGTTAAGGCATAGGTATACCCTGATCAGCTTGGGGTTATTTGCACGTGGTCTAAGGCCACCAATTCCAAAGGTTGTGATGATGGGCTGCAAAGGGACCCTTTGATTGGCAGAATTCTTTCTTCTGAGATTACATGGGCTGCATTCCCTACACCACTGTTCAATAGACCATATCATACCTGTCCAGAAGAAGCGGTCGTGGATGACTACTTCCAGCTTTTTCCAACCAAAGTGTCCCACTTGATTGTGGAAAGCTTCCAAGACCATGGGCACGTCTTTTCTGGGGACCACGATCTGCCAGACCAGTTCATGCATATGTGGGTTAATAGCTCTTCGGATCAACTTGCCTTCATAAAAGGAACAGCTTCTTTCTCTCTTTCCACAATTGTTGGACATCTGCAGGCGTATCAGGAGCTGGAGATAAATCTGCTTCTCCAATGAGATCTTTGACCATACATATAGCCGGGTCACTGCTCTGCGTCTCTGCCCAACCATGGTGAGGTAGTGGATTAAGGGAAACTTCATGAACAGCAAGCCTTCTCCCCGTCACATGGTTAGAGTCTTGGGAGGCACCGTGGCGGTGGAATGCTGGCATCTCTATTTCTTCCAGGTCTTCTAGATCTGCTGGATCAGGAGCTTTTGGACAAGGCTTCAGCATTGGTGTTTTTAGTGCCAGCTCGGTATTTGATGATGAACTCATTATTGGACAACTGAGCCATCTATCTTTGTTCCAAGGCGCCGAGCCTGGCAGTCTCCAGATGGGTTAATGGATTGTTGTCCGTATAGATGGTAAATTTAGATGAGGCAAAATAGTGCTTGAACCTCTCGATCACTGCCCAAATGATAGCCAAGAATTCTAGCTTGAAGGAGCTATAGTTGGTAGGTTTCCTCTCAGTAGGACAAAGATTCTGACTGGCATAAGCAATGACTTTCTCCTTAACCTGCTGCTCCTAACCCAATATTGCTGGCATCAGTGTGCAGGATAAACGGCTGATCATAGTCTGGATACGCTAAGATCTCTTACACTGTCTGGATCAATTTGTTTAAGGCCTGCAGCGCCTCCTGCAGGTTACGAGCATAGTCTCTAATAGTGTCCTGTGATTTCTGTCTGCAGCTGAAAAATCGCATCTTTATTTCTGAAGCAGTACGGGTGTCAAAAGTATCCCTTAATTTAGCAAAAATGTCTTTTACAGTATTGTTATCAGTCGCTGGCCAAGATTTAATTTCTCTCTGAGCAGCGTCACAGAGCTGACTTGTAAGTATACTGACTTTCTGCTCCTCTGACACAGGGTAAATTTAAAACATGCTGCGCAGCTTCCCTTTGAAGTCACTTAAGGTGTGCAATTCGCCATTGTACTGTGGCAGCCATGTCACACCTGGTATATAAGGCATGGTGAGAGGCAATATGGGAGCTCCAGCTGCTGCGCCCTGAGCATCGCCAGGATTAGACATCTCCCCCTAGTTAACCCTAGCAGGGGTGCGACTCACCACTTCAGTTGCTGCAGGTCGTTGCTCCTGTAGGAATTTAGGCATGCACGGAATCTTGTTCGAATCCTGCTCGTGATGCCAAAATGACGCGCCCCAGAGGCCGTGGGATACTCAGTATGGCCCGGTCATCTTAAAGGGATGTGTGACAGTGGCAGTGACCTGGTCCGTGGCACCAGGTGGTCATGTAAAAGGGGAGTATTGATTAGGGATAAAGTTTATGTAGTGATTCATGATGCCAGTTGGAGTGTTCGACTGTAGTATAGCCGGCACTGCAGATGATCCCTGGGGGAGTAGATGGTGATGGCAGTGCAGATGTTTTACCCTCTCCAACCAGGGCTGACCCACAGAGATTGTGATGGAAGTAGAAGACATGGAGTAGTCAGGCAGGAGACAAGGACAGTCACTTTATATCATTTACTGTAGTTCAGGTGCCGTTCAGAGGAGATATTACAACTCTCACCAGGTTACAGTCTGCTCTGCAGAATGGGAGTTATCATTCACTCTGCTGTGACTCGGTGTAAGCTTCCTGCTATTCTAATCCCTTCTGAGACCAAGGCTTCCTGGAGTTTAGAACTTACAGTATAGCATTACTCACTGTGTTTTCCTCCTCTGGCAACTTGTAGCTTGGGCCCTGTGTGAAGCTGAAGTTTCTTCTTGCACAATCCTTCACTGATCCTAGTTTGCTGCAGTCTTCCTGGGGAAAACACTGTGCTGTTGGTTTCATAAACTCACACAGTCTCTCAGCTTACCACCTAGGGGCTGACTCCCTGATTCTTCTTAGCTTTGCTCCTGGAGAAAGCTCATGTCATGGCTTCCAGGAGTGTTCTCCATTCTCTCCTTCTTCTTCACTGAAAACAACAACTTGACTCCTCCCCCTCCCAGTTAGGGTGTGTCTGCAAATCTCTAGGCTTCAGACAAGTAAGGGAGTGAGGTAAATTGTGTGTGTGTGTGTTGCGGTCTCTACTGTATCAGAGAAAGCATAACTCCCATTGCTCACAAAACACATACAAAACAGTACATATTTAACCCTTTTGTGGTGGGAAAGATGTAGGTCACCACACATGCACTATGCCTCCCTTGAACATATAAAACTTCCATTATTTTATAATGAAATGGGTGCCTGTTCACTATTTTGCCTGTAGGGTTATAATGTAACTTTATATACATTAAATTAGTATTTGGTACCATTGTGCTTAAACTGAATGACTTGGGTCAGATGTTTGGGATATCCTTCCACAAGCTTCTCACAATATTTGGTCGGAATTTGGGCCCATTCCTTCTGACTAGAGATGAGCTAATATTTCAATGTTCGGTTCGGCTCACGATCGCCACATTTGCAATATTCGCCAATTTAATCATCAATTAAATTGATGAATATAGCAGAACATACACAGCACAAAAGCCGGTGTTTCCCAAGCTATGTGACAGAGTGGGAAACACTGGCGCAGCACTTCTGATCAGAAGACAGCATGAGGGATTAGCTCTGATCAGAGGTATAAAGTTTACCTCCAGTCACTGTTATCAGCTTATAAGACTACAACTCCCATCATCTGACACCTACTGCCGGTAATAACAGTGATAGCAGGAGCGGCGGATGGGAGTATTCATCAGCTGCTCCTGCGATGTAAATAAATCATTTAAAAAAACCTGCGTGGGTTCCCCTGTATTTTTGATAAACAGCTGGGGGCTGCAGTCCTCAACTTTCAGCTTCAGCAAGGTTGGTTATCAAGAATAGAGGGGTGCTCACACCGTATTTTTAATTATTTAAATCTAAAAAAAACAGTGTGGGGTCCCCCACATTTTTGACAGCTAGCCTTCTTAAAGCAAGCAGAGAGCTCGGGGCTGGTATTCTCAGGCTGGTAAAGGGCCATGGATATTGGCCCATCAGCCTAAAAATAGACACATCTATTTGATGCACCAATTCTGTCTCTTTGCCCAGCTCTTCCCACTTGCCCTGTAGCAGTGGCAAGTGGGGTGATTGTTAGGGGTTTGATGTCACCATTCTATTGTCAAGTGACATCAAGCCCCGAGGTTAGTAATTGAGAGGGGTCAATAGGATGCCCCCATTACAAACCCCATAGTCACATTGTATTAAAACACACACACCAAGAATAAAATCATTTAATTGAAAAATAAGAGTCAGTGATAAGCGGTCATAAAGGAGCGCTTAGGAAGCAACCCAGGGGCAGACAAGGATGTCAGGTCTCCACCGCAGCTCCAGCCGAAAACCTACAATGGAGGATAGGAGCAATGAGAAAACGGAAAACGGTCTTAGGAGCACAGGAAAGAGACTCAGACACGTCTCTGCCTCTTGTGAGGTAACTTGTTGGGATACATTTACTAAACTCAGATCTATTGTTAGTGACTGGGCACTATTATATAGGTACAATGCTCCTTTGGGACCACTTATGGGTCCACTGCCCTTCCTCCTGTGGTAAACTACCTCATTAATACTCAGTGATTTATTTTTCTATTTTTGTCAAATAATTTTATAAATTTATATAAATTCCTATGGGTACCATGATGAAATTTAGACAGACTTCGGTTTTCACTGGCCCTTGCACCTTTTCTTGTACATCTATGTGATATGTGGATTGGTTGCACTTCATTGTAGCTCATTTCCTTCCTTCCCCCTTTTTCTGTAATATTTGTCTCAATAAATTTAAGTATTTTATATTCATGTTGGACTTCTTTTAAACGTGGCACATGAATTGTTGGCTTTTATTCTATCTTCTGCCGAATATTACCGGCTTTTTAAGAAAAATGCTCATGTTACCAATCACGCATCCGAATGTACCAAATTCATGCTCAATTTATGTTTGGCATTCGTTTTCCAAAGATATTCGCTCATCTCTACTCCTGACAAAACTGGTGTAAACGATCTAGGTTTGTAGGTCGCCTTGCTTGCACCTGCCTTTTCAGCTTTGCCCATAAATTTTCAATAGCATTGAGATCAGAGCTTTTTTACCCTTTTGGCAGTATGCTTTGGGTCATTGTCCAATTGGAAGACCCATTTCTGCACATGCTTTAACGTCCTGGCTGATCATAGAATCATAGAATCGTAACGTTGGAAGGGACCTCCTGGGCCATCTGGTCCAACCCCCTGCTCAAAGCAGGATTCGCTAAATCATCCCAGTCAGATGTCTGTCCAGCCTCTGTTTGAAGACTTCCATTAAAGGAGAACTCACCACTTCTTGTGGCAACTTGTTCCACTCATTAATCACTCTCAGTTTCATCCCATTGCTTCTAGTCTTCCCTTGTGCAAATGAGAATAAAGTTGATCCTTCTACAATGTGACAGCCCTTTAGATATTTGTAGACAGCTATTAAGTCTCCTCTCAGTCTTCTCTTTTGCAAACTAAACAATCCCAAATCCTGCAACCTTTCCTCATAAGACAGGGTTTGCAGACCGGTCACCATTCTGGTTGCTCTTTTCTGAACTTGTTCCAGTTTGTTGATGTCTTTTTTAAAATGTGGTGCCCAAAACTGGACACAATATTCCAGATGAGGTCTGACCAAAGAGGAGTAGAGGGAAATAATGACTTCATGTGATCTAGACTGTATGCTTCTGTTAATACATCCTAGAATTGCATTTGCCTTTTTTGCTGCTGCATCACACTGTTGACTCATATTCAGTCTGTGATCTATTAGTATACCCAAGTCTTTTTCACATGTGCTGTTGCTTAGCCCTATTCCTTCCATTCTGTATATGCTTTTTTCATTTTTATTGCCCAGATGTAGTACTTTGCATTTTTCCCTGTTAAAAACCATTCTGTTAGTTGCTGCCCAATTCTCCAGTTTATTTATATCTTTTTGAATCCTCTCTCTCTCTTCTCTAGTATTAGCTATCCCTCCTAGCTTTGTGTCATCAGCAAATTTAATGAGTTTACCCTCAATTCCTTCATCTAAATTGTTGATAAAGATGTTGAACAATACAGGGCCCAGGACACAGCCCTGTGGTAACCCACTTGAGACATTCTTCCAACTGGATGTGCAGCCATTTACGACCACTCTTTGGGTCCGATCACTAAGCCAGTTATGAATCCACCTAACAGTTGCCTTGTCCATTCCATACTTAGTCATTTTTTCAATAAGGATTGTATGAGATACTTTGTCAAATGCCTTGCTGAAGTCAAGATATACTATATCTACAGCATTTCCTTGATCCACCCAATCAGTGATTCCATCATAGAAGGAAATTAAGTTAGTCTGACATGACTTATTAGTTACAAACCCATGCTGACTCTGTTTAATCACTTTATTCTTATCCAGGTACTGACATACATGTTGTTTAATAATTTGTTCAAAGATCTTTCCTGGTATAGAAGTCAGACTCACCGGCCTATAGTTGCCTGGGTCCACCTTCTTCCCCTTTTTGAAGACAGGAACAACATTTGCTCTTCTCCAGTCTTCTGGGACTTCTCCTGTTCTCCAAGAATTTTCAAACATTATGGTTCAAAAATTTCTTCTGCTATCTCCTTCAGTACTCTGGGGTGTAATTCATCTGGATCTGGAGACTTGAATTCATTTAGGTTAGCTAAGTGTTTCCTCACTATCTTTCTGTTTATAGATATCCTGGATTCTTCTATTCCCTTAATAGGACAGTGAAGAACAGTTGATGTTACATTTCCGTTCTGAGAGAAAACAGATGCAAAATAGGAATTTAAAAGTTCGGCCTTCTCAACATCTTGTCTTACCATTTCATCATTTTCATCCTGTAAAAATCCTATAGCATCTTTGACATTTCTTTTACTTTTGACATATCCCCAAAATCCTTTATTATTGCTTTTGACATCTCTTGCAATCCTCAATTCATTGTCAGCTTTAGATAATCTGATTTGTGCCCTGCAGGTTCTGCAGACAGCATTATATTCTTCTTTAGATATGCCTCCCTCTTTCCATTTTATAAACATTTCCTAGGGTCCCAGCCACTTTTACCTCCTCAACCATTTCCTCCCTGTTTATAAGGATTAGATCCAAGGTAGCATTTCCCCTTGTTTTCTCCCCTACCTTTTGGAAGATAAAGTTGTCAGCAAGAGAGGATAAGAATTTCCTTGACCTGTTAGTTTTGCCTGAGAGAGATTCCCAACAAATGTCTGGATAGTTGAAATCTCCCATGACAACTATGTCATGTTTTTTGGAGAACTTGGCCATTTGATGCATAAAGAGTTCATCCATATCTTCAGCTTGCACAGGCGGCCTGTAGTAAATGCCTACAATGGTGTCCTTTCCATTGTTCTGTCCTTGTATTCTTACCCAAACAGTTTCCACAGAACTCCCAGTCTCTGAAGCTTCAATCTCTGTGCAGATAAACGCGTTTCTAACATACAATGCGACACCTCCTCCTCGTTTGTCAAGTCTGTTTCTTGCAAATAAGTTGTATCCTTCTAGTCTTGTATTCCAATCATGTGTATTGTCCCACCAAGTTTCAGTGATTCCAATGACATCATATTTCTTTTCCTGTGTTAGTAGTTCCAATTCTCCTTGTTTGTTGCCCATGCTTTGTGAATTAGTATAGAAATATTTTAGCTTGTGATTGGTTTCTCTTTCTCCAATATTTTTATTAATTAGATTCTTTTGTCTTTGTTCTTCCTTTCCACTTCTAATAGCAGAGTTCTCAATAGCATTTGTCAGGTGTATGGCTTATTCTGGTCTTTTGCTTCCCTTCCCATGTTGTTCTAGTTTAAAGCTCTCCTTACAAGTGTAGCAAGGCGACTTCCAAATACATGTTTTCCAGTCTTCGTAAGGTGCACCCCATCTCTAGCAAGAAGTCCATCGTAAAGGTAATTCACTCCGTGATCCATAAATTCAAATCGTTGCTGACGGCACCATCGACGTAGCCAGTTGTTCACCTGCAGAATCTTATTCCACCTCCTTGTTCCATGGCCATCCACTGGGAGCATGGAAGAGAAGACCACCTGCACTCCCAGTTCTTTCACTTTCTTGCCTAAGTCTTCAAAGTCTCTGCAGATGGTTTCCAGGTCGTTTCTTGCGGTGTCATTTGTCCCCACATGTAGTAGCAGGAATAGGTGGTCATCTGTAGGTTTCAAGAGTCCTGATATCCTGTCAGACACATCTTTAATTTTTGCACCTGGAAGACAGCACATTTCTCTTGAAGTTATATCCGTTCTGCCGATAGCGGCCTCTGTTCCTCTCAACAGGGAATCCCCCATGACCACCACTCTCCGTTTCTTCTTCACAACATTTTTCTTTCTCCATCCAGGAGGACTCTGAAGGCGTACAAGGTTGCTGTTTGTGGGCAAAGTCTTATCCTGATGTATTTCTTCATCATTTTCCTGCGTGAGAGCCTGGTATTGGTTCCTGAGAAGTATGGGTGCTGACTGCCTCCTGATCCTCCTGCCTCTCTGGGTCACATGTCTCCATTCCTCTGTTTCTTCAAGTGCACTTCGAATGTCTTCTCTTTCTGTAACATGAAGAGATAATTCTGCTCTGTCTAAGAACTCTTCACCTTCCTTAATGATCTTCAACGTAGCTAACCTCTCTTCGAGATTTTGCAACTTTTCCTCCAACAGGGACACAAGCTTTTATTTGTGGCATATGAAGTTTGGCATTTCCACTGGTAAGTCTGTGAACATGTAGCAAGAAATGCAGCTCACCAAATGGCTCCTGGCCTCTTCCATATTGAGATTTCTTAAAAACGATGAAAGATGAGCCAAAATTTGCGCGTCGATAAGCGCGCGGTTTTCCGATCTCCTCTTTTCAGCTGCAACGGCCAAAACCCAGTGATCGTTGAGCTCGCGGAAACTCTTCACTTATCCCAGAAGGCACTGGGAATATGCAAATGATCTCCTCAAGACTCTTCCCCTGGTTTTCTGATCTCCTCTTTTCAGCTGCAATGGCCAAAACCCAGTGTTCGTTGAGCTCGCGGAGACTCTTCACTTATCCCAGAAGGCACTGGGAATATGCAAATGATCTCCTCAAGAATCTTCCCCTGGTTTTCCGATATCCTCTTTTCAGCTGCAACAGCCAAAACCCAGTGATCGTTGAGCTCACGGAGACTCTCCACTTATCCCAGAAGGCACTGGGAATATGCAAATGATCGCCTCAAGACTCTTCTTGAGATGTTGCTTCAGTATTGCCACATAATCTTTTCTCATGATGCCATCTATTTTGTGAAGTGCACTAGTCCATCCTGCAGCAAACTCCATGACATGATGCTGCCACACCCATGTTTCACAGTTGGGATGCTGTTCTTAGGCTTCCAAGCTTCTCGCTTTTTCCTCCAATTTTAACGATTGTCATTATGCCCAAATAGTTCAATTTTAGTTTCATCAGATCACAGGATGTCTCCAAACATTAAGGTCCTTGTTCCTGTGTGCATTTGCAAAAGTTAATCTGGCTTTTTTATGCTTCTTTTGGAGAAAAGGCTTCAAGGTGGCTAAGTGGCCTTTCTGCCCATGTTGATACAGTACTCGTTTCACTGTGGATATTGACACAATCTTATCAGCTTCCATCATTATTTTCACAAAGTCCTTTGCTTTTGTCTTTGGGTTGATATGCGCATGTCGGATCAAAGTACGTTCATCTTTGGGACACAGAACCTGTCTCCTTCCTGAGCAGAATGATGGGTGGACATTCCCATCTTGCTTGTACTTGCGTATAATTGTGTGTACAGATGAACGAGGCACCTTCAGGTATCTTGAAATTGTACCTAAGGATGAGCCAGACTTGTGCAAGTCCACAAGTCTCTTCCTGATATCTTGGTTGATTTCTTTAGATTTTCTCATGACGCTACACAAAGAAGCATTGTGTTTCAGGTCTGCATTAAAATACAACCACGGAGGTGTCTCTACCATCCACCTTTCGTGTCTCCCCTTTCCCCTTATAGATTGTAAGCTTGCGAGCAGGGCCCTCATTCCTCTTGGTATCTGTTTTGATCTATGTATTTATTGCTATGTTATGCTGCAATGTCTATTGTCTGTACAAGTCCCCTCTATAATGTAAAGTGCTGCGGAATATGTTGGCGCTATAAAAATAAAATTATTATTATTATTACTTAACTCAGATATTGCCAAAAAGCCTATTAGAAGCTTCCCATCACATGACATCATCATATGGTCAGTTCAGAATTGTTTCAAGGCATAGTAATCTTAGTGCATGTAAACTTTTAACTTTGCAGTAAGTAATAAAAATGCATTAAAACAATCTTTCTCTCATTATTCTGACATCTGGCAAATAATAATTATAACAATTATGGTAACCCTAATTGAACTAAAAAGGGAAAGGTTTTTTCTGATTTCATGTCAAATATTGAGAAAAACATGCATAAATCTCTATTTATATAGTGTATGCAAACTGGTTTCAACTACAGTATATATATATATATATATATATATATATATATTTAGCCTAAAATACAAAGGAAATAGGAAATGTGTCATCTTTAATTTTAGGCCTTTTATAGGTCATTTCATCTTCAATTTACTTAACAGTTCACAATAACAGTAATGTTGACCAGGGGTGCCTAAACTTTTGCATGCCACGGTATTGATATCATAGATTTTTTATTTGGACATTAAGATTTTTTTTTTAACTTTTTCCTTCTTCTGCTATCCAGTGAATTATGCTATCAAGGTTTGTTTTATGCTAAAAAAAAATCACTGACAGAAACAGAAATATTACATTTGAATTTTGGATCTTTTCTTCCCCTTGTGGTTAATGCACAGTCTTAATAATTTTCCCTCTCAACTCCCATGTCAACTATTTATTTGGAAATGCAGTCTTCTCTGCACATTTCAAAAATGAAAACGAATCAATAAAATATTACTGACCAGAGAACCAAAATACAACACAAAATAAAATGTTCTATTTATTTTTATATGACTTTTACCTGTGTAATGGATAAAAAGTGAAACAGTATATAAAAAGCTTTGCCTAAAAGTTGTTCCTACCCTACATAAAGTTAAAATTTCAAAATTGTAAACATCTTCGTTTTTGTACCCTTTTGAGATGTGTTATTTATTTTGGACCTAAAATTTACCTTTTTATTCTACATTCACATGATAAGTATTTGATCAGTATTTTAAATCAGTATTTGTAAGCCAAAATCAGGAAAGTGTGTAATGCCAACCTGGGAGAACTGGGGATAGAAGATCACTGGATATTGTGAATCACAGATCTTCCATTTAGCCAGTTTGCCTGGATCCCATATTAACACTAGAACTACTGTACTCGTGACACCTACTAGAACTACTGAATGTAGTCATTTTGACTACTGACTTGTTTTCGTCTATTATTAGAGTTTCATTTGTGGTTATTTATTAATAATTATATTTTTTTAATGTATTATTATTGTGAGATCCAACAGTAATGCTTTGGAATGTTTTTTTTCTGATCTTTTTTCATATTTTTCTACAGGAAATAACAAAAGTAAACTAAGTAAAACAATAATAATAGACGTTTTAAAATAATGTATTATTAAAGTGCACACATATAAACAACAACTCAAGAACAACAAGCAGAGAAAATGTAAGTGAAGGAGAAGAAAAACGAAAATATGGCGCAGAATCTCAATAAAACCGACCAACTGTTATTATGAAGTACAACCGGTAACTTTCTAAACATTTGTTGATTCGCATTTCAGGCATCGTCTTTCAATTACAGCGGTACATTGCCCACACAAAGACTTACGGCAAGTCATACAATTTCCAACAGATCGATTATTTTTGCATTTTGCTTTTATCTGGCAAAATTTTTTTTGAGACATCACATCTGAAGATGTAGCAACTTGGGAAATGCCACCCTTTCCCCTAGATACAACATACAGACCACTCAACTCTGTGACAAGCTTTTGCAAAAATGCCTTGCGTGACATTTGTCCGGTGGCCATCTCCTTGTATAATATCCAAGCATTTATACCCGCTAAGTCTAAGGTATTTTCAAATGCGTGAACAGGCCATCTCCTAGTACCTGTTCTTGTGCTGTATTTGCGTGCCATCTGATCTACTACATCTACTCCATATTTTGCTTCATTATAAAACTTTACAGTTTCTGGAGTTTTTTTTGGAGATTCAGAAGCAAAAAGAACATCAGGATGGACGGAAAATTATCCTCATTTTTTATAGACTTTAGTGCTGTACAACTTTTCTTTCATTGTTTTTATTTCTTTAGGCACTTCTCGTCTTATCTTATTTAGCGTTCCCACGATAGTCGTTCCCTGGCTTTTTAGCTGTTTGGCAAGTTTTACTGATGTAAAATAATAATCAGTGGTTACATTTCGACCTTTTTTCAAAAACGGCTGCAATAGTTTCATGACTACGTGGTCAGCTAAACGGTCATCAGCATGGCGTGAATCATCTTTACCCAGATAAGGGAAGCCATTTACAACATATTTACTATCCTTATATACAGCTAGCCAAAATTTATGGCCATATTTATCTGGCTTGGAAGGTATATACTGTGTGAAAGGACACGTGGTTTTGCTTGGGAAAAGTTGTTCATCAACCATAATGTATGGGCCAGGTTTGTAACAAGCAATGCAATTGGCAATAAACCTGTCCCACACAATAGAAAAGAGAGCAAATTTGTCGGTTTGCAGTCTCTGCGATCGATTGGACTTCTGATCAAATCTGAGGTAATGCATAATTTCTACAAAACGGTCTATAGACATTATCGCTTTGCATAACGGTATTCCCCAGTCATAATACAACCAGGTAACACAATGAAAATGTGAAAAGTTGACATCTGAATTGAACTACATCTATATGAACATCAGGGTAAATAAGATACAGTGAAAAAATTATGCACAAAACTTTACAGCAACTTTTAGTGACAAAAGGACAGCAAAATATTTGCACCTAAATTATTTATTGCCACAAAATCTTTTTTAACATCCTATTTGAGGAAAAGTCACGGAGTCTCAAGCCGGAATTCCAAAAAATGTAGTCACAGAGGAGAAATACATAGTGTGAAGTAGTCAAAATGACTACCTCAGTAGTTCTAGTGTTAAATGAATTTGATTTCCTTTGGTGCTGAGTTTAATGACCCTTTCTATGCTGGTCAGAAACATGCATCTCCATTTCACATGCTTCTGATCTCGTCATTAATTCTTCATAAAAAAAGCTGTCCAGACCCTCTCTGCCTTGCCAGTGAAAGTTTGCTTTATTGCTCTTAGGAGATGCTGTGCTGAGTAGGAGTTCATTGTTGCTATTGGAGATTCAGCTTCCTGTGCTGTGTGCTTAACCCCTTAGGCAAGTTTCACACTAGCGTTAGGAGGCACAGCGCACGTCCGCCGTGCAGCTCCACCCCCTGCTGCGCCTCCTCCCACTCCGGTCAGCTGGTATGATTTTGACGGTGCATGTGCCCTTTTGATGGTGCGCTGAGTACACAAAAATGCAACACGGTGCGTTTAGCGCATGCCGGTGCACCGTCAAAAGGGGACATGCGATGTCAAAATCATAACAACGCACGGCCTGCGTACCCAATGCTAACGATAGGGTACGCAGATCGCATGCAGTGTCATGCGCCCATAGGAGGAGCTGACCAGAGGGGGTGCAGCAGGGGGCGGAGCTGCACAGCAGCCGTGCGCTGCGCCTCCTAACACTAGTGTGAAAATAGCCTTAGGGTATGTGCACATGTTGAACATTCGTGTGCGCATTTTTCCACTCGGAATCTGCAGAATCCACCGGTCAAAGGATTAGCAGCATCCCTGTGGAAAGGTGAGGAATATTGTTTTTGATTTTTAAATCTCTTGCAAATTACAAGCGCCTTGGTGGGATGGGCAAGGTCGTAAGTATGGTTTAATTAAGATTTATTAAAGGAGTCAGTGTCATTCTTTCAATTAAAGGACTTTTTCAGGGTGTCTGTGTTTTCATACGATGTGACTATGGGGTTAGTAATGGGGGAGTTTTTTTGACACCTTTCCATTATTAACCTTGGGGCTTGATCATCTGACGATACAATATAAAGATGACATCAACCCACCCAATATCACCTCACTTGCCACTGCTACAGGGCACGTGGGAATAGTGAAGCTAAGTGCCAGAATTGGTGAATCTTAAAGATTTTCTGGGGCAGCTGAAAGATAATGTTTTTAGCCTGGGAGGGGCAGTATCCACGGCCTTTTACTGGGCTATTAATATCGACCCGCAGCTGTCTGAATAGCCTTTGCTGGTTATTAATTACTAGATTAAGGCCCGATGCTATCGCATCGAGAGGATAGTGACACACCTCTTGCCATGATAACCCTCAATACACACACACCTCCTCAACATACACTCCTCTCACCTTTCACCATCTCCACTCACATCCACTCACTCTTTCACTCCACATACGACCCTTTCTCTCACTCCGTCTCTCATACTCACACCGTCATCGTCGCTGCTCCACGATCCCCGACATCTTCCGCCGGCACCATCCTGGATCCCGACATTGTCCACGCCGGCGACATGTTCTTGCGGCCATGCCATCTTGAGTATTCTGAAATCCTGCGAGTGGACATTAGTGGAGATAGTGAAAGGTGAGAGGAGTGTGTGTTGAGGAGTGGTGTGTTGAGGGTTAACATGGCAAGAGGTGTGCTGTGACGTCACCAGTTACAACTGGACGGAAGTTGTTACAACCCGGAAGCTGCTTAGCGCATTTATTATAGTAGATTAAGGCCCGATGCTATCGCATCAGGAGGATAGTGACACACCTCTTGCCATGTGAACCCTCAACACACAGTCCTCCTCAACACACCACACCGCCTCAACACACACTCCTCTCACCTTTCACCATCTCCACTCACGTCCACTCACTCTTTCACTCCACATACGACCCTTTCTCTCACTCCGTCTCTCATACTCACACTGTCATCGTCGCTGCTCCACTATCCCCGACATCTTCTTCCGCCGGCGCCATCCTGGATCCCGATATTGTCCACGCCGGCGACATGTTCTTGCGGCCATGCCATCTTGAGTATTCTGAAATCCTGCGAGTGGACATTAGTGGAGATAGTGAAAGGTGAGAGGAGTGTGTGTTGAGGAGTGGTGTGTTGAGGGTTAACATGGCAAGAGGTGTGCTGTGACGTCACCAGTTACAACTGGACGGAAGTTGTTACAACCCGGAAGCTGCTTAGCGCATTTATTATAGTAGATTAAGGCCCGATGCTATCGCATTGAGAGGATAGTGACACACCTCTTGCCATGTTAACCCTCAACACACACTCCTCCTGAACACACCACACCGCCTCAACACACACTCCTCTCACCTTTCACCATCTCCACTCACGTCCACTCACTCTTTCACTCCACATACGACCCTTTCTCTCACTCCGTCTCTCATACTCACACCGTCATCATCGCTGCTCCATGTTCCCTGACATCTTCTTCCACCGGCGCCATCCTTGATCCCGACGTTGTCCACGCCGGCGACATGTTCTTGCGGCCACGCCATCTTGAGTATTCTCAAATCCTGCGAGTGGACATTAGTGGAGATAGTGAAAGGTGAGAGGAGTGTGTGTTGAGGAGTGGTGTGTTGAGGGTTAACATGGCAAGAGGTGTGCTGTGACGTCACCAGTTACAACTGGACGGAAGTTGTTACAACCTGGAAGCTGCTTAGCGCATTTATTATAGCAGATTAAGGCCCGATGCTATCGCATCGGGAGGATAGTGACACATCTCTTGCCATGTGAACCCTCAACACACACTCCTCCTGAACACACCACAACGCCTCAACACACACTCCTCTCACCTTTCACCATCTCCACTCACTCTTTCACTCCACATACGACCCATTCTCTCACTCCGTCTCTCATACTCACACCGTCATCATCGCTGCTCCACGATCCCTGACATCTTCTTCCACCGGCACCATCCTAAATCCCGACGTTGTCCACGCCGGCGACATGTTCTTGCGGCCACGCCATCTTGAGTATTCTAAAATCCTGCGACTGGACGTTAGTGGAGATAGTGAAAGGTGACAGGAGTGTGTGTTGAGGAGGAGTGGTGTGTTGAGGGTTAACATGGCAAGAGGTGTGCTGTGACATCACCAGTTACAACTGGACGGAAGTTGTTACAACCCGGAAGCTGCTTAGCGCATTTATTATAGTAGATAGATGTATCACACCTATGTTTTTATGTGGATAAGATATTTACATAGTGAGCCTCAAGAAGGACAGTATTACTGATGTATGTAAAGTGCTATTGAAATAATAGTACTCTATTAATAAATAAAAAAATAATTATTATTACCTAAGTTATGTAGGTATGTGTTAGCTATGTAGTTGAAATCTACGTATGTTTGCCTAAATTTTTTTTGTTTTTGCCTTTTTTTTTTTAATCTATATATACCTATACCTATGTATATTTTTATGGATTTAAATATGTCTATGACATATATGTGAAAGAGATAATTAGTGTAAGATATATCTATCTGCTTAAAATATTTATATATTTAACATATATCAAGCTATGTATAGAAGTCTTAGAAGTCTATTATCTATATCTATTTAGAATGTAACTATTATTTATATATCTATATATCTATCAATTCCAGGACCAACTTAAATAGTTTAAAGTAAGACATTTTTGTAAACGACATTTCTAGTGAAGATTTTTGGGCTATTAGGTAGCAATTGTCCTTGAAGTGGTGTATCCACCACTTTGACCCTAACGTTGCTGCGTTGCTTTACTCGGGAGAATGCAACATACAATTGTCCATGGGCAAATACAGGTTCGGGCAAAAAAATTCCAACTCGATTGAGGGTCTGTCCTTGGATTTGTTAATGGTCATAGCTAGTGTTGAGCATTCCGATACCGCAAGTATCGGGTATCGGCCGATACTTGCTGTATCGGAATTCCGATACCGACTTCCGATATTTTTTCAATATCGGAATTTGGCATCGGAATCGGAAGTTCAAAGTTGATTGACAGACTGACGTCATCATGATGCGCGGTGTGTGCGCATCATGATGCGCCGTCATTTCGGGCCTTCCGGGGGTCTCTGCCGGCCTGCCGGGGGGCTGTGCCGGCCTGCCGGGTGGCTGTGCCGGCCTGCCGGGGGGCTGTGTGGACTGCCCGGGGTCTGTACCGGCCTGCCGGGGGGCTGTGCCGGCCTGCCGGTGGTCTGTGCACCCTGTGGGGG
Organism: Dendrobates tinctorius; assembly: GCF_039654945.1. NCBI lineage: Eukaryota > Metazoa > Chordata > Amphibia > Anura > Dendrobatidae > Dendrobates > Dendrobates tinctorius. Next base: position 22,462,468 of record NW_027361732.1, on the reverse strand, counting down.
TCTGTACCGGCCTGCCGGGGGGCTGTGCCGGTCTGCCGGTGGTCTGTGCACCCTGTGGGGGTCTGTACCGGCCTGCCGGGGGGCTGTGCCGGCCTGCCGGGGGGCTGTGCACCCTGTGGGGGTCTGTACCGGCCTGCCGGGGGGCTGTGCCGGCCTGCCGGGGGGCTGTGCTGATGTCCGGGGGTCTGTGCAAGCATCGTCCGATGGGACTACAAGTCCCATCGGGCGATGCCTGCTACCATGACAGTGATTGACACATTAGCCAATGATGGGACAGTAGTAGTCCCATCATCCGGCTAATGTGTTAAATGTTAAAAAAAAAAAAAAATACTACATACATACTACATGCATGCTACATACATACTACATGCTACATACATACTACATATATACTACATACATACTACATACATGCTACATACATACTACATGCATGCTACATACATACTACATGCATGCTACATACATGCTACATACATACTACATGCTACATACATACCACATACATACTACATAGATACTACATATATACTACATGCATGCTACATACATACTACATGCTACATACATACCACATACATACTACATACATGCTACATACTACATACATACTACATACATACTACATGCATGCTACATACATACTACATGCTACATACATACCACATACATAGTACATACATGCTACATACTACATAAATACTACATACATACTACATGCATGCTACATACATACTACATACATACTACATGCATGCTACATACATACTACATGCATGCTACATACATACTACATGCTACATACATACCACATACATACTACATACATACTACATACATACTACATACATACTACATGCTACATACATACTACATGCATGCTACATACATACTACATATATACTACATGCATGCTACATACATACTGCATGCTACATGCATGCTACATACATACTACATACATACTACATGCTACATACATACCACATATATACTACATACATACAATACATTCATACAATACATACATAGACATACAGTACATATAACATAGAGTAACATACTTACCAATACTTGTCACATTGTTCCCCGAAGCCATTGTCTTTTCCGGAATAAATATTAACATAACAAACCACAAAAATACTCACCCACGATCCGAAGCAGTCCACGAGTGTGTCCCACGACGATCTTGGGTAGAGAACTGCAGCATCAGATGATGCTGCCGTTCTCTACGGGCTGCAGGAATCCAATGATGGAAGGTAGGTATCCTTCCGCACTGTATTCCTCCGCCACTTAAAAAAAAAAGTCCCTAGTCTCACTTTATGCCATTGCTGCGTGGGAAATTCCCACACAGCAATGGCATAAAGTGAGACTAGGGACTTTTTTTTTTTTAAGTGGCGGAGGAATACAGTGCGGAAGGATACTTACCTTCCGTCATTGGATTCCTGCAGCCCGTAGAGAACGGCAGCATCAGCTGATGCTGCAGTTCTCTACCCAAGATCGTCGTGGGACACACTCGTGGACTGCTTCGGATCGTGGGTGAGTATTTTTGTGGTTTGTTATGTTAATATTTATTCCGGAAAAGACAATGGCTTCGGGGAACAATGTGACAAGTATTGGTAAGTATGTTACTCTATGTTATATGTACTGTATGTCTATGTATGTATTGTATGAATGTATTGTATGTAGTATGTATGTAGTATATATGTGGTATGTATGTAGCATGTAGTATGTATGTAGTATGTATGTAGCATGCAGTATGTATGTAGCATGCATGTAGCATGTATGTAGTATGTATGTAGCATGTAGTATGTATGTAGTATGTATGTAGTATGTATGTAGCATGCATGTAGTATATATGTAGTATGTATGTAGCATGTAGTATGTATGTAGCATGCATGTAGTATATATGTAGTATGTATCATGTAGTATGTATGTAGCATGCATGTAGTATATATGTAGTATGTAGCATGTAGTATGTATGTAGCATGCATGTAGTATGTATGTAGCATGCATGTAGTATGTATGTGGTATGTATGTAGCATGTAGTATGTATGTAGCATGCATGTAGTATATATGTGTTATGTATGTAGCATGTAGCATGCATGTAGCATGCATGTAGTATGTATGTAGTATGTATGTAGTATATATGTGGTATGTATGTAGCATGTAGTATGTATGTAGCATGCAGTATGTATGTAGCATGCATGTAGTATATATGTAGTATGTATGTAGCATGTAGTATGTATGTAGCATGCATGTAGTATATATGTAGTATGTATCATGTAGTATGTATGTAGCATGCATGTAGTATATATGTAGTATGTAGCATGTAGTATGTATGTAGCATGCATGTAGTATGTATGTAGCATGCATGTAGTATGTATGTAGCATGCATGTAGTGTGTATGTAGCATGCATGTAGTATGTATGTAGCATGCATGTAGTATGTATGTAGCATGCATGTAGTATGTATGTGGTATGTATGTAGCATGTAGTAAGTATGTAGCATGCATGTAGTATATATGTGTTATGTATGTAGCATGTAGCATGCATGTAGCATGTATGTAGTATGTATGTAGTATATATGTGGTATGTATGTAGCATGTAGTATGTATGTAGCATGCAGTATGTATGTAGCATGCATGTAGTATATATGTAGTATGTATGTAGCATGTAGTATGTATGTAGCATGCATGTAGTATCTATGTAGTATGTATCATGTAGTATGTATGTAGCATGCATGTAGTATATATGTAGTATGTAGCATGTAGTATGTATGTAGCATGCATGTAGTATATATGTGTTATGTATGTAGCATGTAGCATGCATGTAGCATGCATGTAGTATGTATGTAGTATGTATGTAGTATATATGTGGTATGTATGTAGCATGTAGTATGTATGTAGCATGCAGTATGTATGTAGCATGCATGTAGTATATATGTAGTATGTATGTAGTATGTATGTTGCATGTAGTATTTATGTAGTATGAATGTAGCATGTATGTAGTATGTAGTATGAATGTAGCATGTATGTAGTATGTAGTATGTATGTAGCATGTATGTAGCATGTAATTTTTTTTTTTTTTTTTACATTTAACACATTAGCCGGATGATGGGACTACTACTGTCCCATCATTGGCTAATGTGTCAATCACTGTCATGGTAGCAGGCATCGCCCGATGGGACTTGTAGTCCCATCGGACGATGCCTGTACAGACCCCCGAAGCCTGCACAGCCCCCCGGCAGGCCGGCACAGCCCCCCGGAGCCTGCACAGCCCCCCGGCAGGCCGGCACAGCCCCCCGGCAGGCCGGCACAGCCCACCGGAGCCTGCACAGACCACCGGCAGGCTGGCACAGCCCCCCGGCAGGCCGGCACAGACCACCGGAGCCTGCACAGACCCCCTGGCAGGCCGGCACAGCCCCCCGAAAGGCCCGTACAGACCCCAGAGAGGCTGTACAAGGGCAGGAAAGGGTTTTTCTTATTCCGATACCGGAAGTCCCATAGACTTGAATGGGACTTCCGGTATCGGAATCGGCGATACCGATACTTTTTTTAAAGATCGGCCGATACCATCCGATACGATACTTTGAAGTATCGGACGGTATCGCTCAACTCTAGTCATAGCAAAAGCAGGTTTTAGAGGAAACTGTCGACGTTTTAATTTAAAAGGTAACCCAGTTTCTGAAGGACACAAATCGATGCGTGGAATAAACACAATGTCTCCTTCAGCTGAGCCAGTAATCACTTTAGCCTGTATGATGTTGTGGAGTAAGGCAATGACAATGAGGCGAGTGCCATTGCAGAGACCTTTCTTGGTGTTTAGGTTTCTTAATAGCATCACAATGGTGCCAATTTTAAGTTTTAAGAGATGTGATGGCATTCCTGATGGTGTCAGAGAGTTTAAAAATTCAACTGGGTAGTTTTCACATTCCTCTGCCTCATCAGCATCGACAGAATCATCACTTGTATATACAGTATAATCACCACTAATGCGATCCATTACTTTACAGTTCAGAAAATCGACGTCATCATTTTTCGGACATAGTATAGCATGTGATGCAGCAGTGTCGAGGCTTTGTTGGTCATTAACATCAATGCAAATATGGTCTCCAAAGATCTCGGTTACTATAGAGCCAGTGCAAAGCATGTCTGGAGGAATTTCAATGACATCCTCTCCAAGGTTATGTTCATTAGACAGCTCACCATTTCCAAGTTTAAGCAACCAAGTGCTGTATTCAGGATCAGTGGAGCGCATGTTGTTAATTAGCGGTAGTCTGGTAAAATGTTGCCAATGTTCTGAATATTTAATGCAGGAATCTACAATGTCTATTCTTGTTCCATGAGCGATGACGGGAAGACATTGTCTGAAGTCTCCTCCAAGAACAATAACTTTACCTCCAAATGGTGTTTTATTTTTTTCAGCAACATTTGTTGTCATGATGTCACGTAGAAGTCTATCTATCACATTCAATGCATGTTTTTGGACTATAGTGCACTCATCAATAATAAAAAGTTTTGTACTCTGTAAATGTTTTCCTGCATTTGTATCGTTTTTAATCCTGGAAACAGATGTTTCATTGATCGGAATAGGTATGCCATATTGAAAGTGGATTGTTCGGCCTCCTTGTATCAAGTTAGATGCTATTCCTGTAGTTGCTGCAGGTGACACAATTTCTCCTTGTCCTCTTAAATGATGTGTAAGTAGATGGTATAGGTAGGTCTTTCCACTGCCACCAGGTCCATCGAGAAAAAAGCACTTTGGTATTAAACTGCTATTTTGTAAAGCTTCAGTAATGACATCATAGGCAAAAAGTTGCTCCTGATTAAGAGTTTCTTTCATCTCTGCAGCTTTTTTTAACTCATAATCCTTATCATATTGTTTAAGGAGTTGTTTAATATTTTTTGCTGGGCGTGGTAAATTATAATCAGCAAAAGTTTTTCCATGGACTATGAGGACATCTTGGACATCTTTCATAGCATATCCTTCACAATCGATACACTCTTCAGTGTTGCTGTGGTATGTATGACAATAGTCTTGTAAAAAATGGTCCTTAAATTCATTCCACAATTCAAGTGGATTACTGGGGGGGCCAAAAATACAGATATAAGCAAACATGTCTCTAAGTTGGGAAGGCATGTTAAGAATGCAAGCATCTGTTAAAGTATGTCTCCAGATGCTATCATCGAATAAAAATCCAAGTGCTAACGCAGCATCCTTAAAGGTTTCATGCATAACTCCATTGACGGTTTTAATGCTGTCAAAACTGGTAGCAGCTTTTACATGCAGTAACAACAAACGTAAATAATAGCGTTCTTGGTCTTTCACACTAACAGTATACATTCTTCCAATAACTGTGAGACCCCCTCGTTTTCTTTGTTCCCATGTGCCTTGTTTCCAAACGTAGTGTTCTGGAATTTTGCGGTAGAAATAGTTATGTGCATTGTGGTCGATCTTATTAAGGTTGAAATACGCCATAAGTGTAGAATTGGAATTGAGCTTTTGATGGATGTTGTCTGCAGAGTCATTCTCATGAAAATAGAGTGGTTGAGAATTAGGCAGATGTACGGCTAGGCGAATGATGGCATGAGATTGTTTATGCATAGGAAAAGCAAATATCCGCCATGCAGCCTCAGGTGCACTAACATATCTGGTATCCGTAAATTGGTGTGTTTCATCATGTTGGATGTTATTTTGGGAAATTTCAAGGTTGGCTTTGTCATGTCCTTTGTAAACGTATTTAAATAAATATTTTACACTTTGAATGGAAGCACATATTTCTACATTAATATGGCACTTGTATTTGGTGAGTAAAAATGGGTTATATGGAACTACCCATGAATTGTCAATCGTCTTAGAATGGTGTTCATATGTTTTGCCAATGGGTCTGCGGCAAGTGGGATAGCCATCCTTTTCTTTGATGGTATATGGTTGGTTTTGTTTTGGGAAACCTTTGCTACACTTTCCAAGATCCATACAGGGAGAATTAGGATTGTGTTCTCCACAGGGACCATAAATCATGTGTTGAAGAACAATGTTATGGAGCTGAGGGTAGATTGTTTCATCAGGTATTTCAGCCCAGACTATATTGTCTATGTCCGCCTCAGTCCGTAATTTAGACAGGCTGTCAAGAATAATTAAAATATGAGCGTGTGGGAGACCACGCTTCTGAAATTCAATGACATGGACCATTGCAGTGACCTTTCCAAATAATCCACTGCTAATGTCTTTTAAGAGGGATTCCAGTTTAATTTTAAAGACATGTGCAACCAAGTCTGGTCTGTGTTCAACACACTGCCACGGTTCTAAATGTGTAGTAATCTCATTCCACTTAGGATTACATGTCATGGTGATAAATAGATCTGGTCGACCATACTTTGTAACAATAGCCATAGCATCCTGGTAGCGCTGCTGCATGTTTCTTGGACTGCCTTCAAAAGAAGATGGTAAAATGACGGTTTTCCCAATAGGGATGCCCTTTTGAACCGATTTTTTGAGTAGATGTTCTTGAAGGAGGCAGTAATCCTCCACTTTTAAATCTTTTTGGTGTTTGCGGATGTAATGTAGGCGATTAGCTTCGATTTTGACATAAGCATCTACTAAATATTGCTGTGTTAGCTTACCACCATTGAGGAGTGGATTAAAGTAATTTCTGACAGATAACATATAGCAATAGTATTGGAGTTGAGTGATCCTCCTCAAACTTTTGCCTTGTTGTTTGAGTGCATCATGCCATCCTTGGTCTCCATAAGGGAAAAATATTGGATAGAGGAGGGCATCCAAATTGCTATGGAGAATACTAATTTGTTGTGTTTTTGGAGCTAAAGGGTTATGGGGATCAGGTTTTAAATGAATTAATATGTCTCTATTGAAAGGTGGCTCACCATTGTCATTTTGAAACACGACTGCTACTTCACTGACAGTGGGATTATTGTAGCGTCGAGGGTCTTGAGTACGATCTTGTTTAATAGCCATAGTGATGTTTGGCATGACAGTTCCGTTTTGTAGAGATTTAATTTTTTCTGGTTCCTCCACATCACGTAACATTTGATAAGCTTCCACAAAAGGATTAATAGTTTGGATTTGAAGGGCAATAATGTTCATCAATGTAGGATGACATTTTTGATTTTCTTTACATCGTAAGCGTTGTTCGTTTGCAGTAGTGGTATCGAGAATGTAAAGTTGGGCAAATACGCGTTGCTGGTCATCTGAGGGATGTAGTGTTCCAGTTCTATGATAGATCTGGCCATGTATGCGGAAACAGTATGGGCCATATCCAGGAGGTGGTGAAATATTTGCACCCATGGAGGCAAAAGCAAAGGAACTGTTAATACTTCGAATATTATCCATGAAATTTTTGCTAAATTCACTTTGCCCTTTCAGCAAACGTGTAAAGACATCAGGATATTGTAGTATGGGTACATGGACTTTACCCTTCTGACAGCAGAGCGTAAAGTTGTTATCAGAAGGTATCTCTGCTACAAAATGCAAAGCTTCGAAATGCTCACATACATGGGTCATGTCACCACAGCTGTGTTCGGTAATACTATTTTCATCATTAGTGAAAATGTGAGGTTGTAGTAGAAGTGCATGTCCAACCGATGGGGTGCGCCTAGTTTTGAGACCAACGTATATTTGTCTTGGTTGCACTTTCTGCGGGCTAACTGCAGCTTGTATGTGAAGAAACTGTGCGTTGGTATTGAATGGTGGTATTGATAGGGCAGAAACAGATTGCTGATTAGTTATGTCAGTGAACGGCATATAGGATGAAGTGTGGTAGTAACTTGTTCCACATGCTGATGTGGAAGCATCCTGTTGTGAGTCTACTAATAATGATGAGGAAGAAGCCGTCTGTTGTTGGCGGTGATGGCGTGTAGAGGCTTCTTCAGCCAATGTAATAGATTTAGAGTTAGGGGATTCGTGTGTGAGACGACGGCGTTTATAAGCCTTAATCTTGTCAAGTCGATGCTGTTTTTCCTCAGGAGTCTCATTAGCACGGCGTTGTTTTTGTCGTAGTGCTAAAGCTGCTTTCCTTTCACTGGCATTGGCATACTGTGCATCGGTATTGAATGGTGGTATTGATAGGGCAGAAACAGATTGCTGATTAGTTATGTCAGTGAACGGCATATGGGATGAAGTGTAGCAGTAAATTGTTCCACATGCTGATGTGGAAGCATCCTGTTGTGAGTCTAATAATAATGATGAGGAAGAGGCCGTCTGTTGTCGGCGGTGATGGCGTGCAGAGGCTTCTTCAGCCAATCTTATGGATTTAGAGTTAGGGGATTCGTGTGTGAGGCGACGGCATTTATAAGCCTTAATCTTCTCAAGGCGATGGTGTTTTTCCTCAGGAGTCTCATTAGCACGGCGTTGTTTTTGTCGTAGTGCTAAAGCTGCTTTCCTTTCACTGGCATTGGCATACTTTTTGTTATGACTCATGTTGGCACAGGTAAAGGAGTCTATTTGTCAGTTATCTGGCAGTGAAGAAGGCGTCCTGGAGTATTGTAGAGTAAACAGATACTAATTGACCCTGTAATTGCCCAGCAGTAGTTATGAAGTGGTAGTGGCAAATTGGCCCTGTAGTTAGACACCGGCAGAGGAGCAAGGCAGCAGTAGTTATGGCGGTAGAGGCAAATTGGCCCTGTAATTAGACACCGGCAGAGGAGCAAGGCAGCAGTAGTTATGGCGGTAGAGGCAAATTGGCCCTGTAATTAGACACCGGCAGAGGAGCAAGGCAGCAGTAGTTATGGCGGTATAGGCAAATTGGCCCTGTAATTAGACACCGGCAGAGGAGCAAGGCAGCAGTAGTTATGGCGGTAGAGGCAAATTGGCCCTGTAATTAGACACAGGCAGTGAACAGTCAGAAGAGCAAGGCAGCAGTACTTATGGCGGTAGAGGCAAATTGGCCCTGTAATTAGACACCGGCAGAGGAGCAAGGCAGCAGTAGTTATTGCGGTATTGGCAAATTGACCCTGTAATTAGACACCAGCAGAGGAGCAATGCAGCAGTAGTTATGGCGGTAGAGGCAAATTGGCCCTGTAATTAGACACCGGCAGAGGAGCAAGGCAGCAGTAGTTATGGCGGTAGAGGCAAATTGGCCCTGTAATTAGACACCGGCAGAGGAGCAAGGTAGCAGTAGTTATGGCGGTAGAGGCAAATTAGCCCTGTAATTAGACACCGGCAGAGGAGCAAGGCAGCAGTAGTTATGGCGGTAGAGGCAAATTAGCCCTGTAATTAGACACCGGCAGAGGAGCAAGGCAGCAGTAGTTATGGCGGTAGAGGCAAATTGGCCTTGTAATTAGACACCGGCAGTAAACAGGCAGATGACCAAAGCAGCAGTAGTTATGGCGATAGAGGCAAATTGGCCCTGTAATTAGACACTGGCAGAGGACAAAGGCAGCAGTAGTTATGGCAGTATAGGCAAATTGGCCCTGAAATTAGACACCGGCAGAGGACAAAGGCAGTAGTTATGGCGGTATAGGGAAATTGGTCCTGTAATTAGACACCGGCAGAGGAGCAAGGCAGCAGTTGTTATGGCGGTACAGGCAAATTGGTCCAGTAATTAGACACCGGCAGAGGACAAAGGCAGCAGTAGTTATGGCGGTAGAGGCAAATTAGCCCTGTAATTAGACACCGGCAGAGTAGCAAGGTAGCAATAGTTATGGCGGTAGAGGCAAATTGGTCCAGTAATTAGACACCGGCAGTAAACAGGCATAGGACCAAGGCAGCAGTAGTTATGGTGGTACAGGCAATGCCAAGCGTCCGCACAGCAAGTCGGCGTGAGGTAAATGACGCAATTTCACGAATGCAAGATGGCGTCGGCGAAAAATCGCGAGATTTCGCCAACGTCGTTAACACCTCTTGCCATGTTAACCCTCAACACACCACACCGCCTCAACACACACTCCTCTCACCTTTCACCTCCACTCATGTCCACTCACTCTTTCACTCCACATACGTTCCTTTCTCTCACTCCATTTCTCATACTCACACCGTCATCGTCGCTGCCCCGACATCTTCCTCCGCCGCCGCGATCCAGGATCCAGACGTTCTCCAGGCCGCCGACATGTTCTTGCGGGACGCCATCTTGGATTTCGTGAAATCCTGCGATATTCAAGATAGCGTCGCCGCAACAACATGTCGCTGGCGTGGACGACATCGGGATCCAAAAAGATGGCGTCGGCAAAATCTCGCGAGATTACGCCGACCCCATTTTGGATCCCGATGTCGCCCACGCCAGCGACATATTCTTGCGGGACGCCATCTTGGATGTCGTGAAGTCCCGCGATATTCAAGATGGCGTCGCCGCAACAACATGTCGCTGGCATGGGCGACATCGGGATCCAAAATGAAGTCGGCGTAATCTCGCGAGATTTCGCCGACGCCATCTTTTTGGATCCCGATGTCGTCCACGCCAGCGACATATTGTTGCGGCGACGCCATCTTGAAACTCGCGGGACTTCACGACATCCAAGATGGCATCCCGCAAGAACATGTCGGCGGCCTGGAGAACGTCTGGATCCTGGATCGCGGCGGCGGAGGAAGATGTCGGGGCAGCGACGATGATGGTGTGAGTATGAGAAACGGAGTGAGAGAAAGGAACGTATGTGGAGTGAAAGAGTGAGTGGACATGAGTGGAGGTGAAAGGTGAGAGGAGTGTGTGTTGAGGCGGTGTGGTGTGTTGAGGGTTAACATGTGCGTGTGTGTGTGGTGACGTCACCGGTTACAACTGGACGGAAGTTGTTACAACCGGAAGCTGGTTAGGGCATTTATTATTATAGATAGGGGGACCATACTTTTTTAGGCTCCCCCATTTTCAAAGCTAGTAAAGGCTAAGCATACAGTTGTGAGCTGATATTAATAGCTTGGAAAGCTCCATGGGTATTACCCCTGTCCAAGGCTATAAACATTGGTCCCAAGCCGTTGACTTTCCTTCTGCTAGATATGAAGATTATGCAACAGCCCAAGCCATTTTTTTCAGAAAAATAAAAATTAAATATATATACAGTAAGCTTCACGCAAACTGTACTAATTGTATGTGTCACAGACATCTATATATCTATCTATTCTATGTGTATATACTATAAGTAATCCATATATTCTATGCTGTCGGCTCCTGCTGTGATTTTACAGAAGACGACTGCTGAATTCCCGTTTTTTCTTCTATCTATCTATCTATCTATCTATCTAATATATATATATATATATATATATATACATATAAAGTATATGTGTATGTCACTGACATCTATATATCTATGCATTCTATGTGTATATATCTATTCTATTCTATCCTGTCTCTCTGTGATTTTACTGTTCACGGCACATGATTTACTGGCTTTTGTTCTGAACATATTCGCTCATCTCTACTGTCTAGTGATGAGCGAATTAGATTGAAAAACGATCATCAAATATAAAATCAACACGAATGTGGCACATTCGGATTCATGATCGGAAACACAAGAACATTTTTAAAAATTGGAAACATAAAAAGTATGTTTCCAATTTTTAAAAATGTTCTTGTGTTTCCGATCATGAATCCGAATGTGCCACATTCGTGTTGATTTTTATTTTTAAATTTTATGTGTGCACATTGTGACTAGCCAATGAGGGTGCAAGAAACATCCACAATGTCCTGATACAATGGCTTGTGTCATTGGCTGCTGAAATGACATGTCACTCTTCATATAAATAGCGGACATCTTGTTTTAGCACCATTTTGACAATGTAAAAGCACAGAGAGGCTGCTCCAGATTCTGGGACTGTTTGCTGATAGATTTTAGCTAGATAGCTAGGTGTTTGTTTCTTAGTAAGATAGTTTAGATAGCTAGTGCCTTGTGTGGCTGTGAAATCAACCTTCCAGCAATTTTTTTAGTGAGGTCCACAGATAATGACAGCAGTGCACATTTCATAGAATGAGTTATGCACTGCTTGTATTGTGCTCCATGCATGAGTAGACCTTTTTCACATCTTATTTTTCACCTGCTAAATGTGAAACAGCATGCCATATCCCACCTTGTCATTTAGTGGTGTTGTGAAATTGTTCTGTTGGCAAGGAAAAAACAATTTTTAAGGCTGTTGTGTTGTGAGTTCATTTTCCCCTTCACTACTGAGGCCCGAGGAACTCCCTCTTCTGGTAAAGAAAGGTAGTGAGCCTGATTATCAAACACCTGAGGCTGATGATGATGACTGGCTGAGTGGAGTTACTGACTGGATATAAGGCTGCCAACGCCCTTCTGCCCTGCGGGTGATTTCTCTGTGGGATCCTTGGAGACCAGTCTGAATTCCTGCTCCTCTAAAGCTAAGTTTGCTGCTCGGCTTTTTGCATTTGTGCTTTGACTTTGTTTTGCTTTGTTTTTCTGGATTTCTGCCATTCCCTGCTGGGGTGTGCTGAATTCCTTTAGCTCTGTCTTCTGAAAATACCTGAGTGCTGATTTAGTTTTTGAAGCCTAGCTGCTTCAGGGTCTTTTTCATATCAGCTTGTTGGCTTATGTCTTTGATAGGGTTTTGGCAGATTGCAGACAGCAGCCTTCCTGTCCTTTCCTATCTAGGTAGTTTTGGGCCCCGGCTATGCTCAGCCTATCTTTCTGTCTGTGTTAGTGTTTTCATCTTGCTTCACCGTCATTATATGTTGGGGGCTGCCTATTGCTTTGGGGTCTGCTCTGGGGCAGTTTAGATTTCCCCTTTCTTTCTTTAGGCCTATTTAATTCTCCGGCTGTGATCGAGGGGTCTAGGGCATCGTAGGAACCCCCCACGGCTACTGCTAGTTGTGTTGATAGGTTCAGGGGTCTGCAATCTGATAGTTGCCAACTTCTCTGGTTTTCTGGACTTAGCTTGTATTTCTGTTTTTGCCTCCTACGGTGACTCATTCATAACAGAATCACCTGCCATACCGCAGATCCTAGGGTACTCAATAGCAGGAAAGAATTGTAAAAAAAAAAAAAAAAAATGAGTGTGTATATTTTTTCCTCTATATCTCTGAGGCCGTAGGGGGAATTTTTTTTTTCTCTCAATGGAGATAAAGCAATTGTCTGATCGTGTGGAGCAGCTCGCTGCGGAAGTGCGGGGAATTTCCGCCTACCTTGCTCATTCACATGCTGCTGAACCAAAGATTCCTACACCTGATGTATTTTTTGGGGATCGGTCTAAATTTTTGAATTTCAAAAATAATTGTAAATTATTTTTTGCCTTGAAGCCTAACTCGTCAGGGAGCTCCGCGCAGCAGGTTAAAATTGTCATCTCTTTGCTGCGTGGCGATCCCCAGGATTGGGCGTTTTCTTTGAAACCAGATGATCCTATTCTGACTAATGTGAACGCATTTTTTCAGGCCTTGGGGTTGTTGTATGATGAACCTAATGCCATTGATCAGGCTGAAAAGACCCTGCTGGCATTGAACCAGGGTCGTGATTCTGAAGAATTGTACTGTCAAAAATTCCGAAAGTGGGCAGTACTTACTACCTGGAATGATAATGCCTTGGCTGCTCTCTTTCGGAAGGGGTTGTCAGAAGCCATAAAAGATACTATGGTGGGATTTCCTGTTCCCTCTGGTCTTGACGATTCTATGTCATTAGCCATTTAGGTTGATCGGCGTTTGCGCGAACGCAAAGCTGCACGAGAGCTGTTGCCACCTGTTGAACAAATGTCTGAACCTATGCAATGTGATAGAGTTTTTTCCAGAGAGCAGCGTCAGGAGTTCAGAAGGCGCAATAAGTTGTGTTTTTTCTGTGGAGATGCCTCGCATATTATTTCTGTCTGTCCTAAACGAGAGAGACGCTTTGCACACACGTTTTCTGTTGGGGGTGTTCAACCTAAGTTTCTTCTGGCTATTACTCTGATCTGCTCCCTGTCCACATTTTCCGCAAAGGCTTTTGTGGATTTGGGAGCAGCCCTAAACCTAATGGACTTGGATTTTGCTAAACGTTGTGGATTTCCGATGACACCTCTGCAGACGCCTATCCCTTTGAGGGGGATTGATGCTACTCCTTTGGCTAAAAATAAACCTCAGTTTTGGACCCAGGTGGTAATGCGGGTCGCCCCAGACCATCAAGAAAATTGCAGATTTTTGGTGTTGCATAATCTGCATGATACTATTGTTCTAGGGTTTCCCTGGTTACAAATTCATAATCCAGTTTTGGATTGGAAATCTGTGTCTGTGGTGAGTTGGGGTTGTCGGTGTGCCTTTAGTGAGGCTCCGGTGTTTTCCACCTCTCCTCAGTCGCATGATGTTCCTGATTATTTGGCGGACTTTTATGATGTATTTAGTGAGAATGAGTCTGCGTCTCTGCCTCCTCATAGGAGTTATGACTGTGCAATTGAACTGAGCCCGGGGTGTAAATTTCCCAAGGGTCGGCTCTTCAATTTATCTGTACCCAAGCACGAGGCTATGCAATCCTATATTAAGGAGGCGTTGGAGAAGGGTCATATTAAACCATCCTCGTCACCCTTAGGTGCCGGTTTTTTTTTTTGTAGCCAAAAAGGATGGATCATTAAGACCTTGTATTGATTATCGTGCCCTCAACAAAATTACTGTTAAATATCATTATCCGTTACCCCTGATTTCTAATCTATTCTCCAGACTTAAAGGTGCTTGCTGGTTTACCAAGCTTGACCTCAGGGGGGCGTATAATCTTATTCGCATTAAGCATGGGGATGAATGGAAGACGGCGTTTAATACTCCAGAGGGACATTTTGAGTACCTGGTGATGCCTTTTGGGCTCACTAATGCCCCTTCTGTCTTCCAGTGCTTCATGAACGATATTTTCTGAGATTTTGTCAATAAATTTTTGATTATCTATCTGGATGATATTTTGATCTTCTCCAAGGATTGGGATTCTCACGTGGAACATATTCGGACTGTGTTCCGGATCTTGAGGGAGAATTCCCTGTATGTCAAAGGATCTAAATGCCTTTTTGGAGTACAGAGGATTTCTTTTTTGGGATTTATTTTGTCCCCGCCAACTATTGAAATGGACCCGGCCAAGGTACAGGCCATTTATGATTGGGTTCAGCCCACTTCTTTGAAGGCCCTCCAGAAGTTTTTGGGTTTTGCTAATTTTTATCGGAAATTTATAGCAAAATTTTCTAGTATTGCCAAGCCATTGACTGATTTGACTAAGAAGGGTGCTGATGTGTTAAATTGGTCTCCAGAGGCTGTTTCTTCCTTTCAGGAGCTGATGCGAAGATTCACCTCCGCCCCGGTTTTGCGGCAACCTGATGTCTCACTTCCATTCCAGGTAGAGGTGGATGCTTCTGAGATTGGTGCAGGAGCTGTTTTGTTACAAAAGGATCCTGTAACATCTAAAATGAATCCCTGTGCTTTCTTTTCCCGAAAGTTCTCTCCATCTGAACGTAACTATGATGTGGGGAATAGGGAACTGTTGGCCATGAAATGGGCATTTGAGGAGTGGAGACATTGGTTGGAGGGAGCTAAGCATCAAGTCGTGGTCCTCACTGACCACAAGAATTTGATTTACCTAGAGTCGGCTAAGCGCTTGAACCCTAGACAGGCTAGGTGGGCCTTGTTTTTTACACGTTTTCATTTTGTGGTTTCTTTTCTTCCTGGAACGAAGAATGTCAAGGCAGACGCCCTCTCTAGGAGCTTCTTTGCTGATTCTCCTGTGGTGACCAAGCCTGCTACCATCTTAGGCGAAGGGGTAGTTCTTTCTGCCATCTCGCCCGATTTGAGACGTGCTCTGGAAGAGTTCCAGGAGGACAAACCTGAGCGTTGTCCCAGTGGAAAGTTGTATGTTCCTGACCAGTGGAAGAAGAGAGTGATGTCTGAAGTTCATTGCTCTGCTTTGGCTGGTCATCCAGGTATTTTTGGTACTAGAGATCTGGTGAGCCGGTTTTTTTGGTGGCCCTCCTTGTCTCGTGATGTCAGGAATTTTGTGCAGTCCTGTGGGACGTGCTCCCGGTCTAAATCGTGTTCTCGCTCTAGTGGGTTGTTGATGCCTTTGCCTGTCCCCAAGAGGCCATGGACCCATATTTCAATGGATTTCATCTCTGATATGCCTGTCTCTCAAAGGATGACTGTTATTTGGGTGATTTGTGATAGGTTCTCTAAGATGGTTCATCTTGTACCACTCCCTAAGTTGCCGTCTTCCTCTGAGTTGGTGCCCCTGTTTTTACAACAGGTGGTTCGTTTGCACGGGATTCCTGAGAACATTGTATCTGACAGAGGAGTCCAGTTTGTGTCTAGATTTTGGAGAACTTTCTGTTCCAGGCTGGGAATTCAGTTGTCCTTCTCCTCTGCTTTTCACCCTCAGACCAATGGGCAGACAGAGAGAACAAACCAGACCTTGGAGTCATATTTGAGATGTTTTATTTCTGCTGATCAGGATGATTGGGTTTCATTTTTGCCCTTGGCCGAATTTGCTTTAAATAATAGAGCTAGTTCTGCCACTTTGACGTCACCTTTTTTTCGTAACTTTGGGTTTCATCCTCGATTTTCTTCAGGGCAGGTGGAGCCCTCTGCCTGCCCAGGTGTTGACACTGTGGTGGAGAGAATGCACCAGATCTGGGACCAAGTGGTGGATGAGTTATCTCTCTCCCAGGAAAAGGCCCAGCGGTTTTCCAACCGACATAGGACCATTGGTCCCCAGTTTAAGGTTGGTGATATGGTGTGGTTATCATCAAAAAATATTGCTATGAAGGTGGCTTCTCCTAAGTTTAAGCCTAGATTTATTGGACCTTACAAGATTGTGGAGATTTTTAATCCGGTCTCTTTTCATTTGGCTCTTCCTGTCACATTTAAAATCCATAATGTGTTCCATAAATCTTTGTTGAAGAGGTTTGTTGAACCTGTTGTTCCGGGGGTGGCACCTCCAGATCCTGTATTGGTTGAAGGTAACATGGAATATGAGGTAGAGAAACTACTGGATTCCCGTCTGGCTAGACGGAGACTCCAGTATTTGGTTAAGTGGAAGGGTTATGGTCAGGAGGATAATTCCTGGGTCTCTGCCTCTGATATTCATGCCAAAAGGTTGGTGCGTGCCTTTCATCGGGCACACCCTGATCGCCCTGGTGGCGTAGTTGAGGGTTCGGTGACCCCTCCTCAAGGGGGAGGTACTGTTGTGAGTTCGTTTTCCCCTTCACTACTGAGGCCCGAGGAACTCCCTCTCCTGGTAAAGAAAGGTAGTGAGCCTGATTATCAAACACCTGAGGCTGATGATGATAACTGGCTGAGTGGAGTTACTGACTGGATATAAGGCTGCCAACGCCCTTCTGCCCTGCGGGTGATTTCTCTGTGGGATCCTTGGAGACCAGTCTGAATTCCTGCTCCTCTAAAGCTAAGTTTGCTGTTCGGCTTTTTGCATTTGTGCTTTGACTTTGTTTTGCTTTGTTTTTCTGGATTTCTGCCATTCCCTGCTGGGGTGTGCTGAATTCCTTTAGCTCTGTCTTCTGAAAATACCTGAGTGCTGATTTAGTTTTTGAAGCCTAGCTGCTTCAGGGTCTTTTTCATATCAGCTTGTTGGCTTATGTCTTTGATAGGGTTTTGGCAGATTGCAGACAGCAGCCTTCCTGTCCTTTCCTATCTAGGTAGTTTTGGGCCCTGGCTTTGCTCAGCCTATCTTTCTGTCTGTGTTAGTGTTTTCATCTTGCTTCACCGTCATTATATGTTGGGGGCTGCCTATTGCTTTGGGGTCTGCTCTGGGGCAGTTTAGATTTCCCCTTTCTTTCTTTAGGCCTATTTAATTCTCCAGCTGTGAACAAGGGGTCTAGGGCATCGTAGGAACCCCCCACGGCTACTGCTAGTTGTGTTGATAGGTTCAGGGATCTGCAATCTGATAGTTGCCAACTTCTCTGGTTTTCTGGACTTAGCTTGTATTTCTGTTTTTGCCTCCTACGGTGACTCATTCATAACACTGTTGCTACCGTGTTTCACCATGCCATTGTGACACCCCAGAGTCCAGTTGTCACAGTGACATTGCCTCCCTCTAAGAAGTGAAGTCATGCTTGGAGGCAGAAGGGGGGCCCCCATGCCAGGTAACATAGATTAAATCACAATTCCTGCTGCAGGCCAGAAAAGGGAGCTGCCTTATAAATTCTGGCCAGCAGAGGGGATTGGTGAGTCAGCTGGAAATCAGCTGAGGGAGTTGTCATGGAAACGAGAGGAGCTGTGAGCAAATAACAGACAGTTAAATCTGAGGTAAAAAGATCTTTCTGGAAGATCCAGTCAGTTGACGACGGGGCGCTGATCTGAGAGGAGTTGAGGTGGGAGAGCTATTCTGTGAAGAGGGAAAGGGACAAGAGCAGAAACAGAGAGGTTCTGTGGAAGCTAAAAACTGCATATAGCAGACTCCAGAGCGAAGCGCTAATAGTGAGAAAAGGGACGTCAGAGTCCTTGGTGGTCAGGAGCTGTATGTTCTGATTGCTGAATCTGAAAGTACAAGGGACTGTAAGTTCCTGAGCGACATCGAACACCTGAGGGCACGGCAGCGGATAAGGAGCCCGGGTCTGATGGTGAAAAGGACGGTACCCATGCAATAGGCTCATGCTGACAGCCGTACAGGTTAGAGAAACCATCACGAAATAGAGGGTCGCAACATAGTTACAAACAGCAGAGACCCACACACAAAGCGCAGAAGGAAGGCCCCAAACCCCCACCTAGCAGAGTGGATCCCCTGAATGCCTCAAGGCGAGTCAGCCTCAATCCATCACCTTTATGTGGTAGTCAGGATTGCAACGAATTGCCAGAAAAAGGTAAAGAAACTGCATCTCTCTGTGTCCTTCTCTCATTTCTTTGCACCCCAACGTTCACCACCATCTTAACTATTAATCAAATATATATGCCCTGGGACTATTGCTCTACTTGTGGAAAGCTATTTTCGCCTCAGCTGCCAACCACCAGCAGTCTCAGGGGAACAACAACGCAGCGCTGGTCGCCTCTGACCAGAAAACCACAGGTGGCATCACATATAATAGTTAAACCAAGGAGGGCACCACCAAATACAATAGTGGGATCCTCCTCCAGTCAGCAAGAAAATAGTACTATATACATGTAGAAAAGCTACTGACCAAAAAAGCAGGGATCACCAAAAATAATGATAATTTTTATTAGACAACCATTGACAACACACATATAAAAACAGTTAAAAATCATAACACATGATAGATCATACACAAGGCTCCTGATAAAGCCAAACAAGCATCCCCCATGGAGCTAAAATAGTTGGGCAGTAAATATTTATTGTATTGGTGAGGAAATTAAGCTGTCTGTAGACCTCATGCATGTTAAAATAAAAAATTCTGTTGTTAAACGTGATACATTCCCCCATATCCCACATTGTAATTATGTGGTGGCGAAATTGAACAGTCTGCAGACCTCATGCACATTATAAAAAAAATTGCAGATAAATTTCATACAGCCCACCATATCCCATGTTGTAATATTGCGGCGGTGAAATAAAGCTGTCTGCAGAGCTCATGCACATTCAAAAAATACTTTTTTTCTGTTTGCTAAACGTCATACAACCTGCCAAATCCCATGATGTAATTTTGTGGCAGTGAAATTAAGCTGTCTTCAGACTTCATGCACACTAAAAAAAAAATTCTGTTTCTAAACGTGATCTAGCCCCCGATAACCCATGTTTCAATTTTGTGAGTGAAATGAAGCTGTCTACAGAGCTCATGCCCCCCCAAAAAATACATTTTTCTGTTGCTAAACGTGATACAGCCCACCATGTCCCAAGTTGTAATTTTGTGGAGAGGAAATTAGCCTGTCTGTAGAACTCATGCACATTAAAAAAATCTGTTGTTAAGTATGATACAGACTGCCAGATCCCATGATGTAATTTTGTGGTGGTAAAATTAAATTGTCTGCAGACCTCATGCACACTAAAAAAAAAATTCTGCTGCTAAACATAACACAGCCCACCATATCCCACATTATAATTTTGTGGCAATGAAATGAAGCTGTCTGCAGAGCTTATGCACATTCCAAAAAAAATTTTCTGTTGCTAAACCTGATACAACCCACCATATCCCAAGTTGTAATTTTGTGGCGGTGAAATTAAGCTGTCTGTAAACCTCATGCATATTGAAAAAAAAATTCTGTTGCTAAATGTGATACAGCCTGTGATATCCCACGCTGTAATTTTGTGGTGGTAAAATTAAGCTGTTTACAGACCTCACGCACATTAACCTTCGTCAGGCTGCATAATTTTACAATGTTAACAGGCTGCAGAGGTACAATTGTACCTTCATATATACCTCCACTGTGGGACGACTTTCTCCTTTACTTGGATTCAGAAACTAAAGTTCATTCAGCTAAAAATGTTATGCTGATATCTATTGGCCAGTGTTGTTACTGCTCACTTATGTTGCTGTCAATTAAGTTGATTCAAACTGAGAGTGGCTTCTACTTCTCTTCCTGCCTCCCTCCTCTCAGTAGCCATTTTGCTGTTCATCTCATTGCTGTGAGCACACACATTTCTAGGCTTGTGAAGTCAGTTATAACTTCATTCGCCTTATGTGGGGACAGAACAGTCAGAAATTGTCTTTGAGCCTGGACTTGGCTTACATATATTTTGTATGAAACTTATCACTTTAGGTATGATTTTTATACGAACAATGGATAATAATTAGTATCTACATATTGTTTTACGATGTTTTACTTATATTCAGCACAAAATAAAGATGGTGGCTCTGTTACAATTTTCCTATTGGTCGAAAAAACATTCGAAGATGGAATGAAAATTCTGAAACCGTATACGGTTTACATAATATATAAATGACATTTATAAATAATTATCACTAGAAATAATTTACTTTTTTATCTGCACTTTAGAATCGAGTTTCATTCTGCTTGCCACGTGTTACTGAACTAAATTACGAAGCCAAAATTCATCTACCAAGTCATCATGAGTGATAGTGATGCTGGATCTAGTTTCCGCCATAATCCAAGAAAACGTGTTTGCAGGTTAGTATCATTTTGTGAAAAGCCAATAATGTAGTATTGTGTAGTATTTCGGAAAATTATTTATTTTTCATTTTTTCATATTTACAGATTTACGTCTGACGAAATAATGCGAATGCTAGAAGAATCTGATTCTGAGCATGAAGAAGAACCATATGTTGCATCTGATGATGAAAACTATGTACCACAAGTGGATGTTACTGAAGAAGATTCAGACATTTAACAAGAAATGGTCATAGAGCAGGAAAAAGAATACGACTCAGACGAAAGTGTTGAGGATGAGTCTGTGCCTCAAAGTGCAGGCGACATTTGGACTGCTAAGGATAAAACTCAATGGTGTAGTGATCCACTGCCAAATGCACAAACAAAATCTTGTAATGTCCTACGACAAAGAGGTGGCCCTGTAGCAATCAGAAACCTGTATACAGAAAAAGAGATATTCAAGTCAATCATGACTCCCGAGATGTGTGACATCATATTACGAGAAACGAATCGAAAGGCCAAGAGAGTTTGTGATGCTTACAACAACGAACTGGTACAACGTTTTCCTGATTCTTCTGAACGGCCACCACAAAAAACATTCAAGCAATTTACTGAAACTCAACTCTGTTATGAATGAGTCACCATAGGAGGCAAAAACAGAAATACAAGCTAAGTCCAGAAAACCAGAGAAGTTGGCAACTATCAGATTGCAGACCCCTGAACCTATCAACACAACTAGCAGTAGCCGTGGGGGGTTCCTATGATGCCCTAGACCCCTCGATCACAGCCGGAGAACTACATAGCCTAAAGACAGAAAGGGAAATCTAAACTGCCCCAGAGCAGACCCCAAAGCAATAGGCAGCCCCCAACATATAATGACGGTGAAGCAAGATGAAAACACTAACACAGACAGAAAGATAGACTGAGCAAAGACGGGGCCCCAAAACTACCTAGATAGGAAAGGACAGGAAGGCTGCTGTCTGCAATCTGCCAAAACCCTATCAAAGACATAAGCCAACAAGCTGATATGAAAAAGGCCCTGAAGCAGCTAGGCTTCAAAAACTAAATCAGCACTCAGGTATTTTCAGAAGACAGAGCTAAAGGAATTCAGCACACCCCAGCAGGGAATGGCAGAAATCCAGAAAAACAAAGCAAAACAAAGTCAAAGCACAAAGCAAAAGGCCGAGCAGCAAACTTAGCTTTAGAAGAGCAGGAATTCAGACTGGTCTCCAAGGATCCCACAGAGAAATCACCCGCAGGGCAGAAGGGCGTTGGCAGCCTTATATCCAGTCAGTAACTCCACTCAGCCAGTCATCATCATCAGCCTCAGGTGTTTGATAATCAGGCTCACAACCTTTCTTTACCAGAAGAGGGAGTTCCTCGGGCCTCAGTAATGAAGGGGAAAACGAACTCACAACAGTACCTCCCCCTTGAGGAGGGGTCACCGAACCCTCAACTACGCCACCAGGGCGATCAGGGTGAGCCCGATGAAAGGCACGCACCAATCTTTTGGCATGAATATTAGAGGCAGAGACCCAGGAATTATCTTCCTGGCCATAACCCTTCCACTTAACCAAATACTGGAGTCTCCGTCTAGCCAGACGGGAATCCAGTACTTTCTCTACCTCATATTCCATGTTACCTTCAACCAATACAGGGTCTGGGGGTGCCATCCCCGGAACAACAGGTTCAACAAACCTCTTCAACAAAGATTTATGGAACACATTATGGATTTTAAATGTGACAGGAAGAGCCAAACGAAAAGAGACCGGATTAATAATCTCCACAATCTTGTAAGGTCCAATAAATCTAGGCTTAAACTTAGGAGAAGCCACCTTCATGGCAATATTTTTTGATAATAACCACACCATATCACCAAACTTAAACTGGGGACCAATGGTCCTATGTCGGTTGGAAAACCGCTGGGCCTTTTCCTGGGAGAGAGATAACTTATCCACCACTTGGTCCCAGATCTGGTGCATTCTCTCCACCACAGTGTCAACACCTGGGCAGGCAGAAGGCTCCACCTGCCCTGAAGAAAATCGAGGATGAAACCCAAAGTTACAAAAAAAAGGTGACGTCAAAGTGGCAGAACTAGCTCTATTATTTAAAGCAAATTCGGCCAAGGGCAAAAATGAAACACAATCATCCTGATCAGCAGAAATAAAACATCTCAAATATGACTCCAAGGTCTGGTTTGTTCTCTCTGTCTGCCCATTGGTCTGAGGGTGAAAAGCAGAGGAGAAGGACAACTGAATTCCCAGCCTGGAACAGAAAGTTCTCCAAAATCTAGACACAAACTGGACTCCTCTGTCAGATACAATGTTCTCAGGAATCCCGTGCAAACGAACCACCTGTTGTAATAACAGGGGCACCAACTCAGAGGAAGACGGCAACTTAGGGAGTGGTACAAGATGAACCATCTTAGAGAACCTATCACAAATCACCAAAATAACAGTCATCCTTTGAGAGACAGGCATATCAGAGATGAAATCCATTGAAATATGGGTCCATGGCCTCTTGGGGACAGGCAAAGGCATCAACAACCCACTAGAGCGAGAACACGATTTAGACCGGGAGCACGTCCCACAGGACTGCACAAAAATCCTGACATCACGAGACAAGGAGGGCCACCAAAAAAACCGACTCACCAGATCTCTAGTACCAAAAATACCTGGATGACCAGCCAAAGCAGAGCAATGAACTTCAGACATCACTCTCTTCTTCCACTGGTCAGGAACATACAACTTTCCACTGGGACAACGCTCAGGTTTGTCCTCCTGGAACTCTTCTAGAGCACGTCTCAAATCGGGCGAGATGGCAGAAAGAACTACCCCTTCGCCTAAGATGGTAGCAGGCTTGGTCACCACAGGAGAATCAGCAAAGAAGCTCCTAGAGAGGGCGTCTGCCTTTACATTCTTCGTTCCAGGAAGAAAAGAAACCACAAAATGAAAACGTGTAAAAAACAAGGCCCACCAAGCCTGTCTAGGGTTCAAGCGCTTAGCCGACTCTAGGTAAATCAAATTCTTGTGGTCAGTGAGAACCACGACTTGATGCTTAGCTCCCTCCAACCAATGTCTCCACTCCTCAAATGCCCATTTCATGGCCAACAGTTCCCTATTCCCCACATCATAGTTACGTTCAGATGGAGAGAACTTTCGGGAAAAGAAAGCACAGGGATTCATTTTAGATGTTACAGGATCCTTTTGGGATAAAACAGCTCCTGCACCAATCTCAGAAGCATCCACCTCTACCTGGAATGGAAGTGAGACATCAGGTTGCTGCAAAACCGGGGCGGAGGTGAATCTTCGCTTCAGCTCCTGAAAGGAAGAAACAGCCTCCGGAGACCAATTTAACACATCAGCACCCTTCTTAGTCAAATCAGTCAATGGCTTGGCAATACTAGAAAATTTTGCTATAAATTTCCGTTAAAAATTAGCAAAACCCAAAAACTTCTGGAGGGCCTTCAAAGAAGTGGGCTGAACCCAATCGTAAATGGCCTGTACCTTGGCCGGGTCCATTTCAATAGTTGACGGGGACAAAATAAATCCCAAAAAAGAAATCCTCTGTACTCCAAAAAGGCATTTAGATCCTTTGACATACAGGGAATTCTCCCTCAAGATCCGGAACACAGTCCAAATATGTTCCACATGAGAATCCCAATCCTTGGAGAAGATCAAAATATCATCCAGATAGATAATCAAAAATTTATCGACAAAATCTCGGAAAATATCGTTCATGAAGCACTGGAAGACAGAAGGGGCATTAGTGAGCCCAAAAGGCATCACCAGGTACTCAAAATGTCCCTCTGGAGTATTAAATGCCGTCTTCCATTCATCCCCATGCTTAATGCGAATAAGATTATACGCCTCCCTGAGGTCAAGCTTGGTAAACCAGCAAGCACCTTTAACTCTGGAGAATAGATCAGAAATCAGGGGTAACGGATACTGATATTTAACAGTAATTTTGTTGAGGGCACGATAATCAATACAAGGTCTTAATGATCCATCCTTTTTGGCTACAAAAAAAAAACCCGGCACCTAAGGGTGACGAGGATGGTTTAATATGACCCTTCTCCAACGCCTCCTTAATATAGGATCGCATAGCCTCGTGCTCGGGTACAGATAAATTGAAGAGCCGACCCTTGGGAAATTTACACCCCGGGCTCAGTTCAATTGCACAGTCATAACTCCTATGAGGAGGCAGAGACGCAGACTCATTCTCACTAAATACATCATAAAAGTCCGCCAAATAATCAGGAACATCATGCGACTGAGGAGAGGTGGAAAACACCGGAGCCTCACTAAAGGCACACCGACAACCCCAACTCACCACAGACACAGATTTCCAATCCAAAACTGGATTATGAATTTGTAACCAGGGAAACCCCAGAACAATAGTATCATGCAGATTATGCAACACCAAAAATCTGCAATTTTTGGTCTGGGGCGACCCGCATTACCACCTGGGTCCAAAACTGAGGTTTATTTTTAGCCAAAGGAGTAGCATCAATCCCCCTCAAAGGGATAGGCGTCTGCAGAGGTGTCATCGGAAATCCACAACGTTTAGCAAAATCCAAGTCCATTAGGTTTAGGGATGCTCCCGAATCCACAAAAGCCTTGGCGGAAAATGTGGACAGGGAGCAGATCAGAGTAATAGCCAGAAGAAACTTAGGTTGAACACCCCCAACAGAAAACGTGTGTGCAAAGCGTTTCTCTCGTTTAGGACAGACAGAAATAATATGCGAGGCATCTCCACAGAAAAAACACAACTTATTACGCCTTCTGAACTCCTGACGCTGCTCTCTGGAAAAAACTCTATCACATTGCATAGGTTCAGACAATTGCTCAACAGGTGGCAACAGCTCTCGTGCAGCTTTGCGTTCGCGCAAACGCCGATCAACCTGAATGGCTAATGACATAGAATCGTCAAGACCAGAGGGATCAGGAAAT
The DNA here is from genome assembly GCF_039654945.1 of Dendrobates tinctorius. NCBI lineage: Eukaryota > Metazoa > Chordata > Amphibia > Anura > Dendrobatidae > Dendrobates > Dendrobates tinctorius. Next base: position 22,436,618 of record NW_027361732.1, on the reverse strand, counting down.
CCCACCATAGTATCTTTTACGGCTTCTGACAACCCCTTCCGAAAGAGAGCAGCCAAGGCATTATCATTCCAGGTAGTAAGTACTGCCCACTTTCGGAATTTTTGACAGTACAATTCTGCAGAATCACGACCCTGGTTCAATGCCAGCAGGGTCTTTTCAGCCTGATCAATGGCATTAGGTTCGTCATACAACAACCCCAAGGCCTGAAAAAATGCGTTCACATTAGTCAGAATAGGATCATCTGATTTCAAAGAAAACGCCCAATCCTGGGGATCGCCACGCAGCAAAGAGATGACAATTTTAACCTGCTGCGCGGAGCACCCTGATGAGTTAGGCTTCAAGGCAAAAAATAATTTACAATTATTTTTGAAATTCAAAAATTTAGACCGATCCCCAAAAAATACATCAGGTGTAGGAATCTTTGGTTCAGCAGCATGTGAATGAGCAAGGTAGGCGGAAATTCCCCGCACTTCCGCAGCGAGCTGCTCCACACGATCAGACAATTGCTTTATCTCCATTGAGAGAAAAAAAAATTCCCCCTACGGCCTCAGAGATATAGAGGAAAAAATATACACACTTTTTTTTTTTTTTTTTACAATTCTTTCCTGCTACTGAGTACCCTAGGATCTGTGGTATGGCGGGTGATTCTGTTATGAATGAGTCACCGTAGGAGGCAAAAACAGAAATACAAGCTAAGTCCAGAAAACCAGAGAAGTTGGCAACTATCAGATTGCAGACCCCTGAACCTATCAACACAACTAGCAGTAGCCGTGGGGGGTTCCTATGATGCCCTAGACCCCTCGATCACAGTCAGAGAACTACATAGCCTAAAGACAGAAAGGGAAATCTAAACTGCCCCAGAGCAGACCCCAAAGCAATAGGCAGCCCCCAACATATAATGACGGTGAAGCAAGATGAAAACACTAACACAGACAGAAAGATAGACTGAGCAAAGACGGGGCCCCAAAACTACCTAGATAGGAAAGGACAGGAAGGCTGCTGTCTGCAATCTGCCAAAACCCTATCAAAGACATAAGCCAACAAGCTGATATGAAAAAGGCCCTGAAGCAGCTAGGCTTCAAAAACTAAATCAGCACTCAGGTATTTTCAGAAGACAGAGCTAAAGGAATTCAGCACACCCCAGCAGGGAATGGCAGAAATCCAGAAAAACAAAGCAAAACAAAGTCAAAGCACAAAGCAAAAGGCCGAGCAGCAAACTTAGCTTTACAGGAGCAGGAATTCAGACTGGTCTCCAAGGATCCCACAGAGAAATCACCCGCAGGGCAGAAGGGCGTCGGCAGCCTTATATCCAGTCAGTAACTCCACTCAGCCAGTCATCATCATCAGCCTCAGGTGTTTGATAATCAGGCTCACTGCCTTTCTTTACCAGAAGAGGGAGTTCCTCGGGCCTCAGTAATGAAGGGGAAAATGAACTCACAACACAACTCCATGCATTTTTGGGCATACTGATTGCTGCTGGTGTGCACAGAGACAACAAAGAGAATCAGGAGGAAATGTGGAATGTTGATGCTCTGCCTCTTATACGTGCAGCCATGTCTCGTGACTGCTTCAAGATGATACCCAGATTTATCAGATTTGACAACGAAAATACACGTGCAGAACGTGTGCAAACAGATAAAGCTGCACCAATACGGGACATCTGGACAATGCTGAACAGAAATCTGAAGAGAGCCTACAAGCCATATAATTGTATCACCGTCGACGAGCAATTATTTCCATTTAGAGGCCATACTAAATTTACCCAGTATATACCTTCAAAACCAGCTAAATATGGCATAAAGATTTTCTGGGCTTGTGACTCGTCAAACGCCTACCCATTACAAGGTCAGCTCTACACTGGGAAACCAACTGATGGTCCTCGACAAGTAAACATTGGTGAACGAACAGTATTGGACCTAATGAGCTCGTATAAAGGCTCTGGAAGAAATGTCACCACTAGTGTTGAGCATTCCGATACCACAAGTACCGGGTATCGGCCGATATTAGCTGTATCAGAATTCCGATACTTAGTTCCGATACTTTTTTCATATCGAATACCGGAATCGGAAGTTCCCATAATGCTAGGAGCCCGCTCGATTTGATTCAGCCAATGGGGATCCTCAGAAGTGTGGGCATATCCTGTTAGGCATGTAGGCACGTTAACTACTGGCATGGCTGTGATTGGCTGCTGAAATGATGTCATGATGCACTATAAAAAGCGCTGCAGCTGCCATTTCTGGTCACTCTGCTGTGAATTCAGTTAGGGACAGGCTGCTGTTGAAGACTGTGAGGGACAGTTAGAAATAGCGATTCCACAAAACATATAGTGCTTAACCCAGGCTACATAAACCACCACTGTAGCTTGCTTTTCCCTAGCAGCGCTGTTTTCACAGCTGTCTGCAAGGGCTGTGTGAGTGCAGACCCACGCTGTGTAGTGTGTCCTGCAGGCACGTCTGCTTGTAGGCCGACCAGCGTGTGTCTCTGCCTCATACACATTTTTCTTTTATTGCTGCTTTTTTTTTCTCCTGTATAGTGTGCTTCCATACGTATCCATATACGTTGTTTGCAAACACTAAAGGAGTGGACAGCGGAGCCTTTCAGCAGCCTTTCAGTGCTATAGCCCATTTCTCTGCACTGTTTTTGGCTGTCTGATAGGTCTCTCTGTGTGTGAGTGCAGCTCACGTTGCAGTGTGTTCTAAAGCCACCGCTAGCTGTAGTCCGCTCAGCGTGCGTCACTGCCTCATACATAGTCCTTTTTTTGCAGCTAATTTAGCCAGATTTTTGCTCCTATATTAGTGTGCTTCCAACCGCATCCATTGTCATTGGTTGGTTGCAAACACTATATAGGATTAGATAGAGGAGCCTTTTTGCTGGCTTGTGCCTTTCAGGGCCAGCCAGGCTAGTATCACCCTATTTTTTGGAGCCTCATCAATTGCATTGTAGGTTAGCTTCCTGCATTGTAATCGCTCCAAAAAGTTTGTGATACTATAGCTTTCAAACTTTGGTCACATCCTTTCCTTTCCCCCCACCCAAAAAAAAGGAAATAAAGTTCACCAAACACTCCACTTTACAGTTGTCTAGGCCACATTAGATCATATTAAAGTGTAGTACACACACTCTTAGCCAAATTAGTGTTTCTTATACTGGTTAGCAGGTGTTCAGGAATAAGAACACTAAGCCACCCCTTTTTTACTTTTCTGCCTATCTTTATCAGTCTACCAAGATGAAGAAGGCAGGGAGTAAGGCACGTGGTCGTGGCCGTGGAGTTTCAGCAGGGAGAGGACGGGGGGATTCAGCAGGGAGAGGACGTGGGGATTCGGTATCTGCTGTGGCCACCAGTGACCCGGCATCCCCCACTTTTACCAGGCAACAGTCCTTCATGCGCAGCTTTGTAGGACCTCGCCGTACCCCACTGCTGCGTGACGAACAAATTGAAGCTGTTGTCGGATGGATGGCAGCTAACACATCCACTTCAATGACTTCCACATCCTCCCAAGGCCAGAGCACTGAAGAGCAACCATCTGTCTCTTCACCACCTGCCAAATTGCCCAGGAAGTCTGAGAGCCCTGGACAGGAGCCATCTCAATCTTTACTTCTGTTCTCAGAATCTGTTGGCTTGGAAAGAGGTGGCCAGCCAAGCAGCATTCTAGAGCGTGAAGAAGAGGGAGTATGCAGTGATGCGCAACTGCTTTGTCCCTCTGAATCTGAAGAGGCGGGTGGGCCAGTGCCTATGGTCAGCACACCTCAGTATGCATCAGATGATGATGAGACTCAGTTGCCAATTTCTGGTGCGCACGGTGCTGGCGAGACAACCCAGGACCAGCCGGTGCTTGAAGAGGGGAGTGGAGATGATGAGGTCCTTGACCCATCATGGCGTCAGCCACAGGAAGGTGGTGGGAGCAGCTCTGAGGAAGAGATTCCCCGAATGGCCAAAAGAGGAGGGAGAGGGCGGGGGCAGACTTGGTTGCCTGTAGCCTCCACTTTGGCACCCGTGAGGAGCAATCCTCTTCCAAAACACAAAACGGGCGCTCCCAGGACTTGCAGTGTGTGGTCTTGTTTTGACACAGTTGCAGATGACATTTGCTTTGTCAAATGCAAGCTGTGTCATCAGAAAGTGAAACGAGGGAAAAATGTGACCAACCTCAATACCACAAATATGTGGAAACATGTGCGTACCAAGCACGAGGTGGAGTTACACAGACACACTGAAGATGTAGGCCAACCTTCAGCAGCACCTACCACCTCTTCAGCTCGTGTTGGGGCCTCTTCCTCCAGCTCACACACAGCTGGTTCGGCTTCCTCACTGGAACGCCATGGAAGAACCACTGCCACTGTTGTCCAGAGACCCAGTGAAATTCCACCCACTGAACCACGTTCGCAGTCATCAGCACACTCCCAGGCCACTCACCAGCAATCGGTAGCACAGGCTTGGAGGAAAAAGCGGCCATACTCGGCAAACCATCCCCGAGCACTGGCTCTGAATGCCGGCATTGCCAAACTACTGGCCCTTGAGATGCTGTCATTCAGGCTGGTGGAGACTGACACCTTCCGGAACTTTATGTCATTGGCAGTTCCACGATACAATGTGCCCAGCCGCTTTTATTTCAGCAGGCAAGCTGTCCCTGCCCTGCAAAAGCATGTGGAGGGAAAAATTAAAAATGCGCTACTAAATGCCGTCAGTAGCAAGGTCCACCTGACCACCGATGTGTGGACCAGTAGCCATGGACAGGGACGATACCTTTCCCTCACTGCCCTTTGGGTCAATGTTGTGGAGCCGGGTACAGATCTGGAGAGTGGCTCTGTACGTATTCTGCCAACTCCAAGGATTGCAGGAATGTAGTCTGTACATATTGAGTCCTCCTCCTACTCTAGTTCCTCGGAATCAGCACTGCGTGAGCCTGTTAGGCCAGATATGAGCACAGGTGTGGCCAAACGTCAACAGGCCGTCCTTAAAATACAAGGACAGAACAATGGAAAGGACACCATTGTAGGCATTTACTACAGGCCGCCTGTGCAAGCCGAAGATATGGATGAACTCTTTATGCATCAGATGGCCAAGTTCTCCAAAAAATATGACATAGTTGTCATGGGAGATTTCAACTATCCAGACATTTGTTGGGAATCTCTCTCAGGCAAAACTAACAGGTCAAGGAAATTCTTATCCTCTCTTGCTGACAACTTTATCTTCCAAAAGGTAAGGGAGAAAACAAGGGGAACTGCTACCTTGGATCTAATCCTTATAAACAGGGAGGAAATGGTTGAGGAGGTAAAAGTGGCTTGGACCCTAGGAGGTAGCGACCATGCTATTTTAGAATTTTGGATAACTAGAGGCGGAAGACCTGTGAAGACTCAGACGTCAAGGTTAGATTTCAGAAAGGCAGATTTTAAGGGATTCAGAAAGAGAATTGGAGGGATCCAATGGCTGGATATCCTTAAAGACAAAAATGTCCAGGAAGGATGGGAAATCTTGAAAAATGAAATTCTCAAAGCACAGTTGTTAACAATTCCGAAAAGAGGGAAGAATAGGAAGCATTTAAGGAAACCAGGATGGATGAACACAGAACTTAAGCACATGCTAAAAAGGAAGAAAAAAATGTTTATAAAATGGAAAGAGGGAGGCATATCTAAAGAAGAATATAATGCTGTCTGCAGAACCTGCAGGGCACAAATCAGATTAGCTAAAGCTGAAAATGAACTGAGGCTTGCAAGAGATGTCAAAAGCAATAATAAAGGATTTTGGGGATATGTCAAAAGTAAAAGAAAAGTCAAAGATGCTATAGGATTTTTACAGGATGAAAATGATGAAATGGTAAGACAGGATGTTGAGAAGGCGGAACTTTTAAATTCCTATTTTGCATCTGTTTTCTCTCAGAAAGGAAATGCAACATCAACTGTTATCCACTGTCCTATTAAGGGAATAGAAGAATCCAGGATATCTATAAACAGAAAGATAGTGAGGAAACACTTAGCTAACCTAAATGAATTCAAGTCTCCAGGTCCAGATGAATTACACCCCAGAGTACTGAAGGAGATAGCAGAAGAAATTTTTGAACCCCTCTCCATAATCTTTGAAAATTCTTGGAGAACAGGAGAAGTGCCAGAAGACTGGAGAACAGCAAATGTTGTTCCTATCTTCAAAAAGGGGAAGAAGGTGGACCCAGGAAACTATAGGCCGGTGAGTCTGACTTCTATACCAGGAAAGATCTTTGAACAAATTATTAAACAACATGTATGTCAATACCTGGATAAGAATGAAGTGATTAAACAGAGTCAGCATGGGTTTGTAACTAATAAGTCATGTCAGACTAACTTAATTTCCTTCTATGACGGTATCACTGATTGGGTGGATCAAGGAAATGCTGTAGATATAGTATATCTTGACTTCAGCAAAGCATTTGACAAAGTCTCTCATACAATCCTTATTGAAAAAATGACTAAGTATGGAATGGACAAGGCAACTGTTAGGTGGATTCATAACTGGCTTAGTGATCGGACCCAAAGAGTGGTCGTAAATGGCTGCACATCCAGTTGGAAGAATGTCTCAAGTGGGGTACCACAGGGCTCTGTCCTGGGCCCTGTATTGTTCAACATCTTTATCAACGATTTAGATGAAGGAATTGAGGGTAAACTGATTAAATTTGCTGATGACACAAAGCTAGAAGGGATAGCTAATACTAGAGAAGAGAGAGGATTCAAAAAGATTTAAATAAACTGGAGAAGTGGGCAGCAACTAACAGAATGGTTTTTAACAGGGAGAAATGCAAAGTACTTCATCTGGGCAATAAAAATGAAAAAAGCATATATAGAGTGGGAGGAATAGGGCTAAGTGACAGCACATGTGAAAAAGACTTGGGTATACTAATAGATCACAGACTGAATATGAGTCAACAGTGTGATGCAGCAGCAAAAAAGGCAAATGCAATTCTAGGATGTATTAACAGAAGCATACAGTCTAGATCACGTGAAGTCATTATTTCCCTCTACTCCTCTTTGGTCAGACCTCATCTGGAATATTGTGTCCAGTTTTGGGCACCACATTTTAAAAAAGACATCAACAAACTGGAGCAAGTTCAGAAAAGAGCGACCAGAATGGTGACCGGTCTGCAAACCCTGTCTTATGAGGAAAGGTTGCAGGATTTGGGAATGTTTAGTTTGCAAAAGAGAAGACTGAGAGGAGACTTAATAGCTGTCTACAAATATCTAAAGGGCTGTCACATTGTAGAAGGATCAACTTTATTCTCATTTGCACAAGGAAAGACTAGAAGCAATGGGATGAAACTGAATGGGAGGAGACACAGATTAGATATTAGAAAAAACTTTTTGACAGTTAGAGTGATCAATGAGTGGAACAGGCTGCCACGAGAAGTGGTGAGTTCTCCTTCAATGGAAGTCTTCAAACAGAGGCTGGACAGACATCTGACTGGGATGATTTAGCGAATCCTGCTTTGAGCAGGGGGTTGGACCAGATGGCCCAGGAGGTCCCTTCCAACTCTACGATTCTATGATTCTATAAATAATTTCTTTGGGGAATCGGAGCCACACAGCACAGGAGCTCTGGAATGCCATCAAGCAGGAGAGCGATGTGTGGTTTGTGCCAGCGAATCTCCAGCCAGGTTTGGTAGTGAGTGACAATGGCCGAAATCTAGTGGCAGCTCTGGGCCTAGGCAACCTCACTCACATACCATGTCTGGCACACGTGCTCAATTTGGTCGTGCAGAGCCTTCTGAGGGACTATCCGGATCTTGATGCACTGCTGCACAAGGTTCGCCTAGAGTGTGCTCACTTGCGGCGTTCCAGCATGGCAAGATCGCGCATTGCATCTCTGCAACGCCGATTCCGCCTGCCAGAACATCGCATCATATGTGACCTCCCCACCAGGTGGAATTCAACGTTACGTATGTTGGAGCGGTTGTGTGAGCAGCAGGCAGCAGTAATGGAGTACCAGCTGCATCAGGCGCAAACAAGTCGCACTGTGCGCCGGAAACACTTCACCACCACTGAGTGGGCCACTATGAGGGACATCTGCCAAGTTTTGCGTGCCTTCGATGACTCCACGCGGATGGCCAGTGCAGATGATGCACTAATCGGCATGACTGTCCCCCTCATCTGTCTGCTTCAAAAAACGTTACAAGCACTAAGTGAGGAGGTTTTTGAAGAGGTCGAGGATGAGCAGTCAGAAATGCCATCTGCTTCTGGCAAGTCTGCGCAACGTGCTTCCACACAAAGGCCCAGGCAGGGGACACTTAGTGAGGAGGATGACGAGGAGTCAATGGAGGAGGAGGAACACATCTCTCCAGAGGAGGGAGGTACACAAGGCTCTAGTAGTCAGTGTGTACAGCGAGGGTGGGGTGATGCTGAGCAGGCAGAGATGCTGCCTCAAGCTGGGGACTGCGTTTCCGGTCCAGTTGGCAGTCTGCAGCACATGGTTGATTTCATGCTGCAGTGCTTGTTAAATGACCGCCGCATCGCCAACATTCTCCACACGGCTGATTATTGGGTGTACACCCTCCTAGATCCTCGCTACCGGGACAACTTACAAAGCCTCATACCACAGTTGAACCGGGAGCGAAAAATGCGGGAGTACCAAGAAACACTTGTGCAGACCATCATGTTCTCCATTCCCCCCACAAGTGTTGCTGGTAGTGCTTTTCAAAGCAGCCATGTGGGTAGAGGCAGTGGAGGAAGCTCTGCACAAAGAGGTAGCAGAGGCAGTGCCACAGGACAAGGCAAGGCCAGTATGGCCCAAATGTGGAAAAGTTTTGTGGGACCGCCACAAACGGCTACACCATCACAGACGGCTCCAGTCAGCAGGAGGCAACGTTTCCGTCAGATGGTGACAGACTGCTTGTCGTGCCCTGTTAGTGTTCTCCCAGACAGCTCTTCCCCGTTCAAGTATTGGGTCTCTAAGCTGGATACATGGCCAGAGCTTAGCCAGTATGCATTGGAGGTGCTGGCTTGCCCAGCTGCCAGTGTATTATCGGAACGTGTCTTTAGTGCTGCAGGTGGTGTGGTAACAGACCGTCGCACGCGACTATCAGCCGATAATGTTGACCGGCTTACTTTTGTGAAAATGAACAAGGCCTGGATCTCACCTGAATTTGCCAGTCCTCTTCCAGAATAAATAATAGGCTGGCAACAGGATCCAGGTCTCCTGTTGTGTTCATGTTTCTATGACCTGAACTTTATTTCCTGGGCTACAGCAACGCCCGTTGTTGCTCAGAAGTGCTGTTCGCACAGACAAAACACTCGCTCATGTGTAAGTGGGGTTCGGTAACGTCAGCTGATCCCCTGCTGTGTGTACGGCAAACTCTCCTGCTGCCTACAACTTCTGACTACCTCTGATTTAATATGTTCTCTGATTTGCCCTCTGTTTCCACTCTGTTTTGAGTATTTCCTCCGGCCTACAACACCGCCTGTTTCTGCTCTCAAGTGCCGTCTGCAAAATCCACACTTGTTCCTGTGGTACCTGGGTCCTGTAACATCTGCTCATCTCCAGAGTTGAGCAGAGCAATGTCTCCTGCTTTGTCTACATTCCCACTACTTGTAGTGGAAATGTGGACAGAGCAGGAGACATTGCCTGACTCACCTCTAGGGAGAAGCTGCTGTTACAGAACCCCAGTAACACAGGAACAAGTGTGGGTTGTGCAGACGGCATTTCAGAGCAGCAACTGGCGTGGTTGGAAGCCAGAGGAAATACTCGAAACAGAGTGAAGACAGAGGCCTAATTGGAGTACGTTGACAGTTAGTAGTAGTCTAGAAACAATCGCAAACTGCCACCAAGTAGGCCTCGGCCTACTACCTGATTTTCCCTGGGCTCCGACACCGCCAGTTGGTGCTCAGAAGTGCTGTCCGCACAGACCAAACACTCGCTCATGTGTAAGTGGGGTTCGGTAACGTCAGCTGATCCCCTGCTGTGTGTATGGCAAAGTGTCCTGCTCCCTCCACAGTCAAACAACCTCAGATTTACACCTGGCTCCAAGTAGGCCTCGGCCTACTACCTCATTTTCCCTGGGCTCCGACAACGCCCGTTGGTGCTCAGAAGTGCTGTCCGCACAGACAAAACACTCGCTCATGTGTAAGTGGGGTTCGGTAACGTCAGCTGATCCCCTGCTGTGTGTACGGCAAACTCTCCTGCTGCCTACAACTTCTGACTACCTCTGATTTAATATGTTCTCTGATTTGCCCTCTGTCTCCACTCTGTTTTGAGTATTTCCTCCGGCCTACAACACCGCCTGTTTCTGCTCTCAAGTGCCGTCTGCACAATCCACACTGTTCCTGTGGTACCTGGGTCCTGTAACATCTGCTCAGCTCCAGAGTTGAGCACGGCAATGTCTCCTGCTTTGTCTACATTCCCACTACTTGTAGTGGAAATGTGGACAGAGCAGGAGACATTGCCTGACTCACCTCTAGGGAGAAGCTGCTGTTACAGAACCCCAGTAACACAGGAACAAGTGTGGGTTGTGCAGACGGCATTTCAGAGCAGCAACTGGCGTGGTTGGAAGCCAGAGGAAATACTCGAAACAGAGTGAAGACAGAGGCCTAATTGGAGTACGTTGACAGTTAGTAGTAGTCTAGAAACAATCGCAAACTGCCACCAAGTAGGCCTCGGCCTACTACCTGATTTTCCCTGGGCTCCGACACCGCCAGTTGGTGCTCAGAAGTGCTGTCCGCACAGACAAAACACTCGCTCATGTGTAAGTGGGGTTCGGTAACGTCAGCTGATCCCCTGCTGTGTGTATGGCAAAGTGTCCTGCTCCCTCCACAGTCAAACAACCTCAGATTTACACCTGGCTCCAAGTAGGCCTCGGCCTACTACCTCATTTTCCCTGGGCTCCGACAACGCCAGTTGGTGCTCGGAAGTGCTGTCCACACAGAAAAACACACTCGTTCATGTGAAAGTGGGGTTCGGTAACGTCAGCTGATCCCCTGCTGTGTGGAGGGCAAACTGCTGCTGCCTCCAAATTTTAGCTACTTCAGATTTAAACATTCTCTGACTTGGCCTCTGTCTCCACTCTGTCTCTAGTATTTCCCCTGACCTCCAACACCGCCAGTTCCTGCTCACAGTTGCCTTCCACGCATTCCACACGTGTTCCTGTGTTACTGGGGTTCTGTTACATCAGCAGATCCCCCAATGTGTGTCCGCCACTGTCTCCTGCGCTGTCCACCTTCCCACTGCAAGCGGTGGGAATGTGGACAGAGCAGGAGACATTGTCAGACAAACATCAGGGGATCTGCTGACATTACAGAACACCAGTAACACAGGAACACGTGTGGATTGGGCAGATGGCTACTGTACGCATAAACTGGTGGTGTTGGTAGTCACGTGAAATCCTGGAAACAGAGTGGAGACAGATGCCTAATTGGAGCACGTTGACAGTCTGTTGTAGCCTACAAACAATCTAAAACTGCCACCAAGTAGGCCTCGGCCTGCACCCTGGTTCTCCCTGGGCTCCAACAACGCTAGTTGGTGCTCAGAAGTGCTGTCCACACAGAAAAACACACTCGTTCATGTGAAAGTGGGGGTCAGTAACGTCAGCTGATCCCCTGCTGTGTGGAGGGCAAAGTGTCCTGCTCCCTCCAAAGTCAAAATACCTCAGCTTTACACCTGGCTCCTAGTAGGCCTCGGCCTGCACCATGATTGTTCCTGGGCTCCAACAACGCTAGTTGGTGCTCGGAAGTGCTGTCCACACAGAAAAACACACTCGTTCACGTGAAAGTGGGGTTCGGTAACGTCAGCTGATCCCCTGCTGTGTGGAGGGCAAACTGCTGCTGCCTCCAAATTGTAACTACCTCAGATTTAAACATTCTCTGATTTGGCCTCTGTCTCCACTCTGTCTCTAGTATTTCCCCTGACCTCCAACACCGCCAGTTCCTGCTCACAGTTGCCGTCCAAGCATTCCACACTTGTTCCTGTGTTCCTGGAGTTCTGTAACGTGAGCTGATCCCCCAATGTGTGTCCGGCACTGTCTCCTGCGCTGTCCACCTTCCCACTGCAAGTGGTAGGAATGTGGACAGAGCAGGAGACATTGGCAGACAAACATCAGGGGATCTGCTGACATTACAGAACACCAGTAACACAGGAACACGTGTGGATTGGGCAGACGGCTACTGTACGCATAAACTGGCGGTGTTGGTAGTCACGTGAAATCCTGGAAACAGAGTGGAGACAGATGCCTAATTGGAGCACGTTAACAGTCTGTTGTAGCCTACAAACAATCTAAAACTACCACCAAGTAGGCCTCGGCCTACACCATGATTGTCCCTGGGCTCCAACAACGCCAGTTGGTGCTCGGCAGTGTCTTTGGCACGGGGACTCCCTGTTGCCCAGCCTGGTTCCAGCACGCATGCTGTTTCCGGGTAGTGTCAAGGTCACTATGCCACCAATCCGTTGTCCTGTCGTCTTGCGGCCGGGTTAGCCGACTCTACGGTGCCTGCAGTTTAGGTGACTCCTATGTGGGCTGCGGGAACTGGCACTGAAGGCTGGATTCGTAGTGCCAATGGGACATGGACCCTCTGTAGGACTGTGGGTTTCGGTAACTGCGGCCGGCTTGCGGCCTGGCTACTTTGCTTTCAATGGGTACCTTCTGCTACCCACCCGGGTTCCAGCACTGTCTGCTGGTTCTCGCCAGAGCCTTTGGCCTAGGTGCCTCCATCTCGGTATCCGAGGTCCAGCACCGTCAGCTGGTCCTTGGTAGTGCTTTCTAGCACAGGTACCTCCTGCCTAGTAACCATGGTCCAGCACCGTCAGCTGTTCCTCGGTAGTGCCATTGGCTCTTGTAGCTTTTGCTACCCATCTGGGTTCCAGCACCATCACCTGGTTCTCGGCAGTGTCTTTGGCACGGGGACTCCCTGTTGCCCAGCCTGGTTCCAGCACGCCTGCTGTTTCCGGGTAGTGTCAAGGTCACTATGCCACCAATCCGTTGTCCTGTCGTCTTGCGGCCGGGTTAGCCGACTCTACGGTGCCTGCAGTTTAGGTGACTCCTATGTGGGCTGCGGGAACTGGCACTGAAGGCTGGATCCGTAGTGCCAATGGGACATGGACCCCCTGTAGGACTGTGGGTTTCGGTAACTGCGGCCGGCTTGCGGCCTGGCTACTTTGCTTTCAATGGGTACCTTCTGCTACCCACCCGGTTTCCAGCACTGTCTGCTGGTTCTCGCCACAGCCTTTGGCCTAGGTGCCTCCATCTCGGTATCCAAGGTCCAGCACCGTCAGCTGGTCCTTGGTAGTGCTTTTTAGCACAGGTACCTTCTGCTTAGTAACCGTGGTCCAGCACCGCCAGTTGGTCCTCGGTATTGCCATTGGCTCTTGTTCCTTCTGCTACCCATCCGGGTGCCAGCACTGTCTGCTGGTTCTCGCCACAGCCTTTGGCCTAGGTGCCTCCATCTCGGTATCTGAGGTCCAGCACCGTCAGCTGGTCCTTGGTAGTGCTTTTTAGCAGAGGTACCTTCTGCTTAGTAACCGTGGTCCAGCACCGTCAGTTGCTACTCGGTAGTGCCATTGGCTCTTGTTCCTTCTGCTACCCATCCGGGTGCCAGCACTGTCTGCTGGTTCTCGCCACAGCCTTTGGCCTAGGTGCCTCCATCTCGGTATCCGAGGTCCAGCACCGTCAGCTGGTCCTTGGTAGTGCTTTTTAGCACAGGTACCTTCTGCTTAGTAACCGTGGTCCAGCACCGTCAGTTGGTCCTCGGTAGTGCCATTGGCTCTTGTTCCTTCTGCTACCCATCCGGGTGCCAGCACTGTCTGCTGGTTCTCGCCAGTTTCTCAGCCTTCTTGTACCTTCTGCTACATTTCCAAGATCAAGCTTTTTGAAATTGTCTTTGGTAATCCTTATTGATCTCCATGACGATGACCCTGATGATGATGACCCTGAAGACCACACCAAAGAAGACCAGAAATATGACCCTAAATAATAAGACCAAGAGGACAAAGAACATGAACACAACCACCAAGATACAGAACAAAAGACAGAAGAACAAGAAGCAGAAGAAGCAAAAGCAGAAGAACAGAAAGCAGAAGAGCATTAAGCATAAGACAAAAAATCAGCATAGAAGAAATCAAAATTATAAGCAGAAGAAGACTAAGCAGTAAATGGGGGTGAGTCCGTTCCTCCTCGTGGTGCCCCTGGAAAATGCCTGCTGCTGCAGGCCAAACTGAACGCGGACAAATCCTGTTGTAAATCTTTTGTGACAGGCAGAACGTAAGGTGTAATCTTATAACTTTTATAGATAAGTACTACAGGAATGCCTGTCACCATAAGAAAATGAAGAAAAAGAAGAATAGGAAGAAGATGAAGAAATAGCATATGAAAATTAATAATAGCTGAATATGAAGAATGGGAAAAAAAAATTAATGGGAAGAAGGTGAAGAAGAAGATGAATAAGGTGAAGAAAAAGTTGATGAAAAAAATGCTACTGCTGCGGATCATGAAGGAGAAAGTGTGGGAGAAGTACAAAAGAAGGTGAAGAGCATGGAAGTTGCGAAACATACATATCTGACTAAATATAAAAAAGTTAACATAGTCAATATCTTTTTAACTCTGAACGTCTTGAAAAAAAAATTGGAATTAATGCTATGCCATGTGATTTAAATAAACCACTATGCTTTTAATGTCTCCTCCACCTCCCACAATACATTCTACATGATTCTTATTTGTTTTCAATTATGTAGAATTAGCCAACAAGGAAATAAAGGCCTTTTTTTAATTCCAATACCGGAAGTCCCATTGACTTGAATGGGACTTCCGGTATCGGAATCGGCGATACCCGATATTTTTTTCGTATCGGGCGATACCATCCGATACAATATTTTTGGGTATCGAACGGTATCGCTCAACACTAGTCACCACCGATAACTTCTTTTAAAAAAAAAAAGAAAAAATGCCAGCTTACCCAGTTGGTTCAAAAGATGAGCTGCTATACTGTATAGGCTCTCAGCAACGGATAAATGACAGGAGCTCTTGCCAACAATAAATGCGAAAAGGAGATGAATTCAGCAAGCCAAGTTTGAAGTATGTAAAAAATCTTTTTCTTTATTTCAACGTAGATTAAAAATATTTATCCATAGCAGCATATTATAAATATAGGCAGAGATAGGAAAAATTACTGCTGTAAAGCGTACGGCAAGACGCATTTCGGCTAAACCTTTATCATTGCCATAATACACATTGCTATTTTTCTGGGATAACTTCTTTACAACCATGGAACTAGCTAAGGTATTGAACTCCTGGAACATGACACTAGTTGGTACAGTGAGAAAAAACAAAAGGTTCCTACCTAGCAACATGCAGCCTGCCAAAGAAAGGCCTGTAAACTCGACAAATTTTGCCTACAATCATGATGCAACAGTCTGTTCATATGTACCAAAGAAGAACAAATCAGTCGTGCTTCTATCATCTATGCACATGACGGGAGAAGTTGAAGAGACAATAGCAGCCAAGCCAGAGATAATAAAATACTACAACAAAACAAAAGGCAGAGTTGATGTTATGGATAAAATGTTGGGAGAGTACACTGTGAAACGACGAACATTACGGTGGCCTCTGGCATTTTTCTACAATATGATTGACGTCACTGGGCTTGCATCCTACATCATCTACAGAGAACACAATCCAAGCTTCAGGACAAAGGATCAACGAAGAAAGTTCCTGAAAGATCTCGCAAATCAGCTGTGTATGCCTGCAATTGAAGATCGTAGTACAAACCGAATGATGATGAGAAACCATTTTCTTCGAGGTGCAGTAGAAATGGTGATTGGACGATGCATTCTGGTAGCATCACAAGCAGCAGCTGGCCTTCAAATACCTCATGGTAGTCGTGGACCCTCCCCTGTTGTTGGTAGTTGCTATGTCTGCCGAGACCTGAGGCGAAAACAACGTAAGACTAGAAAGTCTTGTGTGGTTTGTGTGAAACCCATTTGCGATGAACACTCGGTAGCAAAGACAACATGCATTACTTGCAAAGAAAATCAATAAAAAAAGTTTCTTACATTTTCTTTTATAATGTAAATGAACAGTTTTTTTACTTGTTTATAATAATAAAATAGCATTATCATTAAAAAAATATTATTCTTTTTTCCTTGCATTATCTTCATTCAAAATATATGAGGGTACATTTGTACCTATGCAGCTTGTTATGGATGCAAAAATATCTCCACCCCTTATCTCGGAAGGGGGTGGAGATATTTTATTGAAATTTGGCCAATATATTTTGGACCAAAACTGCAGAGATGTCACGAAATTTCAGCCCTCTAAGGCTTTTCGAAAAAAGTTATTGCAATTTTAAAACGGAATAGGTACAATTGTACCTACTCAGCCGGACGAAGGTTAAGCAAAAAAATCTATTAAACATAATACAGGTCGCCACATCTCATGTTGTAATTTTGTGGCGGAGAAATTGAGATTACTCGCAACCCAGACCGAAGTGTTGTGAACTCCCTTGCTGGGATTTCTGAGCCGAAGCTCCCTCTGCTCCCTCTGGTGGTTGCTGAGAGTAGTGGAGTTGGCCAGGTGGATGGAGGTTCTCCACTTGATGATGACAATTGGGAATCTGGGATTGCTGGCTGGGAGCATAAAATGGAGCTGGCTGCTCTTGAAGGTTGCTGGTGTATTTTTCTCCCTTGTGCATTTGGAGCTCTTTTGTCCCCTGCCTGATCTTTATGTTCAGCTAAGTGATTCTTTTGCTAATCCTTTGCCTCTAATCTGGTTGTGTCTTTTTTTGCTTTGCTGCTAGGGTTCAGCATGCTCCCTGCCGAGGGCAGCGCTGGGCCCTGCTTCATATGTTGCAGCTTGTTCTGTTCCCTGTTATGTTAGTATCTTTTTGCTTGCTGCCAGTTTATACCAGAGTGCTAATCTAGCGGAGGTGAGACCGTGTGATCTCAGGTTTTTTTGAATATTAGAAGTGTTGGACTTTTTCAGAGTTTTGTGCGTGATTGCAGACAGTATCTTTTTCTGTCCTGTCCTGTCTAGACAGCTTGGGTCCCACCATTTACTCAGTCTGTTCTCTGCCTCCTGTGTTTGTGTCTCATCTTGTCTCACTGGCAATATATGTTTGGGGGCTGTCTATTCCTTTGTTGATCCGCACCGGGGCAGGTTAGAATTCATCTTTCTGTCTTTAGGCTTAGTTAGTCCTCCGACTGTGACTAAGCGTCTTGGGCATCGTAGGAACGCTCCACGGCTACTTCTAGTTGTGCGGATAGGATCAGGGGTCTGCAATCCGCTTAGTTACCAACCTCTCTGGTCTTCTGGTGGCTTAGCCTTTTCCTGCCATCCTCCTCAGTGACCTATTTATAACACCGAAGTGCACTTAACGACATCTTAGTGCTCACGTGCACTAAAGCAATATACTCCAGGTTGCATCGCAGGGAGCAACTATCTCTGCGACTCATACCTCCCTTTGATTTCACAGCCATTAGCCTCTTTACATACCTCTCCCCTCTGCCTAAAGCTGTGGGGCTTGGTACCTTTGTTACCCAACCAAAGAATCTTCTCGGTCGCCTTTGATAGTACCTCCGTTTGTCAAGGTCAGGCCCTGTCACTGAACCTTTTTGGAACAAGGTATCATCTGACTCTGTCACCTCATCTGGTAGGTTTACCCCTTTTCCAGACCATTCTCTTCCTGACCTCCTCCACTGGTTTGTGCGGCCACGAGAATCCCTTACAGTCGAGCCTACTGTCTGGTCTGAGTCTGACCCTTTGTCACTACGTCTGCTACAGGGTCTCCTTGAATTTGCTATTCATCACTTACCCTATATATCTATTTATATCTATATCTATCTAGCTATCTATCTATATATATATATATATACAGTACAGACCAAAAGTTTGGACACACCTTCTCATTCAAAGAGTTTTCTTTATTTTCATGACTATGAAAATTGTGGATTCACTCTGAAGGCATCAAAACTATGAATTAACACATGTGGAATTATATATTTAACAAAAAAGTGTGAAACAACTTAAAATATGTCTTATATTCTAGGTTCTTCAAGGTAGCCACCTTTTGCTTTGATTACTGCTTTGCACACTCTTGGCATTCTCTTGATGAGCTTCAAGAGGTAGTCACCGGAAATGGTCTTCCAACAGTCTTGAAGGAGTTCCCAGAGATGCTTAGCACTTGTTGGCCCTTTTGCCTTCACTCTGCGGTCTAGCTCACCCCAACTTGTTGCCTGTCCTTTGCAGTGGTTTTCTAGCAGCTATTTTACCATGAAGGGCTGCTGCACAAAGTCTCCTCTTTTTCTTTTCAATGATCTTTTTATTGATTAATCAAAAGATGATCACACCACATAGAAATAACCAATTTAAGGTAACATGGATTGTAATGGTGTAAAATATTTAGCAAATGCAAAATATTTTCATTTACGAAAGAGTAGAACTAACAATAGAGATCGGGGGGGAAGAGAGCCGTATAGAA
This sequence comes from Dendrobates tinctorius, assembly GCF_039654945.1. Classification (NCBI taxonomy): domain Eukaryota; kingdom Metazoa; phylum Chordata; class Amphibia; order Anura; family Dendrobatidae; genus Dendrobates; species Dendrobates tinctorius. The sequence continues at coordinate 22,418,210 of NW_027361732.1, read as the reverse complement.
AATGGGGGAAAGAGAGAAGGAAAGAGAGAGGCGGGGGAGAGGGAAAGTAGAGGAGAGATAGAGAGAGAGGGTAAGAGTTCTGAAACATCACAGACCAAGTTTTGAGTTAATCAAATATTCATACTTGTAGAGGCTCTAGGGTAGATCTATACTTAATCCAGGAGTGCCAGTTCTCTTCAAAAGATAACTGAGAATGGTTCACCGAGGCAACAATATCAGCCATACAATATAGTTGTTATACCCATAATCCAAAACTAATATGGCAATGGTCACTTCAATAAACATTTCAAAACAAAAATCATCATGAAATATATCATGAGGATTAAAGAAGTGAAGACAGAGAAGAAGAAATATTTCTTTAAGAAAATACAAATTTTATTAATGGTCAATTTTAAAATAGTAGAAATTTATGTTAAAAAGACAGAATAATGGGGTCTCCAACATGATGGGGTAGGAGTAACCAGCAAAAAATGAAGATAATAATTCTCCCTGAGGTGCTAAACACATATATTTAATAAAGTCACATTGAATAATGTTATAATGCATCTAGAGCCCATAATTCCTATAAACCCCTCATCAACAAGAAAAAAACCTATGGCCTATAATCCACCAGCAATTGCAACCAATATTGCTAAAATTTGCCAAAATTAGTGCAGTCGCACTACAGTGATATATATGGCCTATTTATAGGAGGAGGGTGGAGGGATGGAAAAGGCTATAGAAGAAAACACCCAGGGAGATGTAATTCAATAGTTAAATCCTCAGTCCTGGATATATATACTTATTTTTGTAATTATTTCCCAAAGGAAATGAAAAAGATTTTGGCACAGCAGAACGGACATTCTATAAGGCATTCATAATAGGAAATTAGATATAGGTTTTTTTTACCTGCTGCTGGCCGCTGAAAAACAGGACAAATGTAGTGAGGCTAGATGCTGGTAAACTCTCCCCGCCGCCTGACAGTGCCATTTCCCAATAGTTGCTTCTTCCAGGGGCGATAGACCCCATTTTTCTGTCTTTTTAACATAAATTTCTACTGTTTCAAAATTCACCATTAATAAAATTTGTATTTTCTTAAAAAAATATTTCTTCTTCTCTGTCTTCACTTCTTCAATCCTCATGATATATTTCATGATGATTTTTGCTTTGAAATACGATATAGTTGGTCAATTTTTGTCAGCAGTTGATGAGAAGTGGGTATCTGGGTTGTACCCCAGTAAGTCAGGATTAGGAGTTTTGCCGCAGCTATAATATTGTGGACTAAGGTGGGAGCCTTCTTTTGTTTGAAGTATATAGGGAGGTTCAGCAGACCCGTCTCGGGTGTCAGCGACATTAGGGACTCTGCGTTATCTCTGATGAATTTCTCTGTTGCTGCCCAAAAGGGTCAGAGGACAGGGCAAGTCCACCATATGTGAAGGTAGTCACCCCCCTCTTCATCGCAACGCCAACCCCTAACCCGAGCTCCCGACCGCCAGGTACAAGTCTGTGCCGGTGTAATGTACCATCGTGTAACTATTTTAAAAGCGTCTTCTTGGGTTTTCACGCAGCTCATTGGACTGTGCAAATGCTTATAGATATGGTCTATTTGTGATTGTGTGAATTTGTATCCTAGGTCTTTTTCCCAGATGGCAATTTATGCTCTTTTCAGGGATAGGTCTTTAGATAAGAGTAAATTGTATAGAGGGCCTTGGCTGGTCTTGATACTCTGGAGCAGAGAACTTCATATAGGGTAAGCTTGTGTGGATTATCTGGGCAATATTGTATACGTTTCAATAGCTCTGTCAAAGAATTATAGTGGAGAAAAGTGAAGCTCGATGGGGCCAAGAGATCACTCAATTCAGTCAGCGGAAGGAGTGCCCCATCCACCATTATCTGATCAATGGAGATTTGTCTCAATTTCTGGGCTAGGTCACCTCCCTCCCTTAATGCGTCCAGAGATGGAGACAAGGCGTCGGATAGTTTCCAAATTGGGGGGACGAGGGGGGTACCTGGAGGGTGTGGAAGCTCGACCAAACCCTGAGCAATGTCAGAGAGAGGGGTTTGTTGGGGGGAAGGGATTCCATCCCCTAGTATATGTCAACAGTACAGACCTAAGGGGTATAGGAGATAGAATGTTTTCTATGTTGACCCAATGTTTGTCACTAGAATTCCTAATCAGGTCCACTGATCGAGAAAGCACCGCTGCATAGTAATAGCTTTTGATGTCAGGGGCTCCCATTCCCCCTCTATGTTTTGGCAATGATATTGTGCGCAAGTTAATGCGGGGTCTTGCGCCCCTACAGATGTATTTGAAAAATAAAGAGTTCACTCTAACGAGTAAATAGTTTGGTACATGGATGGGTAGAGTTGAGAATAGGTATGTGAATTTGGGAAGGATCAAGCTTTTTAGGAGATTCTTCCTTCTCATCCATGACAGAAAAGGGCTGGAAAAGTTCTTTATCAGATCTAGCTAATTTTATACCTAGGTAAGTAATATATCTACTAGGCCAGGCAAAAGGGTAGAGCTCCTTCAACTTATTCCGCATGTGGACGGGCACGTTTAGTTCTAGAGCTTCTAATTTTGATGTATTCACCTTAAAGTTTGTGAGGTTGCCATATTCCTCAAGAATTCCTAGTAAGGCAGGAAACCCTCGTAGCGGATTTGTCATCAAAACCAACAAGTTGTCAGCAAAAGCCGCAGACTTATGGTGATTATTACCAATTTTGATGACCTCAATCTCTTTACTTTGCTGGATTGCACACAACAGCGGCTCCGTCGCTAGTATGAAAAGGATCGGAGAAAGAGGACATCCTTGTCTTGTTCCGTTTTGGATGGTGAATGCGTCTGTCAGGGAACCATTGACTGTAGGTTCTCTATACATTTTCATAATGGACGAAACTAATGGTAAGGGGAAGCCAAAGCAGGTCAATGCCTCTCCCAGGTAAGCCCAGTCCACCCTGTCAAACACCTTTTCAGCGTCAGTCCCAAGAAGCACCAAGGGAAGATTTTTTTGTTTTGCAAAATGCATGAGATGAAGTATTTTGTATGTGTTATCCCTTGCCTCTCCCCCCCCACAAAGCCTGTTTGGTTTAACGAGATTAATTCTGGCAAGAATTTTGCGATTCTTCGTGCATTCATACTAGCGAACATCTTTAGGTCAAAGTTTAACAAGGAAATCAGTCAATAGCTGCTGCATAGTTCAGCATCTTTACCTTTCTTGTGAATTAATGAGATTCTGGCTTCCAGAGCCTGAGTAGGGAAAAAGCTATCTCCTAGCATAGAATTGCACACATTTAACAGTCGTGGGAGGAGGATCGAGGGGAAGGATTTGTAATAAAAGGAGAAAACACCATCAGGGCCCGGTGCCTTGCCCGACGGGCATCTCGACAGGGTGGACCGGAGCTCAAAAACAAGTAGTTGCAGCCAACAGCACAAAGATAAATAAATAGAATGCACGCTCCAAAGATCCCAGGGCCAAACAGGATCGATGGCTCACAGAAAACATAAAGAAGGAGCAGCATCCGTTCCAGGTGAAGAAGAATCTTTTGCTTTTATTCTGCCATCAATAGATAATAATAATAATAATAAATTTTATTTCTATAGCACCAACATATTCCGCAGCACTTTACATTTCAGAAGGGACTTGTACAGACGATAGACATTACAGCATAACAATAATCACATAGATCATAACAGATACCAAGAGGAATGAGGGCCCTGCTCGCAAGCTTGCAATCTATGAGGGAAAAAGGGGAGACACGAAAGGTGGGTGGTAACAATTGCCCTGATTGTTTGAACCAGCCATAATGTTAAGTGTGTAAGAGTACGGACACAGAGGGCTAATAGATGCATAAAGCATGTGGGAACATGATACGGGGAACCTGGTTATGGTATACAACGTTTCAACCATAACATGGTCTTTATCAAGTATGGACCGGAGCTCGTACTTTATCAAGGGAGGAAGGGAGCTCGTCCAACGAAAAGGTTCGACTAACCGCTGCTGCTGTGAATCCGAGAGTTTTGGTAATCCCAGACGGATCAGGAAGGACACTATGGATTGTCTCCTCCTGGTCAACTCCTGGGAGGACTCAGGTGGGCGCAAATTATAAAGTTGCTTAAAATAGTTTAAAAAATCCGATTTTATCTGGTCATAGTCAAAGGTGCGCGTACCTCTAGGATTTTTAATCGAGTGAATATATGTGTGAGCTTGACGCTGACGTATTTTTGAGAGCATGAGTTTAGATGCCTTGTCCCCATGTACAAACATTTTGGTCCTCCAGGAGGAATACCATTTTGCAGACTGTAAGTTACGGATATCTTTTAGGCATTGTTTTTTCTGGGATAATTGGGCTAGTGTTTGAGATTCAGTTTGTTTTTTATGTTGAGCCTCAAGATCGGCTATTTCCGCATATAAAGTGTTTATCTGTTGTTGTTTTTGTTTGTGTTGGTAAGAGGAGATTGATATCAATTCAACTCTGATAACTGATTTATGGGCTTCCCATAGGATGGGGGCTGACACCTCCCCATTGTCGTTTTGGTCAAAGTAATGGTTAAGTGTCTTGGTTATACGGTCACGCGTTGAGGGAGTGTTCAAAACCGATTCGTTAAGTCGCCAAAATCTACAGGGAGAAAAGGGTCTGATCAATGTCACTTCTAAAGTTACTATTGAGTGATCTGAGAAAATATTAGGTAATATATTGGACCTTTTTGCAGTAGGAAGGTAGTTTTTAGGTATAAAGATATAGTCTAGTCTATGGTAGGACCCATGAGGGTGTGAGTAAAAAGTAAAGTCTTGGTCATTTGTGTGTAGTTATCTCCAAATGTCTATTATTTGTGAAGAGTGGATGCGCTGTTTTATTCTACTAAGATCTCTGAGGGAAATTGCGCTTTTCTTTTTTGTTGTGTCTATTAATGGTTCGAGCGCAACATTTAGGTCACCTCCTATAATAAGGAGACCTTCTCTAAAATTGTCTATTTTTTTAGTGTCACTAACAACCATTTCAGGAGTTTCTTGTTAGGGGCGTACAGACTGCAGATCGTAACTAAATTCCCGGGCAATAGGCCCTTGACCAGTAGATATCTCCCCATAGGGTCAGACAAGATTTTTTGCATCTGAAAGGGCAGCCCCCTCGCTATCACTACCGAGACACACCTCAAGCCCGCCTGAGTGGTGGTAGCATCGAACCATGTGTCATAGTGAGCTCGCTCAAAATTGGGGATTTTGTTTGGTTTAAAGGGGGTATCTTGCACTAGCAGAACATCTGCTTTTTGTTTCTTGAGAGGGGCCAGTGTATGTCGCCTAGTGACTGGTGAATTAATGCCATGTGCATTGAATGTGGCAAAGGTAAATACCTTATGACAAGTATCCATGAATATGAAGGGGGGAGTTGGCAGAAGCCTGTTGGGAAGACATCCACCATTGCCTCAGTTGCACCATGATGTCCGGATTAGATAGGTATGAAGGATAGAGAATGAAGGGTATAGAGGGGAAGAGAGACAGGAAGAGGGAGGAAAAATAAAACAATATAAGTTTCATCTTTGAAACAAGTCTTAACGAACTACTAAATATTAAGTCAAATAACCTTTCAAACATGTTTGTCGGCAATCAAGGGAGAAAAGAAAAACTACATCGCCTATAGCCTTGGTGAGCATGTACTCTGTGGCAGAATGGGGTGTGGGGGTTAGGGTAGTGAGTAAGTGGGGGTGGATGGGGGGATAAGGATGGAATGGGAGGGAAGTTAGTAAAGGAAAAGATTATGGGAAAACAGCACTTACAATATCACGAGACTAAAGATACAATAATTACATAACCACTAAGAGCAATGCACAAAAAGAGGAAATAATCCTTGGATCTGGATGGAAACAGGTCACATGTTCATGTTACTTCAATGTCCCCTTTAGTTGATGGTGTCTTAGTTGACTTTCTTTTCAGTCTCTGTGCTTTGGGAGAGCCCATGGTAATCCAAGGGAGAGGTGGTTGTAGAGGCCTGAGAAGAGAAGCCGTGTGGAAAGTCTCTAGGTCAGGAAAGGTCTCCAGGCCAATATCTAGAGATTTGCAAACTTTCCTGATGTCGGCGGATGATCTGACCAGAAACCTTTTTTAACCAGCCGAAATGGAGATCCAAATAGGGTAAAGCCAGTGGAAGCCGAAGTCTTTATGAATCAGGGCATCCGTGAATGGTTTAATAAGCCATTGCTTCCTGAGAGTAGTGGCTGAAAGATCCTCGAACAATCTCAGGTGTGAGCCTTCATAGGTAATCTCCTCCGACTCACGAGATCTGCGCATATTCAGCTCTTTTGTACGGAAGTCTAGGAAACGGCATAGAACATCTCTTGGAGGTTCCCCCTGTTTTGATTTAGGGTGCAAGGACCTGTGTACTCGTACAAGCTCAAAGTCAGTGGGGTCCCCATCCAGCAGAAGTTTCCCAAAAATCTCTTTGGCTGCCTTGGCCAGAGCATCAAATGCCACAGATTCCGGGAGACCTTTAATTCTAACGTTGTTTCTGCGCTCACGGTTCTCATGGTCCTCCAGAGTTGATTGGATATCATGTAGCTGGTTTTCATGGACTTTTAAACTGTCAAGGAGACCATTGGTGTGCTGTGACATAGCTATTTGGCTTTGCTCCATGTCCTCTAGCCTGTGTCCTTGTTGAAATAGATCATGCTTAATTTCAGCGAGCTCTTTTCCGATAGGTTTAAGGGCCCTGGACAGGTTCCGTTCAAAGAAGGAACGTGTTACCAAATTGTCCTTTGAGTCTCCACCTGTGTCAGTGTCACTTTCAGGATCAGAGTCTGAATCATCCTATGTACAATGATCTGTATGACCTGGAGATCTAGTAGGGCCAGGTAGAGCAGTTTGCTTCTTCAAAAATGTATCCACATCGGCTTGTGTAATGGATTTCAGGGGCTTGTCTATGGAACGCTGCATTTTAGCTCCAGATTTCCAGATTTCCACATATCTGTATATAGAAGGCTAAAGGATCTGAAAAATTATAATTTAATCAAGCATCTCCCCTTGCCTGTCGCTAGGGGGCAGTCTAGGTATTCATATCATTAGTACTCTATAGGACAGGGAAAGGAAGGCACAATCCTGGTTTGCAAGGATATATTGTTTGTGGAGGGGGCTACCTAGTGCGAGTGTAGGACACCAGGTGTTCTTGTTTAGCACAGGCAGCGCAGTTAAAGCAGTAGGCAAGATATAAGCTTTGTCTGAGCGAGCTAGTGGAGACCCAGGACAAAAACCTGCCAGCAGCAGGGCGTGATGGGAGGGAGAGGGGACAAAGAGTGTGGCACGGGGTCTTTTATTAAACAAAGTGACTCACCGTACCAGCTGAGTGTCACTAATTCTGATGTGATTCCCTCTTTCAAGTACAATCCTCCGCAGTCAGTTAAATTAAATCAAGTCCCTACCGCAGTCCAGCATATGTTAAGTGCTTGGCCTGTATCCCAGCAGCTCCAGGATCCGGTCCCTGCAGAAAAGATTCTAATCCAGGTGTAGGAAGGATGAATATGTCCAGGATTCCTCCTTCTGTATACAGGTGCTTCTCCACGCAGTGTAGCAATCCCACTCCAAGCTCTCATTGCTTCAAGTCTGCTGGCCTCTCTGCAAGCATGATGAATCAGCAGAAAAGCAAATCAGTTATAACTCGAGTCCAGATAAAACAAAGCTTCCAAATTTGTTGCCAGTTGTCCAGGGTATCCTCCGGAATGATTCTTCAAAAAATCTTGATAATAGAAGAACTTAGTTGCTGGATAAGTTGCTTCAAATAGGTGGCAAAGGGAGAGCTCAGGAATTCACCATCTTCAGAGCTCCCAAAGTCTCCTCTTAACAGTTGTTGTAGAGATGTGTCTGCTGCTAGAACTCTGTGTGGCAGTGACTTGGTCTCTAATCTGAGCTGCTGTTAACCTGCAATTTCTGAGGCTGGTGACTCGGATGAACTTATCCTCTGCAGCAGAGGTGACTCTTGGTCTTCCTTTCCTGGGGCGGTCCTCATGTCAGCAAGTTTCTTTGTAGCGCTTGATGGTTTTTGCCACTGCACTTGGGGACACTTTCAAAGTTTTCTCAATTTTTCGGACTGACTGACCTTAATTTCTTAAAGTAATAATGGCCACTTATTTATCTTTACCTAGCTGCTTTTTTCTTGCCATAATACAAATTCTATAATACAAGTGGCTCACCCTGTCTATATATATATATATATATATATATGTATATATATATATACAGGGTGAGCCATTTATATGGATACAATAAAATAAAATGTGAATGATTGGTGAACCAGATCGGAGCACTGAATTTGCAGAGTGGGCAAAACAAAAATTGGTACAGGACCCTCAATTACACAGAGCATTATGTTCAGTGATGAGGCAAACTTTTTTGGGTGGGCAATTTATATGGATACACCTAAATATAATGGGAATGGTGACAGTTTTCTTGTGTATGGTGTCTTGCCTTGAAATCTGCTGCAATGTCCCGGGTACTGCGTTCACCAGACATCAACACAATTTCTATCCGCTCCTCACGTGTTAACCTCTGCAACATGTCAATGGCTGTAAACAAAGAGAAAATTGTATATAACTCATGAAAGAATACATTTATGTTAAAACCAATCACACCATTGTTTTTCTTGTGAAATTCTTAATAAGTTTGATGTGTCACATGACCCTCTTCCCATGAAAAAAATTAAGTTGGATCCAAAATGGCAGACTTCAAAATGGCCACTATGCTCACCACCCATCTTGAAAAGCTTTCTCCCTCCCATATACTAATGTGCCACAAACAGGAAGTTGATATCACCAGCCATTCCCATTGTATTTAGGTGTATCCATGTAAATGGCCCACCCTGTATAGATAGATATGCACAATAGGTCAATTATAAATAATTATAAATAATCTGGCTGTTCATAGAGTGCCACATCCAAGCATATTAATGAAAAGTTGAGTGGAAGGTAAAAGTGTAGCAGAAAAAGGTGCACAAGCAAACGGGATTACCTCAGTCTTGAAAGAATTATTAAGAAAAGGCCATTAAAAAATTTTAGGAAATTCAAAAAGAGTGGACTGCTACTGGAGTCATTGCTTCAAGAGCCACCACACAGAGATGTATCCAGCACATGAGCTACAAGTTTTTCATTCCTTGTGTCAAGCCACTCATGAACATTAGACAATGCCAGAAGCATCTTACCAGGGCCAAGGAGAAAAAGAACTGGACTGTTTCTCAGTGGTTCAAGATGTTGCTTTCCGATGAAAGTAAATTTTGCATTTCATTTGGAAATCAATGTCACAGAAACTGAAGGAAGAGTAGAGAGGCACACAATCCAAGCTGCTTGAGATCTAGTTTGAAGTTTTTACTATCAATGATGGTTTGGGGAGAAATGTCATGTGTTGGTGTAGGTCTATTCTGTTTTATCAAGACCAAAGTCAGTACAGCCATCTACCAGGAAATTTTAGACCATTTTATGCCTCCCTCTGCCAACAAGCATTTTGGAGATGGAAGTTTCATTCTCCAGCAGGACTTGGCACCAATCCACACTGACAAAAGTACCAATTAGAGATGAGTGACTTTGCCTTTTTTAGGGCCGAGTTGGGTTTCGTGAAACCCAACTTTCTCAAAAGTCGAGTCGAACGAAATGGGCCGACTATCGGGAAAGGTCCAACTGAAACACGAAACCCAATGCAAGTCAATGGGGAAGTAAAGTCAGCAGGGAGTGGAGGACACCCACATGCCGGACCACTTTTTTAAATCTCTCTCTCTCCCCGGACTCTGCACATGTCATCTCGTTGCCCACAGTGTACGCCCTTGCTCAGTGGCTGAAAAAAAGTTGCGTGCAAGCATTCTGGCAAATCCGACTTTGGCGCTCGTTTTGCCGACCGCATGGCCGACTTGACGCTGTGGTCGGGTTTCGGTCGGCGAAACCTGACTTTGCCATAAGTCGGCGACTTATGAATCTGGCCGACCTGTTTCACTCAACTCTAGTACCAATACATGGTTTAAAATAATAGTATCACTGTGCTTAATTGGCCAGCAAGCTCATCTGACCTTAACCTCATCTATAATCTATGGGGTATTGTCAAGAGATAGATGAGAGACACCAGACCCAACAATGCAGATGACCTGAAGGCTGCTATCAAAGCAACCTGGGCTTCCATAACACCTCAGCAGTGCCACAGGCTGATCGTCTACATGTCACACCGTATTGATGCAGTAATTGATGCAAAAGGAGCCCCAACCAAGCATAATCATCGTTAACAGAAATAAACACTTGAAATATACCACTCTGTTTGCAATGACTCTAGCTTGCCCCTGTTCACACTTAAGAGGTGCTGGTCAGGATTTTTCTCTATATAGATATATAGATAGACATATACAGTATAAATGCTATTTATGTCATGTTTTTATGGTAACATTTGAACATGGTAGAGATTATAATAAATTGTTTCTCTTATATTTTCCTGCTTTTGTTAAATAAATCCTGAGTCAAAAACCTGGTATCCTATTGATGATAATTACCTCAGGCAATCTGTCACTTTAGATTGTTTTGTTAACAATGAATTTAAGAGTATTAAATCTCAAAGTTATACTGTTGCTACATAATATGCTTAAGAATGCACAATAGAAGTTCAGACCATGGAATTAATTGGATTTATATTTCTAGCATACATACAATTACCTAGAGGTATACTCAAAGCAGCTCATGCATAAAACGATGGGCTTGATATTCAGCTTACAATGAACTTAGTGTAATTTTACATTGAGTTATGCAGTTCAATAAGGTCATAAATATACTTTAAAGAAAGTTACAATTTGCCAAATACATGTTGAAACAGCTAATTGTTGTTTATGCTGATGTAATAACCACATTTATTGTTTTAAGTTGTTTAAGAAACAAGTTTAAAACTTTAAACCAAGTTTTTCATTAACATTCAGGATCAGCTCCAGATTCAGTCTTAATGACTATTAAGGTCATTACTGTTTCTTCACAACTTGAAAAAAGACATTTAGCATTTGAAAACAGTAGAACAATGCTTGTAATATTTTGTTTATTGCCTTAAAGTTTAAAGTTGAAAAATATTAGTCTTAATTAGGAATAAAAAATGTTGAAAAATTGCACTAATAATGATTTTAAGTAAAATAATGATTTATATATTGTATAGTTTTATTGAAAGAAGAAAACATTCATTTATTTTAATTGGTTATTTAGGGATAGTTAATACATTGACTAAAATCATTGATGTGGATAATGGGATCTGTTAGTTCTTCTGCACGTGTTAGAATAGTATAAATATAACTAATGCTGTATGAATACAGCCTTAGGGCACCGCTATGTGCATTGAGTCTATGCAGCATTGCACAGGCTATGTTGTATAAGAAAGGGTTTTAAGAGAAACTCTCTGCACATAAGATATCTGATGTACCATGCCACATTTCTATGTTTAAATTGGATGGAATATAATAGAAAAATAACCTTGATTATTGAAAAAATGTTTAAAGGTCTTCCTACCTCTGATTTTGCTTTTAAATAACCATTTAGCAGGCGCTAAAATAAAAATAAGTCCTGCTCATCTTACCGATGCCACCTGCTCAACATCTATTGATTTACTGATCCCATGCTAGTCCCCACACTTTCTCTGCAGAGGCAGGCATGTGTTTGCTGATGCCAATTACTGACCACAGCTGTGACCAATCAGTTATCATTGAAGCAACTCATTCAGTATACAAATATCAAAAGACTGACCATCAATTCCAAACAGAATACTGGTCTGAACAGGTGCATACTAAGGCTACTGTGAAAACAGTAGCGTTTATTCGACGCAGCGCACGGTGCCGCTAAGCCCCGCCCCCTGTTGGCTCCCTGCCCACCCCATCCGGTCATCGCCGCCTACTATCACACATGGACGCTTGCGATCTGTGCACCCTATCTTTAGCAGGGTGCGCCGTGCGCGCCGAAATGAAGGTGCGCCGTGCGCACCGAAATGCAACATGCTGCGTTCGGCGCACACGGGCGCACCTTCAAAAGTGTGCAGCGCACGCCAAAATCCTACTAGCGCACGGCCAGCGCATGATCTGCGCACCCTATGCTAAAGATAGGGTGCGCAGATCGCAAGCGTCCATGTGCGATAGGCGGCGATGACAGGATGGGGCGGGCAGGGAGCCGGCAGGGGGAGGGGCTTAGTGGCGCCATGCACTGCGTCGAATAAACGCTAGTGTGAAACTAGCCTAAGAGTTGCCATCTCCATACATAACTAACAAATAAAGGCTCACTCTCATAAAAATGAAAAGAGCCTGGATCAGTCCACACTTTTCCACACCACTAGATGACAGCAGCACATAAAGTGTTTGTAGTATTCCATATTTTAATGAGGCCCACCAGTTGTTGCCTTTGAGTGATCCCTCCCCATATTTTTTGTCTGGCTTTGGACTTTCTGCAAAGTCTTTATGACTGTATAAGTTCATCAAGTACACTTTTTTAATGAGTTTATACATACATACAGTTTAACATAGTTATTGTTGCATTACATGGTATGCAAAACTTACGAAAAGCTTAAAAAAATTGAGGATTTGATTAGTCATCCATACAGTATTATGTGCTTTCTGTATCATTTTGGTGGTGACTATCAGTACAAAAAGGCATTTGAAAATGTTGCCTGTTTGTTCACATTTCATACACTATTCTGGGTTATAGGGTATATTTTTCTGATAGATAACTAAAAAAATGTAAAAAATGTTGCTATGTTACATTTCTCAGCCATTCAGTATTACATGATCTTGGGTACAGTTCATTGGTAAATCACTTTCAAAATCTAAAAACATTTGTTAAAAATGTCATCGATATTATTGTAATTATCCATAGACTATTTTGTAGTCTGGAGTACATTTTCTTTGTATATAAGCCTCAAAAACATGTTTAAAATTTATTGGAAATATATTGCTCAATCATAGGGTATTACATCTTCTTGGATACATTTCATTGTTATAAAAACCTCAAAAAACTTGTTTAAAATTTTATCGTTATTATATTACTCATCGATAGACTATTCCATGATCTAGAGTTCACTTAGATGGTATTTATTCCTCAAAAAAGTCTTCAAAAGTCCATGTTCTATGTACACGTTGCAGATTTGGGTTGGTTTTTTTTCCTGCTTGGTTTTGTCACAAAACCTGATGCCAGTGAATGAGAACCTTAACATGTCTTGCACATGTTGAGTATTTTGACTTGCAGATTCAGTGCAGAAAATATTCTGTTGCATGTAAATTCTCTGTGCATTTTCGCCCTGCATTTTTCAACATTGACTTTGACAAAATCAATAAAAAATGTAAGCAAAAACGCAGAGAAAAATGCACCTCACACACGGTTAAAATGCACCAAAAAATGCACATATTTGCAGCTGTGTTTTTCCTACTAAGAGATACAGAAATTTGACTCAATGTTTGCACATACCCTTATCGATATTATATAGCTCACTTATAGACTATTCTGTGGTCTGGAGTTCATTTCTTTGGTATATAACTCTTAGAATTGCATGGCCTTTCGGAGTCTAGGAGTACCAATACATGACATATCTGAGTCCCTTATGTTTGGCAGCTCTTGCTTCCTTAATAAATTTCACTGAAATGTTATTTTTTGCAGTGAAAAAATAAATTTTGGTTTAGTTAAATTATATTTTTTGGTAAATTCTTTTTCCTTATATACAAGTCATTATTCAGTAAAAAATGTTTGTTAACTTTTTTTCCTGTAAAATGCAATTTCTTATCAGTTTGGAATGTTTTATTGCCACTCCTTAAAGTGGAGTAAAAGTATGACATCATTGTTCTCAGCAGGGATTTGGGAGTCACTGATGATCTGGGAGTCAGTGACTTCCCCATGCTGTTCTCCTACCACTCAGCACTTTTCTCATCCATTTGAACATTTTCACTGCCCCCCAAACCTCTTTGTAGGGTCTGCTGGAAAAAAAAGCTTGGCTTTCCCATTGACTCTAATTATACTTGTTACTTGAAATGAGCATGCGAGTATTAGGAATTGCTCAGTTCATGCAATGAGAACCAGAGCATTTTAGTACTCACTCATGCCTAATGGAAACCCCACCTAAGTGCTCATCATATAGCCCAGGATAAATGTGATCCAAAATGATATGTAAAATGATCCCAAAGAAAGCATCAAATGAATCTGCTAAAAATCAAGACCCCACTCAGGTCCATCATTTAAAGGGAATATTGCGAATTTCCACGTTGTGGGTAGTGCAAAGGCTCTGGAAGAGCAAAACTGCTCCTTGACACAAAAAAATATTAAGCAAATTCTGAGCTAACAAATTGAAATGCCCCACTTCTTTCTGATCCCCTTTGTGCTATTGTGTGTCTCCATAAGCAGGAGCTGCGCATAAGGTTCTGAGCAGGTACAACTTCTCCTGGTCAAGCTTGAAGGTCCAGCAGCTGAAGAAATCCATTCCTGGCAATCTACTGAAAAGACCAGCATAGAACAGATCCTCACCCACCTGAGAAAAGAATTTGAGCACCAGTCGCCTTGCAAGGTTCGTCTAAAATTTTACAACCGACGTCAGGATCCAGGTGAGACCCTCTGGGGTTATACATTAGCCCTTCAGTCTGCATACAGGGCTTTACAGCAAATAGACAATCTAGATCTTGCTGCTACAGAAAACATAATCACTGACAGATTCATAGAGGGTGTGGATTCCAGACAAAGCACCAACATGACTTTCTTAGACTTTAAAGCTCTAGCCTTGCAGGTAATGACTCACATTGTCCCTGCTATGCTCCTGCTCCTTGTTCTCTAGACCTGGCTGCCGGAATATCCACTGTATCTCCACTTTCAACTGCTCCACTTATGCAGGCCACACAGTCCGTTCCACCACTACTCTTTGTCATACTCCTATTACCACATATGCACTTGTCCAAGTCCTTGACTCTGTATGCCAAGTCTTGAAGGAAATAAAAAGCCAATCCTCTGCACCACACGAGTCATCCGGAAGTCGGGCAGTGTCCCCAGAACCACGTTTTAGTCACCCAGGTGCTGGAGAGCTTCCATCTGGAGATTGTGTCTACTGTCTATATTATGAGCGTCCTGGGCACTATAAGCATCAATGCTATAAGTTAAATGGGTCACCCCTGAGGCCAAGGGCCGCCCCTCGGGAGGTGAATCCAAAGGCCCAGAAGGACTGTCACAATGGGTCTTCTGGTTCATCTCCAAATGCCCGTATATAACCATATGGATTGATGGTGTACCCTTAGAAGCTTTATTAGACATTGGTTCACAAATCGCCACCATTGACCATCGAACTTTTGAGAAGCATTGGGACTATAATATTCTGAATTCAGTGGGCAAAGCAAAGTTATGTGTGATTGCAAGTAATGGTCAATCTGTTTGCCATCATCAAAATTGGGGATCTTAAGTTACCAGGTCAAGGTGTAATTTTTACTGAGGCTAAGGGAGATACAACAGCAGTAGCGCTAGGCATGAATGTTATGTGTCATGTGTTTCCTGAATTGCTCGCTGCCTTGCATGCTTCTCTTCCTTCTGCTTCTTCCCCTTACAGGAAAGCTGTTTAACAGACCATCAAAGTGTTCTGTGTCCAACAGAAGTTTGCCAACTGTAAAGGTGACATCTGCCATGTGCGTATCACGACACATGCCTAGTTGCCCTGTCAGCCAACAGCGATACTTTAATCTGGTGCCAAGCTTGAACAGGAATTAACAAAGACTATGAAGCACTTCTAAACTCCAACCCAATTGAAGGACAGCCCCTGGTAAAAGCTGCCAGAAGTAACGTCACTGTTTTGAAATGGTAGAGTACCAATACAGCTAATCAACCTGAGTGATGCACCCATCGAGCTATACAAGTTTAATTCAGTCGCTCAACTGGCTGAAGACAGCCAAGATGACAAGACACTTGCTCATCAAAAATCATGAAAGCCACTCCCAAAGGTTCTAATACACCCACTACCTACTAGTGGAGTTAACTTAATGTAGGAGATGCTAACACTCCCATCGAACACATCCAGGGTGTCACCAAAGTTTCTAAACGACACAGCCAAGCTTTGAACAAGCACCCACTTGACTTTGGCAGGACTTCCCTGATACAACACAGAATCGAAACAGGTGATCATCCTCCTATCAAGGAAAGACACCGTCCAGTACATCCTGCTAACTATCAGCAAGTAAAGACGCTGTTAAAGAAGATGAAAGATTCTAAAGTTATTTGAGAAAGTCAAAGCCCATGGGCTGCACCAATCTTCCAGGTGAAAAAGAATGATGGTAACATAAGGTTTTGTGTCAACTACAGAAAGATGAATCCTCTTCCACGGATTGAAGAATCCATCACGGCTCTTGGCTCAGCTGCATATTTCTCCACTCTTGACTTGACCAGCAGCTATTGGCAGGTACCCATGGCTCTTGACAATAGAGAGTAGACAGCCTTCACCACCCCAATGGGACTCTATGAGTTTGACAGTATGCCATTTGGGTTATGCACTGCCCCTGCTACGTTTCGGCAGCTCATGGAGAGATGTCTTGGTCACCTCAACTTCCAAAGCGTTTTATTATATCTCGATGATATGATCATGTATTCCCGTACTTATGAAGAGCACTTACGCCGTCTTGCAGAAGTATTCCAGGTACTCATTGGACATGGACTGAAACTAAAACCATCAAAGTGCCATTTGCTCAAGTCGAAGGTCAAATACCTGGGTCATATTTGTAAGTGCCGAAGGTATCCAGCCCGATCCTGACACAATCTTAGCTGTGAACGACTGGGATACTCCAAGAACCATGAAAGAAGTCAAGAGTTTACTAGATTTTGTGGGAAACTACTGTCGCATCATCCCTCATTTTGCACAAATAGCAGAACCCCTTACAGAACTGCTACAAAGTTGCCCTAGAGAACACTACGACAGACTTCCAATTGATAGGTCTGAGAGACAAGAAACTGTCTTTCAGTTGCTGAAAAACTTATTAACTTCCCCTCCAATTCTGGATATCCTGACTACTGCCACCCTTTCCGTCTCTATATGGATGCCTGCTATCAAGGCCTCGGAGTGGTACTATCAAAAGTCCAGAATGGCAAAGAGAGAGTCATTGCCTATGCCAGCTGAAGCTTGAGAGGCATCAAGAGGAACAATAACAATTACAGCTCATTCAATTTAGAGCTGCTAGCTCTTGTGTGGGCCATCACCGAGAAGTTCAAAGATTACCTCGTGGCTACCCCTTCACAGTTTACACTGACAGTAATCCTCTCGCTCACCTTAATACTGTACAGCTAGGTGCTCTGGATCAGAGATGGGCTTCAAGATTGGTGAGTTTCTGCTTTGACATTAAGTATCGCAGTGGCAAAATCAACATCAATGCAGATGTGTTATCTCATGTGCCCATAGGAGAAGAGTCTCCAGAGGAAGATCTGTGGGAAGATGTCGAGATACCTCCCTTCTTTCAAAGATTTGCTGTACAGAATGCCATTGCTGCTACACAAACTGATGTAGTCTCTCAACCAAAACCAGATTTGTCCTAAGATCCATTGAGATGACAAACCCTACAAAATGAGTCTTGCGTCCTAGGAGAGATCTATGAATACCAGACTACTGGGAGAATACCTGCTCGATAATGCAGACAATGTCCTGATGTTAAGCTTGATCGTCTATGGAGACAGCACAAAAGACTCTTCATTCAAAAGGGCTTGATCTTGCATAATTCCCTGGACCCTGTTTCTGGAGAAAGGTTACATCAAATGCTAATCCCATGGTGAGATGCCAGAATTGTTTTCGATGCCTATCACGACCAGTCTGGGCACTTTGGAGTACACAAAACTGAAGCCACCATATGTCAATGCTTCTATTGGATTTAGATGCGCTCAGACATAGAGAATTGGTGTAGCGCATGTTCAGCTTGCAACCTCATTAAAGCTGGTAAGAATGATGCCAGAGCTCATCTTCATCCAATCTATTCTCAGAAACTGAATGAGCTAGTTGCTCTTGATCACGTGAAGCTAGCTCCAACTCATTCAGGCTGCACGAATGCCCTTACCATGGTGGACTATTATACTAAGTGAAAAAATGTAACTTTAAACTCCAGCGGACAAAATCCAGGATGCAAAATTTTAAAAAGTTTTTTCTTGCATTAGCAAATTATTTTTGTTATTAAAGTCCATCATAAAATAAATCCACACTTCTAACCCCCCCCTTCCCCTAATCTATTTATCTACTGTCCAGAAGTGTGGATTAATTTTATGATGGACTTTAATTATAAAAATCTTTGCTAATGCAAGAAAAAACTTTTTAAAATTTTGCATCCTGGATTTTGTCCGCTGGAGTTTAAAGTTACATTTTTTCATTTGAATCTTTCGTGGCTGGCTCCTGCTCTGGTCTCTGTGCAGACTTTCTCCTGGATTGATATTGGATCTCACACACCGGGGTGTACGGGTAAGCTGGCTTTGAAAATCTGGAGTTTTTTTGTATTATACTAAGTGGGTTGATGCTATACCAGTGAAATACCTTACAGCTCGGACTACAGGTATCACCTTTTACCACGAATATGTTAGACATTTTGGTTGCCCTGAAGCAGTCCTCACAGACCATGGACCTGTCTTTGAGTCCCAACTATTTCAAGAACTGTGCCAATTCCATGGTTGCAAGAAGCTAAGAACCACTGCCTATCATCCACAAGGGAATAGCCATTGTGAGAAAGTCAATCAGACCGTCATCAATATGCTGAAAATTGCATCTGTTACCAAACAAGCTGAATGGCCTCAACTACTTGATGAGTTAGTGGAAACCTATAAAAATACTGCCCACTGTTCTACCGGCTACTCACCATATTGCTTGATGCTTGGAAGACAAGGTCAACTCCCAAAAGATTGTGCTTTGGGAATCCAGGTTCCCGATGTGATCAATCCCCTGCCTAAAACTCATTGGGTCTCAGAGCATCAGCGAAGAATACCGCATGGGCGAAGCTCACTGTCGACAGGAAGAGAGCTACAATCAAAGAGCTAATGCTTCTCCACTTCACCTTGGAGACAAAGTATGGCTAAAAACCTGCCACCATACAATGAAACTCAGCTCACTGGGGGAAACAGAGCAGTACATAATTACAGCTATCATACATCTGGAGTCCAATGTATATGAAGTAAAGAAACCCGGAGTGGCCCCACAGACGGTCCACAGAAACAGCATGAAGTTACAGTTAGGTCCATATATATTTGCATAAAGACATAGAGCCAGCTCACCGACTTCCAAAGGGAGCACGGAACACCATCCTGCAGTGGTCGATCCAATAAAGATAATAGAAAAAAATCCAGCTCCACGAAAGGATATGATTTCCACTTTTATTCCAAAATGGATATAAAACAATTCAGCTCCAGGACTGCATCAGCTCAGACAGGAGAGACAAAAGCGACGCGTTTTGATCGCTACATGCGATCTTTATTAAAGAGCATTGCTTATGTCTCTCCTGTATATATATATGTCTCTGGCTTGTTTCACCTGCATGGAGAGCTCCTTTGACTGCATGTTTCCATCACAGCAAAACCTTCCAAATGCAAGCACCACGCCTCAAATCAACACCAGGCCTTTTATCTGCTTAATTGAGAATGACATACCGAAGGGATTGCCCACACCTGTCCATGAAATAGCCTTGGAGTCAATTGTCCAATTACTTTTGGTCCCTTTAAAAACAGGGTGGCACATGTTAAGGAGCTGAAACTCCTAAACCCTTCATCCAATTTTAATGTGGATACCCTCAAATGAAAGCTGAAAGTCTGAACTTCAGCTACATCTGAATTGTTTTGTTTAAAATTCATTGTGGTAATGTCTAGAACCAAAATTAGAAAAAAGGTTGTCTCTGTCCAAATATATATTTACCTAACTGTATGTACTAAAGAGGATCTACTGGTGATGTCCTCACCTCCTCCACAAGTCATGCCGGTCTACACACCAATTCCTACCTTGGAGCCACCACTTAGACAATCCATGGCGGAAGAGTCTCCTTTCAACTATCAATTTATCCTTCTGTGCTATCAATATGTCCCCATCTCGATTCCTGCTCCATTTGTTGCTCCTTTGCCAATCCCACCTGAACCAGCAGACTGTTTCATTACTGCTCAAGAGGAAGAGTCTGATCAAAGGATGAGACGTTCAGAGCGAAGCACAAAGGGAACACTTCCAGGCCTATACAGAGACTAAAAAGAAAAACATATCCATTTCCATGTGTATATTTAGTTAGCCAGTCAGTTTAGTAACATTTACGCTTCTGCACCTGGGTAATTCCATGCACTTTGCTTATTATTTGCATTATTTTGATATGCAGCCATGGACTTATTATGGACTATTTGTTGCCACTAAATTGCCTTTCCAGAGCCTTTTATATGGACTATAGTATATTGCAGAAAGAGACTATTCCACACTGGCACTTCCACCTTCATGTTTTGCAGTTGTTTGTTGCATATTGTTCTCCCATATATCTGAGTATGCTTGCCTTGGTTTTGCTTTACATTACCTGTATATTTCCTTCTTTAGTAGTCCTTCACTCATGAAGTCACCAAGGACAGCTTATCTTCAGAGGGAAGGTATGTAGTTACCCAGTCCAAAGTGTATCCATCCCTTTAAGTAATCCTGGATTGTGAATAGCTTATGTACACTACAGCTCACACTCTAATTACCCGTCTACATTGTCCCCTGCATTTGTGACCTGTAATTCTCCATTTCTCATCACTTCCATTTTAGATGCAATGCATTTCTCATTTGCTGTGTTCTGGCGCCATCTAATGGTGAAAGTGTACAATGACTCATAATTATTGTTTTGTAAGGCTCTGAGATGTGAATTTGGTGTCCTATTGGCCAGCTTCTACTCACATGGTCAATACGAGAAACTGTTTTCCAGGCAAGTCTAGAATGTTCGTTAGTCTGAGGGATGTCTTCATGGAGAGCAGAACACACATGGAGGCTGTTTTCACTACAATATTTCCTGCAGGCCTAAGAGCCTGGGTTCCCTCTCTAACCTGCACAGACATCATTCTAAAGTCTTTCTGACTGGATTCACCACAGTTTTTACATTCACCTATAAGTAGAAATGAGCGACTTTGCCTTTTTTCGGGTCGAGTCGGATTTCATGAAACACGACTTTCGCAAAAGTCGGGTCGAACGCAATCGGCCGATTATAGTGAAAAGTCGAAGGCCGACTGAAACATGAAGCCAAATGCAAGTCAATGGGGAAGAAAAGTCGGCAGTGAATGGAGGACAGGAAACACACCTACAGTGGCCATTTTAATGTCAAAAACATCAATTCTTATTACTTAAGCTTGTCAACCTTAATTTACTTTATACTAATAGTTAGGCATTGAAAACTGGGGGTTATTTGGCTAAAGTTGTGGGGGGGGTAGGGCTGGCTCCAGATTTTCGTGGGCCAGAGCCAAAGAGTGTCACTGGGCTCCTTTAACACAGGCCACAATTCATGATCCTCTGATACGGCAGAGAAATAGTACAATGAAAAATACTTCACTTCTTACTTCACATAACTGATATCCATTTTAAATTCTCCAGTAGCTCCAAAAACAGACAGTATATTACTCCATACAGTATTATGGCCACCGCATAGTGTGCTATACAGAGTAATGAGCCCCATATATTTCTCCATACAGAATCATTGGTCCCATATAATGTTTGATACAGTATATGATGAGCTCCACATAATGCTACAGTATATGTTGGTCCCCATGGATGAAGCTCCACTGTCTTATGGGCCCAAATAATGCTCCATATATAATGGGCCCCATTTCTAATGCTCCAGTGTATAATGGGCCCTGTAAATGCTGCTCCAGTGTCTGATGTCCATCTTTGGAATGCTCCAGTGTATGGTGGGCCCCATATATCATTCTCCAGAGTATAGTGCTCCCCAAAAATTGCTCCCAACCTTTAAAACAATTAAGTCTCCTCGCTAGGGAATCCCTGTATTAGTCTGGACTCCTCATCGTCTCCATCTTCCATCTCTCTGCACTTGGACTGTTTAGGCAGAGGGCGAACAAACGTTATGTCATCGCGCTCTCTGACCAGAATGTCACTGTCAGGAAACACAGAAGACATCACAGCGGTGGAGCAGGGAGAGGTAAGTATTTCAACTTTCCAAGTGCTGTGATCCTGAGCAAGCAGGGGGGCCCCACTCATTGGCAATGGCACTGGCACAGTGCCCCTCATAGTACGTCGGTGTGTCTGACAGCGGGTGGAGGGCCCTCCCACCGGCAGAGACACTTTTGCGTACTATGAGGGGCCCTGCGCCAGTGCCGTCGCCCATGAGTATGCCCCCCCTACCTGCTCAAGGAACTTGCACTTTCATCTGCACCTTCCTCTTTGTCACCGTGTAAGGTGGTATAGTATGCGGGAAGGGGAAGCTGAGTTTCATCAAGGTCAGATTCTGGCTGTGTAGATTGCGAAGGGAATGTAGTGGTCTGGGTCAATGTACCAGCAGAATCATCTAGCAGTGGCTGGGCATCAGTGCACTTGTGGCGCGCCCAGGAGTACGGTCGCCACAGTGGCATTACCTTCCTCCTAGGGAGTGTTATGTCTTGCTTGGGAGCAATGAAGGATCTCTTTAGCAGTAAAACCAACACACAACGCAGTTCCCACTCCAGGCCAGCAGGGAAAGCTCTGAACCTGACTGCTGAGGAGCTGCTCTCTGTGGTCTGGAGGAGGGAAGTTAGGGCAGTCTGTGAAGGGAAGGGGAAGTGTGTGGATGTGAGAAGGGGAGCTGGAGGATGAGTAGAGTTAAGGCTCACTCCTAGCTGGAGCGCATGGTCCGGATTCCATCTCCGAGTTTGTAGGGACACTCACGGTCCTGCAGCAGAAAGCGGAGGAAGTAGCAGCTGTAAATGCTCTGTTCCCAACTAAGACTTGTGTGAGCCAGAAGAAAAAGGCTACGGCTGCCTGCCATACAAGAAAGTTTCAAAATAGAGTCAACAGGGGGAATTTCAGTGAACTCAGAACTGCGAGTATCTCAGATAAGCGCTAGAACGGAGGCCACACTACCTATCTGCAGAGAGAGAATTCCTAATTTGCTTCCAGGCTGACCAACTCCTTATCCATCTGTACATTGGGTCCTGGACGGCACGTAACAAGTAAAGGTAAAGGAATTGCACGACTGTGTCTGTCATCTTTCTCCTGCACCTGGCGCATGGCTCTGCTACATCCTGCACACCATCTACCAACTCTTTCATCTGCCCTGCGACTATGGCCCTATCTGTGCAGGGCTTCTACATCTTAGCTGCACCACAACATCTGTCCCAGAGAAGCGACACTGCAGCGCTGGTCAATCTGATCAGAAACCACAGGTGGCGTCACGTATCATTCACCTATAAACGTTATTCACCCCTTGGCATGGACGCCAAGGGCCACGGACCGGGTCACCACCACCGTGACACATCCCTCTGAGACACCGGCCCGGTACCGATTAACCCCACTGCCCTGGCTGACCACCCACACTCATGTCAGATTCATCTTGGACTGGGGAATTCACGATTTGACTTGATAATCCAGGCACGGTATGTGAGAAAGAGCTATATGGACTAATGTGAAGTGTGGCCTACTGCATCATTCACTTTTGTTGGGGGTGAAGGACACAAGGAAAGAGTTTCTTCCTGACCAGGAGCCAGCACTTGACAACTCACTGTTTGCATTTTTTGAAACTTCAGAAGAGGAGGGCATATTAGCTGGAGTCTCTTTCAGCAATGTAAGCCAAAACCAGTTCCTGATGCTCCGGCTTTAAAAGCTGTTAAACTACTCCCAGAAAAGGTAGCCTTCCAGGCATTCCAGAGCCAGACGATGACGCAGGCTCAACACATCCTGCCTTAGGTGCTATTGTGCTTTTGCCACTACCAGAAGATGCACCACCACCACAATCAGTACCAGCTGGCAACTCCGCCAACTTTCACGGCCTCTTCCACCATACTTCCTCATTTTTGGAAAAATGTACCCAAAATACCACCAGCTATATGGTGCTGTAAAGCAAGGTACAAGGTGTATATAGTATTGGGGAGAATTGGAAGCTCCCGAGAGATTGTAGGAGGCTGAACTATTATCTCAGGCTCAATATAGATTACACCTCAATTTAACAGGCTGAAATAGGCAGGTATATGACCATGCACAAGGTGTGCATATAGTAATGGGGAGAATTGGAAGATCCCGAGAGATTGTAGGAGGCTGAACTATTATCTCAGGCCCACTGTTATGAATGAGTCACCGAGGAGGAAAGACAAAACCAAGCTAAGCCCCAGAAAACCAGAGAGGTTGGTAACTAAGCGGATTGCAGACCCCTGATCCTATCCACACAACTAGCAGTAGCCGTGGAGCGTACCTACGATGATCCTAGATGCCTTGTCACAGCCGGAGAATTAAATAAGCCTAAAGCAAGAAAAGGGGAAATCTAAACTGCCCCAGAGCAGACCCCATAGCAAGAGACAGCCCCCAAACATGTATTGTCAGTGAGACAAGATGAAAACACAACACAGATAGAAAAATAGGCTGAGCAAACGATGGGGCCCACACTAACTAGAAAGGACAGGAAAGAAAAGATGCTGTCTGCAATCACGCACAAAACCCTGCCAAAAAATGTCCAACACATTCTGATAACAAAAACCCTGAAGTTGCTAGACTTCAATTCCCTATATCAGCACTCTGGTATATTGTGAAGACAGAGCAAAAAGAGACCAATCTGATCAGGGACAAAAAGCAAACTGGCATAAACAGAGACATAAGAATGGAAATTCAGCACAGCCCCAGCAGGGGCTAGCTGACCACAAAAACTGAGTAAACCAGACCAAATCTCATGTGAAAAAATAGCAGAGCACACTTAGCTTGAGAAGGCATGAACAGAACTGGAAACCAGAACCTCAAGGCAGGAAAAAATCACCAGCACAAAATTAGGGAGTCGGCTGTCTTAAATCCAGTCAGAGACTCCTGATGTCCAATCACAGTCCTCCTCCTCAGGTGGCAGGTCTCTGCAATTTAGATCAGCTCCATTATCTGCTGTCATCACCAGAGGGAGCCCAGATGGAGAACTCATGACTCCTCTGTCAACACAGCCAGCTCAACCACCCTCACCAGAAGCCAGAGGTAAACCAGAATATGAGTTCACAACAGTACCCCCCCTTGAGGAGGGGTCACCGAACCCTCATCCTCGCCACCAGGCCGATCAAGATGGGCCCGGTGAAAAGCATGAACCAATCTATCGGCATGAATGTCAGAGGCAGAGACCAAAAAATTTTCCTCCTGGCCATAACCCTTCCACTTGACCAAATACTGGAGTCTCCGTCTAGCCAGACGAGAATCCAGTATTTTCTCTACCTCATACTCCACATTACCTTCAACCAACACAGGGTCAGGAGGTGCCGCCATAGGAACCACTGGCTCAACAAACCTCTTCAACAGAGACTTATGAAACACGTTATGGATCTTAAGCGTAACTGGAAGAGCCAATCGAAAAGAAACCGGGTTAAGAATCTCCAAAATCCTATAAGGCCCAATAAATCTTGGCTTGAACTTTGGAGACGCAACCTTCATAGAGATATTTTTTGACGACAACCAAACTATATCACCCACTTTAAACCGGGGACCAATGGTCCTATGCCAGTTGGAAAACCGCTGGGCCTTTTCCTGAGAGAGGGACAACTTATCCACCACTTGGTCCCGAATATGCTGCATTCTCTCTACCATAGTGTCAACACCTGGGCAGGCTGAAGATTCCACTTGCCCTGAAGAAAATCGAGGATGAAACCCAAAGTTACAGAAAAAGGGTGACATCAATGTGGCAGAACTAGCTCTATTATTTAGGGCGAATTCGGCCAAGGGCAAAAATGAGACCCAATCATCCTGATCAGCAGATATAAAACAACTCAAACAGGACTCCAAAGTCTGGTTTGTTCTCTCAGTCTGCCCATTGGTCTGTGGGTGAAACGCAGAGGAGAAGGATAACTGAATTCCTATCTTTGAACAAAAGACTTTCCAAAATCTGGAGTCAAACTGGACTCCTCTGTCTGACACAATGTTCTCAGGAATCCCATGCAACCGAACCACCTGTTGTAAAAACAAGGGCACCAACTCTGAGGAAGATGGCAGCTTTGGGTGTGGTACAAGATGGACCACCTTAGAAAATCTATCACAAATCACCCAGATAACAGTCATTCTCTGAGAGACAGGAAGATCAGAAATAAAATCCATTGAGATATGGGTCCATGGCCTCTTGGGCACCGGCAAGGGCATCAACAACCCACTAGAATGAGAACAGGGTTTAGACAGGGAACAAGTCCCACAAGACTGCACAAAATTCCTGACATCACGAGATAAGGCGGGCCACCAAAAAGACCGACTCACCAAATCTCTGGTACCAAAAATACCTGGATGACCAGCCAACGCGGTGCAATGAACTTCAGACATCACTCTCTTCCTCCACTGGTCAGGAACATACAATTTTCCCATAGGACAACGCTCAGGTTTGTCCTCCTGGAATTCTTCCAGAGCACGTCTCAAATCGGGCAAGATGGCAGAAAGAACTACCCTCTCACCTAGGATGGTAGTAGGTTTGGTCACAATAGGAGAATCAGCAAAGAAACTCCTAGAAAGGGCGTCTGCCTTAACATTCTTAGTGTCCGGAAGAAAGGAGACCACAAAATCAAAACGCCTGAAAAACATGGTACACCTACTGTAGCCTGTCTAGGATTCAAGTGTTTGGCCGACTCCAGGTAAATCAAATTCTTGTGGTCAGTGAGGACCACAACTTGATGTCTAGCTCCCTCCAACCAATGTCTCCACTCCTCGAATGCCCACTTCATGGCCAACAATTCCCAATTCCCCACATCATAGTTGCATTCAGATGCGGAGAACATTTGGGAAAAGAAGGCACAGGGATTAATTTTAGAAGTCACCGGATCTTTTTGGGACAAAACAGCTCCTGCACCAATCTCCGAAGCGTCTACCTCTACCTGAAATGGAAGTGAGACATCAGATTACACCTCAATTTAACAGGCTGAAATAGGCAGGTGTAACCACACACAAGGTGTGTATATAGTATTGGGAGAATTGGAATCTCCCGAGAGATTGTAGGAGGCTGAACTATTATCTCAGGCCCACTATAGATTACACCTCAATTTAACAGGCTGAAATAGGCAGGTGTATGACCACGAACAAGGTGAGTATATAGTATTGGGGAGAATTGGAAGCTCCCGAGAGATTGTAGGAGGCTGAACTAATATCTCAGGCCCACTATAGATTACACCTCAATTTAACAGGCTGAAATAGGCAGGTGTATGACCACGCACAAGGTGTGTATATAGTATTGGGGAGAATAGGAAGCTCCCGAGAGATTGTAGGATGCTGAACTGTTATCTCAGGCCCACTATAGATTGCACCTCAATTTAACAGGCTGAAATAGGCAGGTGTATGACCACGCACAAGGTTTGTATATAGTAATGGCGAGAATTGGAAGCTCCCGGGAGATTGTAGGAGGCTGACAATGTTGCTCTCAGTCCAAGTATGGCAGCAGGCAGCCTAATAAGCAGGACTGCTGCACACAAAAGTGCGGAAAAATTAATGCTTGGTTACTGTGCAGAAAAGAGGAAGAAAAGTTTTCTTGCTTTTAAAAAAGCAGCTTGCACAGCAGTGTGCAAACAGCAATGTAGCTATCAGGGAGCCTTATAAGGCAGCCTAATAACCTACAGAGCTGAAGCACAAAAATATAGCCTCCCCTGTCACTGCACACAAACTGTTGTGTTGTACAGTGGAAATCGCTAACAGCAGAAGCAGTTTTTTTGTTCTTCTTCCCTGCCTAATGCTCTCCCTTATTAAGAATCAGCAGCTGCAACCTCTCCCTAATGCTAAGATCAGCAGAAGTAAGATGGCGGTCAGCGTGCATGCCCTTTTATAGCCCCTGTGACGCCACACAAAGCCAGCCAATCACTTGCATGCCCTTCTCAAAGATGGTGGTGACCGATGCCCATGTCATCGCTTTGCCCACCGTGTGCGTCCTCCATCATTGGCTGAAAAAGGGCGCTGGAAGCATCATTTGAAACACGACTTTGGCGCTCTGGTCGCCAACCTCGTGGCCGACCTCACGCTATGGTCGGGTTTTGTTTCATGAAAAGCGAAAGACAGCGACTTATGAATTTGACCGACCCATTTCGCTCAACTCTACCTATAAGTACTTGTGCATGTGCCATGACCTACTGTGGAGTTAATCCCGAGTACAGGTCTGTAACCCCTAATTGCTGGATCTACCTCCTTCTGTAAGCTACCAAAAGAAACTGTCCAGTGCTCTTAAAGCTCCAGAACCCAATCACATCTCAGCATCTAAGTGTGAACTGCAATTGCCGTGGAGCACCAATGAGAGACTGTTCCTTATTTGTTCCAAGTTTTAATTCCCGTTCCTGCTGAAGTAAAAGCAACTGTTTTCCCCGAGACCAGTGTGTGTCATAATTTCTTCGGCTGCGGACACCGTGTGGGGATGAATAGCAGGGAACTTTTGGCCTGGAAAGGACACCATTGTAGGCATTTACTACAGGCCGCCTGTGCAAGCTGCAGATATGGATGAACTCTTTATGCATCAAATGGTCAAGTCCTCCAAAAAATATGACATAGTTGTCCTGGGAGATTTCAACTATCCAGACATTTGTTGGGAATCTCTCTCAGGCAAAACTAACAGGTCAAGGAAATTCTTATCCTCTCTTGCTGACAACTTTATCTTCCAAAAGGTAGGGGAGAAAACAAGGGGATCTACTACCTTGGATCTAATCCTTATAAACAGGAAGGAAATGGTTGAGAAGGTAAAAGTGACAGGGACCCTAGGAGGTAGCCGACCATGCTATTTTAGAATTTTGGATAACTAGAGGCGGAAGACCTGTGAAGACTCAGACGTCAAGGTTAGATTTCAGAAAGGCAGATTTTAAGGGATTCAGAAAGAGAATTGGAGGGATCCCATGGCTGGATATCCTTAAAGACAAAAATGTCCAGGAAGGATGGGAAATCTAGAAAAATGAAATTCTCAAAGCACAATTGTTAACAATTCCGAAAAGAGGGAACAATAGGAAGCATTTAAGGAAACCAGGATGGATGAACACAGACCTTAAGCACATGCTAAAAAGGAAGAAAGAAATGTTTATAAAATGGAAAGAGGGAGGCATATCTAAAGAAGATTATAATGCTGTCTGCAGAACCTGCAGGGCGCAAATCAGTTTATCTAAAGTTGACAATGATTTGAGGCTTTCAAGAGATGTCAAAAGCAATAATAAAGGATTTTGGGGATATGTCAAAAGTAAAAGAAAAGTCAAAGATGCTATAGGATTTTTACAGGATGAAAATTATGAAATGGTAAGACAGGATGTTGAGAAGGCCGAACTTTTGAATTCCTATTTTGCATCTGTTTTCTCTCAGAAAGGAAATGTAACATCAACTGTTCTTCACTGTCCTATTAAGGGAATAGAAGAATCCAGGATATCTATAAACAGAAAGATAGTGAGGAAACACTTAGCTAACCTAAATGAATTCAAGTCTCCAGGTCCAGATGAATTACACCCCAGAGTACTGAAGGAGATAGCAGAAGAAATTTTTGAACCCCTCTCCATAATCTTTGAAATTTCTTGGAGAGCAGGAGAAGTCCCAGAAGACTGGAGAAGAGCAAATGTTGTTCCTATCTTCAAAAAGGGGAAGAAGGTGGACCCAGGCAACTATAGGCCGGTGAGTCAGACTTCTATACCAGGAAAGATCTTTGAACAAATTATTAAACAACATGTATGTCAGTACCTGGATAAGAATGAAGTGAAAAAACAGAGTCAGCATGGGTTTGTAACTAATAAGTCATGTCAGACTAACTTAATTTCCTTCTATGACGGAATCATTGATTGGGTGGATCAAGGAAATGCTGTAGATATTGGATATCTTGACTTCAGCAAAGCATTTGACAAAGTATCTCACACAATCCTTATTGAAAAAATGACTAGGTATGGAATGGACAAGGCAACTGTTAGGTGGATTCATAACTGGCTTAGTGATCGGACCCAAAGAGTGGTCGTAAATGGCAGCACATCCAGTTGGAAGAATGTCTCAAGTGTGGTATCACAGGGCTCTGTCCTGGGCCCTGTATTGTTCAACAATCTTTATCAACGATTTAGATGAAGTTATTGAGGGTAAACTGATTAAATTTGCTGATGACACAAAGCTAGGAGGGATAGCTCATACTAGAGAAGAGAGAGAGCGTATTCAAAAAGATATAAATAAACTGAAGCAGTGGGCAGCAACTAATAGAATGGTTTTTAACAGGGAAAAATGCAAAGTACTACATCTGGGCAATAAAAATGAAAAAAGCATATACAGAATGGGAGGAATAGGGCTAAGCAACAGCACATGTGAAAAAGACTTGGGTATACTAATAGATCACAGACTGAATATGAGTCAACGATGTGATGCAGCAGCAAAAAAAGCAAATGCAATTCTAGTATGTATTAACAGAAGCATACAGTCTAGGTCACGTGAAGTCATTATTGCCCTCTACTCCTCTTTGGTCAGACCTCATCTGGAATACTGTGTCCAGTTTTGGGCACCACATTTTAGAAAAGACATCAAGAAACTGGAGCAAGTTCAGAACAGAGCGACCAGAATTGTGACCGGTCTGCAAACTCTGTCTTATGAGGAAAGGTTGCAGGATTTGGGAATGTTTAGTTTGCAAAAGAGAAGACTGAGTGGAGACTTAATAGCTGTCTACAAATATCTAAATTGCTGTCACATTGTTGAAGGATCATCTTTATTCTCATTTGCACAAGGAAAGACTAGAAGCAATGGGATGAAACTGAATGGGAGGAGACACAGATTAGATATTAGAAAAAACTTTTTGACAGTTAGAGTGATCAATGAGGAACAGGCTGCCACGAGAAGTGGTGAGTTTTCCTTCAATGGACGTCTTCAAACAGAGGCTGGACAGACATCTGACTGGGATGATTTAGCGAATCCTGCTTTGAGCAGGGGGTTGGACCATATGGCCCAGGAGGTCCCTTCCAACTCTATGATTCTATGATTTTGGTCATTACACACATACCACTCACAATAGTTTCATTACAAAGCATGCACCTGTTAATGTATTGGGTGCCTCTTCTACCCTTTCAATACTCTAGTAGCACTAAGCCACTCTTGATGAATCAGTGTCCTAGTCATTACATTTTCTGAGTCTAACAGAGGCATTATCACTATTGTCATGTGTGACAGCTCATCACTTGCAAGGAACAATTTCTTAACAATACAGCAAGTCGGGACATATATTATTTATAGCAAACTGCTCTCACTGAGCTCAGTCCTCTATAGTGACAACCATGCCCCAGTTTGGCCTTCACTATAACTTCAAGGTCTGACCTACTTGTCCTTCTCTTCAGCCCTACTACGTCTGTGCTTTCTCAGGGTTACCTAATAGCCAACAGATATGCATTTTTAGTCTATACTACTTCATAACACAGGGTCCAGGTTATTCTGGCCATATTACTTTGCCGCTTGATACAGAATCGTGCTACTTCTATGTGCTTGTTCTCTTGATATACTCACTTTCTGTTGGAAAATATGGTAATAGGGGGTTTAGACATCATTCTGTAATCACTCCATTATATACCTGTGACAGGCGCATATATCACTCCATGCCTCTGAAAATCATCTGAAGCCCGAGAGCACTTGTGAACAAGATTACAGTTTCTCAGCAATTTGGACAAATACACTCTGTTTCACTATGAATATTTGGAAAGTAAAACAAATCTGGTGCATTAGGGATTGCTGAGACATTGAATGTTGACCCTCATTACATAGGAACTCATTCTGGCCAGATTAAATGGGATTAGAGATGCTCAATTTCTTTTCCCAACTGCTTTATTCCTTAGCGGCAAAAAAAAGTATTTAGAATTAACCCCTTTCCTACATTAGACATACTATTCCGTCCATGTGACCTGGCACCTAAGTCCCAAGTCACAGCTGACACCCGGCACAATGTGTCAGGGGCGGTCACGGACCGCCCCCGACACATTAACCCCTGGCACACCGCGATCAAACATGATCGCGGTGTACCGGGGGTTAAAGGAAGCATCGGCAGTGAGGGGGCTCCCTCCGTGCTTCCCTGAGCCCCACAGCAGTGCAATGTACAGCGCTGCTGTGGGGGTCTCCTTCCCTGCAGGTCCCCGGATCCAATATGGTGGCGGCGACCTTCGGGGGCCTGCAGGGAGCAGGCTTCCTCATGCCTGCAAAGCGCAGGCAAGGAGGAAGCCTGTGTAGTGCCTGTGACTAGAGTTGAGCGATACCGTCCGATACTTCAAAGTATCGGATCGGAATGGATCGGCCGATCTTAAAAAAAAGTATCGGTATCGCCGATTCCGATACCGGAAGTCCCATTCAAGTCTATGGGACTTCCGGTATCGGAATAAGAAAAACCCTGTTTTTGCCTTGTACAGCCTCTCTGGGGTCTGTACGGGCATTTCGGGGGGCTGTGCCGGCCTGCCAGGAGGTCTGTGCAGGCTCCGGTGGGCTGTGCCGGCCTGCCGGGGGGCTGTGCCGGCCTGCCGGTGGTCTGTGCAGGCTCCGGGGGGCTGTGCCGGCCTGCCGGTGGTCTGTGCAGGCTCCGGGGGGATGTGCTGGCCTGCCGGGGGGGCTGTGCAGGCTTCGGGGGTCTGTGCAGGCATCGTCCGATGGGACTACAAGTCCCATCGGGCGATGCCTGCTACCATGACAGTGATTGACACATTAGCCAATGATGGGACAGTAGTAGTCCCATAATCCGGCTAATGTGTTGAATGTAAAAAAAAAAAAAAAATTACATGCTACATACATACTACATATATACATACTACATACATACTACATACATACTACATATATACTACATGCTACATACATACAACATGCATACTACATATATACTACATGCAACATGCATACTACATACATGCTACATTCATACTACATATATACTACATGCAACATACATACAACATATATACTACATGCATGCAACATGCATACTACATATATACTACATGTAACATAAATACTACATATATACTACATGCATACTACATACATGCTACATACTACATGCATGCTACATGCATGCTACTTACATACTACATGCATGCTACATACATACTACATGCTACATATATACTACATACATACTACATGCATGCTACATACATACTACATGCATGCTACATACATACTACATGCATGCTACATATATACTACATGCATGCTACATACATACTACATGCTACATACATACTACATACATACTACATGCATGCTACATACATACTACATGCTACATACATACTACATACATACTACATGCATGCTACATACATACTACATGCTACATACATACTACATACATACTACATGCATGCTACATACATACTACATGCTACATATATACTACATACATACTACATGCATGCTACATACATACTACATGCATGCTACATACATACTACATGCATGCTACATACATACTACATGCTACATACATACTACATACATACTACATACATACTACATGCATGCTACATACAATACATTCATACAATACATACATAGACATACAGTACATATAACATAGAGTAACATACTTACCAATACTTGTCACATTGTTCCCCGAAGCCATTATCTTTTACGGAATAAATATTAACATAGCAAACCACAAAAATACTCACCCATGATCCGAAGCAGTCCACGAGTGTGTCCCACGACGATCTTGGGTAGAGAACTGCAGCATCAGCTGATGCTGCCATTCTCTACGGGCTGCAGGAATCCAGTGACGGAAGGTAGGTATCCTTCCGCACTGTATTCCTCCCCCACTTAAAAAAAAAAAAGTCCCTAGTCTCACTTTATGGTAAAAGCTGTGTGGGAATTTCTCACGCAGCAATGGCATAAAGTGAGACTAGGGACTTTTTTTTTTAAGTGGCGGAGGAATACAGTGCGGAAGGATACCTACCTTCCGTCATTGGATTCCTGCAGCCCGTAGAGAACGGCAGCATCAGCTGATGCTGCAGTTCTCTACCCAAGATCGTCGTGGGACACACTCGTGGACTGCTTCGGCTCATGGGTGAGTATTTTTGTGGTTTGTTATGTTAATATTTATTCCGTAAAAGACAATGGCTTCGGGGAACAATGTGACAAGTATTGGTAAGTATGTTACTCTATGTTATATGTACTGTATGTCTATGTATGTATTGTATGTAGCATGCATGTAGTATGTATGTAGTATATATGTGGTATGTATGTAGCATGTAGTATGTATGTAGCATGCATGTAGTATGTATGTAGTATATATGTGGTATGTATGTAGCATGTAGTATGTATGTAGTATGTATGTAGCATGCATGTAGTATGTATGTAGTATGTATGTAGCATGCAGTATGTATGTATCATGCATGTAGTATATATGTAGTATGTATGTAGCATGTAGTATGTATGTAGCATGCATGTAGTATGTATGTAGTATGTATGTAGTATGTATGTGGTATGTATGTAGCATGTAGTATGTATGTAGCATGCATGTAGTATGTATGTAGTATGTATGTAGTATGTATGTGGTATGTATGTAGCATGTAGCATGCATGTAGTATGTATGTAGTATATATGTGGTATGTATGTAGCATGTAGTATGTATGTAGCATGCATGTAGTATATATGTAGTATGTATGTAGCATGTAGTATGTATGTAGCATGCATGTAGTATATATGTAGTATGTATGTAGCATGTAGTATGTATGTAGCATGCATGTAGTATATATGTAGTATGTATGTAGCATGTAGTATGTATGTAGCATGCATGTAGTATATATGTAGTATGTATGTAGCATGTAGTATGTATGTAGCATGCATGTAGTATATATGTAGTATGTATGTAGCATGTAGTATGTATGTAGCATGCATGTAGTATATATGTGGTATGTATGTAGCATGTAGTATGTATGTAGCATGCATGTAGTATATATGTGGTATGTATGTAGCATGTAGTATGTATGTAGCATGCATGTAGTATGTATGTAGTATGTATGTAGTATATATATATATATATTTTTTTTTAACATTTAACACATTAGCTGGATGATGGGACTACTACTGTCCCATCATTGGCTAATGTGTCAATCACTGTCATGGTAGCAGGCATCGCCAGATGGGACTTGTAGTCCCATCGGACGATGCTTGCACAGACCCCCGGACATCAGCACAGCCCCCCGGCAGGCCGGCACAGCCCCCCGGCAGGCCGGTACAGACCCCCACAGGGTGCACAGACCACCGGCAGGCCGGCACAGTCCCCCGGCAGGCCGGTACAGACCCCGGGCAGTCCACACAGCCCCCCGGCAGGCCGGCACAGCCCCCCGGCAGGCCAGCAGAGACCCCCGGAAGGCCCTAAATGACGGCGCATCATGATGCGCACACACCGCGCATCATGATGACGTCATTTCGGCTGTCAATCAACTTTGAACTTCCGATTCCGATGCCGACTTCCGATATTGAAAAAATATCGGAAGTCGGTATCGGAATTCCGATACAGCAAGTATCGGCCGATACCCGATACTTGCGGTATTGGAATGCTCAACACTACCTGTGACAGATTGCTGATCTGTCACAGCTATCTGTGATGTGACAGATCAGTTATCTGTCACAGGACAGTGATGTCCCACCTAGGACAATGTAATAAAGTTAAAACAAAAAAGGTGTAAAAATAATTTTTAAAAAATCGCTAAATAAATTTAAAAAAAAATATTCCCTAATAAATTCATTTTTTAGAAATAAAAAAAACAAAACAATAAAAGTACACATATTTGGTATCGTTGCGTCCGTAACGACCTGCCCTAGAAAACTGTCCCATTAGTTAACCCCTTTAGCAAACCCTTTATAAAATAAAAATAAAAAACGAAGCAAAAAATTATGATTTATTATCATACTGCCGAACGAAAAGTGCAATAACACGCGATCAAAAAGACACATATAAATATCCATAGTACCGCTGAAAACATCATCTTGTCCCATAAAAAGCATGCTGCCGCACAGCATCATCAGTGAAAAAATAAAAAAGTTATAGCTCACAGAATAAAGCGATGCAAAAATAATTATTTTTATATAAAATTGTTTTCATTGCATAAAACCGCCAAAACATAAAAAATGACATAAATGGGGTATCACTGTAACCATACTGACCTGAAGAATAAAACCCCTTTATCAATTTTACCTCATGCAGAACGGTGTACGCGCACCCCCCAAAAGAAATTCATGAAACACTGGTTTTTGTTCATTCTGCATCGCAAAAATCAGAGTAAAAAGTGATCAAAAGATGTCACGTGCCCGAAAATGATAACAATAAAAACGTCAACTCGTCTCACAAAAAATAAGACCTCATATGACTCAGTGGGTCAAAATATGGAAAAATTATAGCTCTCAATATGTGGTGATGCAAAAACTATTTTTACAATAAAAAGCGTCTTTTAGAATGTGACAGCTGCCAAACATAAAAACTGCCATAAATAGTAAATCACACCCCCCCCGTTATCACCCCCTTAGATAGGGAAAAATAATAAAATTAAAAAACTGTATTTATTTCCATTTTCCCATTAGGGTTAGGGCTAGGGCTAGGGTTAGGGCTAGGGTTAGGGCTAGGGTTAGGGCTAGGGTTAGGGCTAGGGTTAGGGCTGAGATTAGGGGTTAGGGGTGTGTTGGGGTTAGGGTTGAAGTTAGAATTGGGGGGTTTCCACTGTTTGGGCACATCAGGTGCTCTCCAAACGCAACATGTCATCTGATCTCAATTCCAGCCAATTTTGCGATGAAAATGTCAAATGGTGCTCCTTCCTTTCCAAGCTCTGCCATGCACCCAAACAGTGTTTTACCCCCACATATGGCGTATCAGCCTACTCAGGACAAATTGCAAAACAACTTTTGAGGTCCAATTTTTCCTGTTACTCTTAGGAAAATAAAAAATTGGGGGCAAAAATATCATTTTTGTGGAAAAAAATATGATTTTTTTATTTTCACACCCGGGCGTTATAAACTTCTGTGAAGCACTTGGGGGTTCAAAGTGCTCACCACACATCTAGATAAGTTCCATGAGGATCTAGTTTCCAAAATGGGGTCACTTGTGGGAAGTTTGAATAGTTTAGGCACATCAGGGGCTCTCCAAAGGCAACATGACACCCGCAGACCATTCCATCAAAGTCTGCATTCCAAAGCGTCACTACTTCCCTTCTGTGCCCTGACGTGTGGCCATACAGTAGTTTTCTCCCACATATGAGGTATCAGCGTACTCAGGACAAATTGGTCAACAACTTTTGTGGTCCAATTTCTCCTGGTACCCTTGGGAAAATAAAAAAAATTGGGGATTAAATGATCATGTTTGTCGAAAAAATACGATTTTTTTATTTTCATGCCTGGGCATTATAAACTTTTGTGAAGCCCTTGGGGGTTCAAAGTGCTCACCACACATCTAGATAAGTTACTCAGGAGGTCTAGTTTCCAAAATGGTGTCATTTGTGGGGGGTTTACACTGTTTAGGTACATCAGGGGCTCTCCAAAGGCAACATGACACCTGCAGATCATTCCATCAAAGTCTGTTTTCCAAAACGTGACTACTTCCCTTCCGAGCCCCGACGTGTGCCCATACAGTAGTTTTCTCCCACATATGGGGTATCAGTGTACTCACGAGTAATTGTACAACAAATTTTAGGGTCCAATTTCTCCTTGTACCCTTGGGAAAAATAAAAACATTGGGGACTAAAAGATCATGTTTGTGGAAAAAATACGATTTTTTTATTTTCACACCCGGGTATTATAAACTTTTGTAAAGCCCTTGGGGATTCAAAGTGCTTACCACACATCTAGATAAGTTCCTCAGGGGGTCTAGTTTCCAAAATGGTGTAATTTGTGGGGGTTTCCACTGTTTTAGTACATCAGGGGCTTTCCAAACGCTACATGGTGTCCGTTCTCAATTCCAACCAAAAACGTCAAATGGCGCTGCTTCCCTTCCGAGCTTTGCCATGCGCCCAAATAGTCGTTTACACCTACATATGGGGTATCAGCGTACTCAGGACAAATTACACAATAACTTTCAGGGTCCTGTTACCCTTGGTAAATAAGAATTGAGGGTGAAAAGATGATTTTTGTGGAAAAAATATGATTTTTTAATAGTACGGCTGTACGTTATAAACTTCTGTTAAGCCCTTGAGGGTTAAAAGTGCTCACCACACATCTAGATAAGTTCCTTGGGGGGTCTAGTTTTCAAAATGGTATGATTTGTGGGGGGTTTTCACTGTTTTGGTACATCAGGGGCTTTCCAAACGCGACATGGTGTCCGATCTCAATTCCAGCCAAAAAAGTCAAATGGCGCTGCTTCCCTTCCGAGCTCTGCCATGCGTCCAAATAGTCATTTACACCCACATATGGGGTATCAGCATACTCAGGACAAATTTCACAATAACTTTTATGGTCCTGTTACCTTTGGGAAAATAAAAATTGGGGGTGAAAAGATCTTTTTTGTGGAAAAAATATGATTTTTTAATTGTACGACTGTACATTATAAACTTCTGTGAAGCCCTTGGGGGTTCAAAGTTCTCACCACACCTCTAGATAAGTTCCTTGGGGGGGTGTAGTTTCCAAAATGGTGTCATTTGTGGATGTTTCCACTGTTTAGGTACATCAGGGGCTCTCCAAACGTGACATGGCGTCCGTTCGGAATTCCAGCCAATTTTGCATTGAAAAAGTCAAACGGCGCTCCTTCCCTTCTGAGCTCTGCCATGCACCGAAACAGTGGTTCCCCCCCACATATCAGGTATCATCGTACTCAGGACAAATTGCACAATAACTTTTGCAGTCCAATTTCTCTGTTACCCTTGGTAAAATAAAAAAAATTGAACCTGAAATATTTGTTTGTGAAAAAAGTTAAATGTTCATTTTTTTTAAATATTCAAAAAATTCCTGTGAAGCACCTGAAGGGTTAATAAACTTCTTGAATGTGGTTTTGAGCACCTTAAGGGGTGCAGTTTTTAGAATGGTGTCACTTTTGGGTATTTTCTATCATATAGACCCCTCAAAGTGGCTTCAAATGTGATGTGGTCAGCAAAAATAAAATGGTGTTGCAAAAATGAGAAATCGCTGGTCAACTTTTAACCCTTTTAACTTCCTAACAAAAAAAAAATTGTTTCCAAAATTGTGCTGATGTAAAGTAAAAATGTGGGCAATGTTACGTATTAAGTTTTTTGTGTGCCATATCTCTGTGGTTTAAGGGCATAAAAATTCAAAGTTGGAAAATTGCAAAATTTTTGCCAAATTTCTGTTTTTTTCACAAATAAACACAAGTTATTTGAATGAAATTTTACCACTAACATGAAGTACAATATGTCTCGAGAAAACTATATCAGAATCACCGAGATCCATGGAAGCGTTTCAGAGTTATTACCTCATAAAGAGACAGTGGTCAGAATTGTAAAAATTGGCCCGGGAGTTAACGTGCAAACCACCCTTAGTAGTGAAGGGGTTAAGCAACTGAGGTGAATAAAATTATTTTTTGAGAAAATCTTTAAATATACAGTAAACACCTCTAGAAGCATATGAGTTGCTCTAATTAAAGCTAGAGATGATTTGGATATTAAAACCTTCTGACAGTTTTTTTTTTTCCTCATAGACTGTAAGCTTGCGAGCAGGGCTCTCATTCCTCTTGGTATCTGTTATGATCTATGTGATTATTGTTATGCTGTAATGTCTATTGTCTGTACAAGTCCCCTCTGAAATGTAAAGTGCTGTGGAATATGTCGGCGCTATAGAAATAAAATTTATTATTATTATATTATTATTAGGTTTGTTTAGTTAAAATGAAAATGAACATTTTCGCATTTTACGACAGAATGCATAATAAAATATGTTTATCACCTATAATAAAGGAATAAATAAATTACAGGGATTGTAAAATAAGTACAAACCAATACATATTATAGAAACTCTTTCATAGAAACTATTTATGAAATGAAATTTGAAGTGTGAATTTGCTAAAAAAATAAAATATTCTTGTGAATATCTCCTTCTGAACATACAGTACAGAGTTAATGTCATAGCATATGATTTCCAAATCACGTAAAGATATTTTCTTAAATTGCATAAGCTTAGCCACAGTCCCTATTGAGGAGATCTTATTACTATAGGTTAAGCATCTTGCTCTTGCAAAATATGTGGAGAGAAATATAGGCTAGTGGAATTTTTTTTTCAAAGAACAGATTTTGTGGAATATAAATGTTCTTTGAACAGCGGAAAGAAATAGTATTGATATATACTATTTAAATTTTCATTCCTTATCATTAATACACTTATAGAAGTTATTTATTACAGATTAGACAAATGCATATTATAAAGAAAATCCTCATGATTAAAGGTTTAATGGTTGCTATGTAAATTGTGGAAGTTATATATTCTGGCACAAACTAAAATGATATTGGTTATTTTAACAGATTCTATCATTTCAAGGTTTTTTGCTAACCTAACTTTTTCTTATTAGTTTTAGTGGGATGTTTTCTGAATAATAACTGGATGATAGTGGAGAACACAAACAAATAAATATTATTTCATTGAGAAAATTGACAATGTTTTGCTTCTGCTTAAACATACTGTGTAAAGTAGTCTAAGGCTGCTTTCACACATCCGGTGTCAGGGGTGCGGTGGCGTGCGGCGAAAAGCCGTACCGCTGGATCAGGCCTGCAGCGGTGACACCAGATGCAGATGCAGCGCCTGATCCGGTTGGAAAGCATTTAAAGGAGCCTTACCGGGGATGAAAGAGGCAGCGGTAATGGGGGGGGAGAGATACACGCGCGCTCACCGGGCACTTGTGGGTTAAACCTCACAGTGTCCGCCCATGCGCTGTTGAAAAAGCCGTTCCGACACTGCAAAAAAACATTCCAGGCAACGTTTTTTGCTGACGCCGGACGGCGCAGATTTTACGCTTCCGGCTAAAAACGGAGGCGCCGCATGTCCATCCAGCACGATGCGGCGATCATTAAATTCTATGTGCCAAAACCGGATCCAATTCCTGATCCGGTTTTCACACTTTTCGCCGCATCGTACCGGATTCAAAAAGCCGGATGTGTGAAAGCAGCCTAAAAGGCCAAATATGCAAAACATCTCCTAAATATTAAAGTATGTTTTTAAGCCCTGCCCTTTGAAAGAAGTGCACAAAATCAAGTCATTCAATCATGATAAACAAAAAATTGGAAAGTAATTTTATGTTGTGAGTCGTGTTAGCATGAGCACAGTGACTTTAAACATGACACTACCACAAGTTTGCTAGATCTTTCCAAGTCACTGGTAAGTTTTACTATTGTAAAGTAGAAGGATTAAAAAAAGGACACAGAGTGAGTGATCAAGTACAAAAGCAAGTTGTTCATAAAAATCAACTACTTTCTGGGGTATCACTTAAAACAGGTTTCCAAAAATATCAAAGTCCCAGGCCGGAATATTTTATCTATATATCTTACCATGGGCCGGTGTCTGAGCAGACGGGCCTGCATCTTGCTCTACCCCCAGTTACACTGAGGTCGGCTGACACAAAGTGAGGTTTTAACTAGAAGAAAATCTTGTAGTTAAGATACTTCTTGATTAGATGGTTTTTACTCTTTTATGATCAAAATAGTGTTTACTAAGTATCCTATGTTACTTACATGTATTATTCCTATTTACATATTTACTTATTACTGAGTATATGCTCATTTTTTATTGGGTTATGTCTTAAATGGCCACAGTCTCAAAATGTTCCCACATATTTTATGTATGTTATGTTTTATTTCTTTAGTCAAGTTATCTAATATATAAAGCTCAATGTGTGTATGTTTGTATGTATGTATATGTGTATGTCCGGGATTGGCATTTGCACCGTTGCAGCTACAGCCACAAAATTTTGCACAGTCACACGTCTGGACCCGGAGAGCATAATAAGCTATGTTGTGAGGCAAAATTTTAACCCCGCGCGCTCCAATTCACCATACAATTTTGCCCCTAGGTACATAATGGGGAAAAAGTGTATGTATGTATGTGTTTATGTGCGGGATTGGCATCTGCACCGTCGTACCTACAGCCACACGTCTGGACCCCGAGAGCGTCATAGGCTATGTTGTGAGGTGAAATTTTAACCCCGCGAGTTCAAATTCACCAAACAATTTTGCCCCTATCTACATAATGGGGAAAAAGTGAAAGGAAAAGTGTTGGAGGCAAATTGACAGCTGCCAGATGTGAACAAGGGGGACTTAAAGAATGAGAGTGATGGCGCCAAAGAGTATATACTGTAAAGTTGCTAAGGTGGGGCTCTGACATGGGTTACTCACCACACACGGGGATATGGACACACACACAAAATGCACCACACACTACCACATGCTTCAACACATATACCACCCTCAGCACTAGAGTTGAGCGACTTTGGTCAGATTGGGTTTCATGAAACAAAATTTGCTTCAGATGAAACTGGTCCGACTAGAGCAAAAAAAGTCGGAGTTTCCTCCGAAACCCGACCCCAATGCAAGTCAATGGGGAATTAAAAGTCTGCATTGAGTGGATGAATGTCATCAAGCACACATTTCACCACACATACACCAACCTCGCCACATAAAAGTCAAAACACAAATGTAACCACTCAAAACTCGCCACGTTGTCCCAGAGCTGCTTAAAAGATGAAAAATGAGCTGTGATTAGTTGCTATCAGCAACAGTTTTCTTTGTAGACAGTTGTGGTATCTGAAGCCTATTATTCTTATCATTTCTATGGTGTTATCGTCCTTCTATAAAGCTGGAAATAACACAATTTATTACAGTGCCAACACAGACCACACTCTGACACAGACTGCAGGGGGAGCCCAGTATCACACAGGATAAGATTAGATACACGGCTCACCAGTCAGTATCACACAGGATAGGATTAGATACTCAGCTCAGCAGTCAGTGTCACACAGGAGAGGATTAGACACATGGCTCAGCAGTCAGTATCACACAGGATAGGATTACATACATAGCTCAGCAGTCAGTATCACACAGAATAGGACTAGATACATGGCTCAGCAGGCAGTATCACACAGGATAGGATTAGATACACAGCTCAGTACACAGTATCACATAGAATAGTATTAGATACACGGCTCAGCAGACAGTATCACAGAATAGGATTAGAAACACGGCTGAGCAGTCAGTAACACACATGATAGGATTAGGTACACAGCTCAGCAGTCAATATCACACAGGATAGGGTTAGATACACGGCTCAGCAGATGGTATCACAGAGGATAGGATTAGATACACTGCTCAGCACACAGTATCACATAGGATGGTTTTAGATACATGGCTCAGCAGACAGCATCACACAGAATAGGATTAGGTACATGGCCCTGAAGTCAGTTTCACACAGGATAGGATTAGATACACTGCTCAGCAGTCAGTATCACGCAGGACAGGATTAGATATACTGCTCAGCTGTCAGTATCACACAGGATAGGATTAGATACACGGCTCAGCAGTCAGTATCACACAGGATAGTTTTAGATACAAGGTTCAGCAGACAGTATCACACAGAATAGGATTAGATACACGGCTCTGCAGTCAGTATCACACAGGATAGGATTAGATACACTGCTCAGCAGTCAGTATCACACAGGATAGGATTAGATACATAGCTCAGCAGTAAGTATCACACAAGATAGGATTAGCTACACAGCTCAGCAGTCAGTATCACACAGAATAGGACTATATACATGGCTCAACAGGAAGTATCACACAGGATAGTATTAGATAGACAGCTCAGCACACAGTATCACATAGAATAGTATTAGATACACAGCTCAGCAGACAGTATCACACATAATAGGATTAGATACACAGCTCTGAAGTCAGTATCACACAGGATAGGATTAGATACACAGCTCAGCAGTCAGTATCACACAGAATAGGATTAGATACACGGCTCTGCAGTCAGTAACACACGTGGTAGGATTAGGTACATGGCTCAGCAGTTAGTATCACACAGGATAGGGTTAGATACACGGTTCAGCAGGTGGTATCACACAGGATAGGATTAGATATACTGCTCAGCAGTCAGTATCACACATGATAGGATTAGATACACAGCTCAGCAGACATTATCACACAGGATAGGGTTAGATAAACAGCTCAGAAACAGGATGTGCCAAAGGAGAGGATATTTTCATTCCAAGACTTCCTCTCATTCCATCTGATTTGTTTTTTGATTTTAAACACCTCCAGTTTCCAGTTCAACTGCTATTCGCAATGTCCATTAACAATGCTCAGGGACAGTCCTTGAAAGTAGTAGAGATCGATTTAAGTAGTAGGGATCAATTTGCAATCTGCATGCTTTTCTCATGGTCAACTTTACGTGATCTTTTCAAGAGTTGGAACTGCCAAAAATCTGTTCATCTTTGCATCGAAAGGAAAAACCAAACATGTTGTTTATCAAAAGGCTCTTGAATGAGTTGAAAATAAAATACTATCAATACTTGGGTAATCATTTAGCTAATTT
The DNA here is from genome assembly GCF_039654945.1 of Dendrobates tinctorius. Lineage (NCBI taxonomy): Eukaryota > Metazoa > Chordata > Amphibia > Anura > Dendrobatidae > Dendrobates > Dendrobates tinctorius. The sequence continues at coordinate 22,373,682 of NW_027361732.1, read as the reverse complement.
GTGTTGCAAATCTGTTGTGTTGAATATATGATGTGAAATGTTTTTATGTGCAATATAATCATTATAATTTGTCATAACTAACCACATTTGGTTACTATGCCCAAACTTTGAGGTTCATTTTCTCTTTTTCCCATGTGAAAATACAAAATTTTCAGCTAAAAAAGATTTTTGTGGGAAAAAATGTCATATTTTTCATTTTCAAGGCTTAACGTTATAAACTTCTGTGAATCACCTAGAGGTTCAAGGTGCTCAATACATATCTAAATAAGGTCACTAGTTTCAAAAATGGTGTCACTTGTGGGGGTTTACACTGTTTAGACACATCAGGGGCTCTCCAAACGCAACATGGCATCCGCTAATTATTTCAGTAAATTTTACATTCAGAAAGTCAAATGGCGCTCCTTCTCTTCCAAGCCCTGCCATACGCCCAAGCAGTAATATTGCTCCACATATGGGGTTTCAGTGTACTCAGGAGGAATTGTGCATCAAATTGTATGGAGCAATTTCTCCTGTTACCTTACGAAAATGCAAAATATGGAGCTAAAAAAGATTTTTGTGGGAAAAATGTAATTTTTTTATTTCCATGGCTCTACATTCTAAACTTCTGTGAAGCACCTGTGGGTTCAAGGTGCTCGATACACATCGTGATAAGTTCCCTATGGGGTACAGTTTCCAAAATGTGTTACTTGTTTGTGGTTTCCACTGTTTAGGCACATCAGGTGCTCTCCGAACATGACATGGCGTCTGCTAATTATGCCAGCAAATTTTACATTCAAAAAGTGAAATGGCACTCCTTCCCTTCTGAGCTCTGCTGTTTTCCCAAACAGTAAAGTCCACCCACATATGGGGTATCATCATGCTCATGAGAAATTGTACAACAAAATGTATTGTTCATTTTTTCCTGTTACCCTGGCAAAAGTAAAAAAAGTCTAAAGAAAGCTTTTGTAAAGGAAAAGTAAATGTTTATTTTTTCCATCCACATTCCAAAAATTCCCGTAAAGCACCTGAAGGGTTAGTAAACTTTTTGAATGTGGTTTTGAGCACCTTGAGGGGTACAGTTTTTAGAATCGTGTAAATTTTCAGCATTTTTTGTCATATAAGCCCCTCAAAGTCACGTCAAATGTGAAGTGGTCCCTAAAAAATGGTTTTGCAAATTTTGTTGTAAAAATGAGAAATTGCTGGTCACCTTTTAAACCTTATAACTTCCTAATGAAAAATAAATGTTTCCAAAATTGTGCTTATATAAAGTAGACAAGTGGTAAGTGTTATTTATTAATTATTTTTATGACTCTTTGATTTAAGGGCATAAAAATTAAAACTTTGAATATTGGAAAATTTTTAAAATTTTCTCCAAATTTCTGTTTTTTTCACAAATACATGCAAGTCATATTAAATAAATTTTACCACTGTCATAAAGTACAATATGTCACGAGAAAACGTTCTCCGAATCACTGGGATCCGTTGAAGCGATCCAGAGTTATAACTTCATAAATTGGCAGTGGGCAGAATTGTAAAAATTGGTCTGGCCAGGAAGGAAAACAGGCTTTGAGATGAAGGGGTTAAACACAGGCTGTAAAGTTACAAATTACATTTGCAAGTCACTGAACATTTCATGCTCCTGGATTGGATCCCTTGGGTTTGTGCTCTGTGGTAGGCTTTTCTTTCTGCCACACCACAGGAGACACACCTTTTCTCTGGGTGTTTGGGTTCAGCTATTCTGGCTGCAGTCTGTCTTGCTTAAGACAGGTGTTCTTTATTAACTGTGTGTGTCTGTCCTATAACTTTTCTGGTGCAGCTTTAAACAACCTTCCTTTACTGGTGTCTCCTGCTGCCGATAGACTTTTTTGGATTAATTCACTTGGCAGTAGACTCTGTTGGTTGGAGTTATTTTGTGTGATACTTTAATTCCTTAGGGAACTGCTACTACCATTGAGTGGGGTGCCATTGTGTTCTGCTATGCGCCATAAAGTCACGAAATGGGGTGCTCAATGTTAGGTGGGTGCTCTGGAGTAGAAAATCAAAAATCATATAGTAAACTCTGGCACTCAAAGGATGAACGTTTGAAGTTTTACTGAAACAAAAACAAAGAAATACACAATATCGGATAATAGACCCATGCAAATACAGATATGCATCGGTGTACGTGCATTCGTGCACGTGGACACTTCACCAGGAGACCCTGAACCTGTAAGAACAGATGTATCTTGAAAAGGGCGGAATTACGCCGAAACGTTGAAGAATTTATCACATCTGTATTCTCATGGGTCTATTATCCAAAATTGTGGATTTCTGTGTTTTTGCTTCAATAAAACTTCAAACGTTCATCTTTTTAGTGCTGGAATTTATTTTTGATCTGTTATCGTGCCAAATACGGCGGTCAGGCAAGGACAGAACAGGGTCAAAGAAGGGCTTTACCTAGTCTGAACATGGACCTATCAGGATCAGGTATTTGTCTCCCTGGTTGTACGTTACCTGCATGAATATGCTTTGGCAGTCAAAACATACAGATACAGCAGTTCACTATGTATCAATTGAATTTTTTGATTAGTATTCACAGACTGAGATTATCACTCCCAATTTCAATCTGTTACATCAGCACTGAGGTAGTTTCTGCAACTGCATTAGGCCTTTTTCTATCACTGTGCATGTGCTCTAAGCTCCTATTCCCTAACAGTATAATCATAAAATGGTGCTGCTTGGCAATTTCCTATCTTTTATACTGGCTGATTGGCTGGGCTAAACCACGTGATCTGATTTCTTCAGGGTATAATGGGGAAAACTTGTGCAGCAGTGCCTAATGCCAATAGCATGCTTGCTAAGTCATGAGAATGTGAAATAGCTACTGGCAAATATATATATATTTTTTGGCAATCCTTGAAAATCCTTTGTCAGAGTTTTCACATTTGCGCCAAACGTAAACATTATTTCCAGGAAATTCAACTTGATCCTGTGCTTATTAATCGACTTGTCTCTAGTTATAGCTACTGCAAAATAGAAGAAACTTTCTCTGGGTCCATACACAGACCTCTAGACAAGACGATATACCTGAGGAACTGTAGTTCATGACATTCAATGAGACACTTATCAAACTTGGCATAAACTGATTTTGCTACAGTCTCTTCAGAATGGAGCTGACATGAAGATCATGAGAATGTTGTCAAATGCTAACGTCTAATCACCATATACTTTAATGCTGATTCAGGTATAAGTTCCATGCAATTCTAATTTGGAGAATATCATTTTTGGGTTAATCCTTTTTCTATATCTTTCAGGGATATAAGAGATAAAATCTGCCTCTGAGTGGATCAGTACCTTGAAAAAAGTAATGACGCAGTCAAACTGCCAATGAGGTGGCAGTGTATCAGCCCTTTGCTTATAGAAGACAACTGCAAATTGTTGGTAAGGAACAAGAAAGCTGGAGACAATGGAGATAGAGATTTGTTTCAGAGAAGGTGGCTGAAGTAGAGCTTTGAGCTTTAAAAACAAGATGATCTGCACTGGGCAGTTTATTTGGACCGTCAATCAATGACCGGAGAAAGAACCCATCTCCATGGAAATCATGAAAGCAATGTGCATTAGAAAATGACAAAATCAAAAAATAAATTACTTCAACCTGTAATACTCCAATCTATAGTCATATTCTCTGTCTAGAATTGGATACGACCACCAGGAATTATGGATATATTCACAGACATTAGATTCAGAAGAGTCCTCAAAGAAACAAAAGGATATTTCTGCCTTTTAGCTAATGAACAGTACATAAAATTCTCTTTTGATCTGGAATTGATGAATAGTTAACCCTGAGGAATTAAAGGAAACAGACATAGGCACAAGCAGCTTGTGTTTAATGGAGGACAAAGTTATTCTTCCTTCTCCACCTAAACTTTGAAGCTTCCTTTTTTGGTACTTACTCTGAAACTATTTAATGGAGAGTGATGCTATTCACAACAATATAGAGTTTTTTTAGTAAGGTAATGGGATCTTTTTGCCTATAATAATCTTTTCCGACTAATTTGCATGGGTTCCAGTATAGCTGCTCTGGGAGAATATATTGAATATGCTCTGGAATTTGGAAAATGGCTAGCTAAAGCTTTTTTAAACACTTTTTTAAAACAGGCTCAACCAATTAGTAAGTGAAATGAAATGATCAAAATAGGAAGATAAATTTATACCAGCAAGTTTATCATTGTTCTCTCTTGAAAGACAAGCATAGAACATAGCCAAAATAATTTCATTATAGACAGACTATAATTTCTAATATTTAAAAATTCCATGGTTACAGGGTCTATACAAGCAGATTGGTACATTATAAATGTGATGCCAATATTCATAAAGGGGGGGAAATCTGAGCCTGGAAATTGTAGGCCAGGAAATTTAATCTCTAACGTCGGCAAAATCTTTGATGGTTTTCGGGAAGAGATGGTATTCTAAATCTTTGATGGCATCCTGGAATATCTTAATAAAAATGAACTCATAACTAGTGATGGGTAAGCACTAAAATGCTCGGGTCGAGCAAATTGGAATGCTCGGGTGCTGGACCCGAGAAACGACCCCAAAGTAAGTCTTTGGGAAACTCGAGCATTTTTACTGTGGGACACCCGGCGTTCTGCAGAGGGACTAGAAATTGCAGACATCGATGGGAACAGTGCTCAAATGATATGGAAACAGCATGGGGAAGAACCATGGAAGCATTTCTGACTCCCAGGTCTCTGCTGTGAACAATGTTGTCAGAGTCTTGCGCCACTTTTACAGACTCAAAATAAAACATACAAAAACAAAGCCGAAATATGGATTTTCCTGGGAAATATGCTAGGGAACATTCTTTCCAGAGTAATGACTTGTATAAGGCAAAATAAATAACCCAAATAAATGCTCTTCCACACCTTGGGCTATGTTCACTCATAGCGTTTTTGATGTGTTTTTGTACTTTAGCATTTCTTTCAACCAAGACCAATGCATTCACAGGGAGATATCATTTTAACAGTTTACAACCTTATCTGGCCATGTGGTGTGTGACACATCATCAAACACATCCTGCTTCATTTATGAAGGAGGGACTCTGAAAGTCACAAAGTCTATTTTCATAAGGCCATCAGGTGCCCTTTACTATTCTCAGTGGGCCAGCAGTTGGCCCTCACTATTCTTAGAGAGCCATCAGCTGGCTATGATTTGTTATTCCCATTATTAAACAGTAGGTCTCCTATACTGTTATTGCGTATGCAGTGAGTGGCAGGGCTGCCCGAAATTTGGATGCACCCCAATACCCCTTTGAAGAGTCATACAGGAGGTCCTCCTGAAAACAATGTTCCCATTATTAGGAAGTGGGTCTCCCATACTGTTTGCCTATGCAGTGAAAGCAAGGGCTGCCAAAAATTTGGAGGCACTCCGATGCCTCTTTGAAGAGACGTGAGGAGGGCCTCATGCAGAAATGTTCCCATTATTAGGAAGTGAGTCTCTCATAGTGTTTTACTATGCAGTGAATGCAAGGGCTGCTAAAAATGTGGAGGCACTCCAATGCCCCTTGGAAGAGACGTGGAGGAGGGCCTCATAAAAAAAGTTCCCATTAGAAAAGAGCGGGTCTCCTATAATTCTAATGCCCATGCACTAAGTGTATGAGCTGACAAACATTTACTCCTGGGGGTATACATGAGCATACTGTATACCAATTTTGTGTTACTGGCATCATAAACACCCTTTTAAGTGGGTGTCGCATCACGGACCATGGTCAACCTGTTAATATAGTGAAGGAGCATGAGGATGAGGAGAAGGAAGAGGACAACAGCAAATAACCAAAATCAGGAAGTGTATACCCATGTGTGGGTGTGAAGAGGTGCATGGGAGTAGACCTCCCAAAAAAAGACACTGGATTTGAGTTTATGTTACGCTGATATCATTCAATGGTATTAAGAAGTCTGGCCCAAGCCAGCCCTTGTTCATTTTTATAAGTGTCAGCCTGACAGCATTTTCAGTTGACAGGAGGATGCACTTAACAGCTATAATTCCACCAGCTTCACTAAATACCCTCTCACAAAATGCTACCGGCAGGGCAGGCCAGGATCTCCAAGGCGTAGAGCCAGTTCATGCCATGTCTCCAGCTTGGATTCCCAATAATTATAAGGCACAGAAGAATCACGGACGACAGTAAGTTACTCCCTCAGCATCTTACAAAATATTGCACTCTTTGTGAGAGTACCCCACACCTCAGGGCCTGTGCAATGGGAGGTCTGAGAAAACTCTCTCAGAACTTTGATAGTGTTCCCTTGCCTCTGCTGGATTGGAGTTGTGTCTCTGTCACCTGTATTCCTTGGTTGTCCAGCAAACTTTGACCTCTGCTGCCAGCATTTTCAAATGGGAATTTTTTTAATAATTCCGCAACAAGGGCCTTCTGGTACTGCCCCATTTTAGTAGACCAGTCCACCTCGGGAATAATAGATAGAAAGTTCTCCTTGTAGCGTGGGTCTAGAAGTGTCACCAACCAGAAATGACTGTCACCCAAAATTTTGAGAAGGCGAGGGTCACGGGAAAGGTAGTGTAAAATAAACTCAGCCATGCGTGCCAGACTGCTAACAGGCAAGACTTCCATGTCCTCACCAAGAGGATGACTGACGATGCTCTCCTCCTCCATCTCCTCCTCCTCTCTGTCCTCAGATCAATCACACTGAATAGACGGTATGACAGTTATGCCGTCAGTACCATCTACAGCACAGGAAACCAGTTCCTGTTCTTCCTCCTCTTCTTCCTCATTGTCACCCAATTTTTTGGATGAGATGAGGCTGGGCTGTGTGTAATCACCCTGTATGGTTTCTTGCTCCATCTCATCAAGCTCAGCTTGCAATGCATCCTCTGATTGTGAGCAGAGAGCATTTCAGAGCACAGAGAAGTGGGATGGTGATGCTAATTATTCTGTCATCGCCGCTCACCATCTTGGTGGAGTCCTCAAAGTTTTGGAGGATGGTTCATATGTCTAAAATCCATGACCACTCCTGAGGTCTTATGTGTGGAGTCTGAACTGAATACCAACTGCCTTGTTGATGCTGATAGTCAACAACTGCTCCCTTATGCTCACAAATCCTTCCCAACATCTGCAGTGTAGAGTTCCATCACGTGGGGACATCACACACCAATTGCTGAGCCAGAAGCTGCAAACACTGCTGAAGCATGGCAAGGGTGGCAGAATCTGTAGCTGACTTTCTAAAATGGTCACGCAGGCAGCGTACTTTCACAAGCAGATTTGGCAGCTCCGGGTAGGTTTTGAGAAACCGCTGAACCACAAGGTTAAGCACATGACCAGGCATGGTACTTGTGTGAGCTTGCCTCCCTTCAAAGCCACCACCAGGTTCAGATCATTGACACACACAACCATGCCTGGCTGTAGGTTCAGTAGTGTCAGCCACAGATCTGCCTGCTCTTTCAGAGCTGTCCACAACTCTTCAGCATTGTACAGTTTGTCCCCTAAGCATATTAGCTTAAGCACAGCCTGTTGCCACTTGGATGAGGCAGTGCTTCAGTGCTTCCAGCTTGTGACTTATGTGGTCATTTTAGAGATGGAAGCTGAATAGGAGGAGGAGGAGGTGCAGGAGCTGTTGACTGTGGTGACAAACCTGATTGACCTAGGGCCAGCAATCCTTGTCATCTGGAGGACGTGTTCCTTCTCAAGGTCAGACTCCCCACTTCAACTATGTTAACCCAATGTGATGTCAGCGAGATGTACCGTCCCTGCCCACAAGCACTTGTCCACGCGCACATGGTTAGGTGGACTTTCCCAGTAACTGCATTGTCAAGGCATGGCTAATGTTGTGGGACACGTGCTTGTGTAACGCCAGGACAGCACACCGGGAGAAATAGTGGCTGCTGTTGACCGAGTACCAAGGGATGGCCATTGCCATCAGGTTGTGGAAAGCTTTCATCTCCACGCTCCTAAAAGGCAACATTTTGAGCGCAAGCATTAGCAAAATGTGGGAATTTAGTAGTGTGGCCTGTGGGATGTTTGCTGTGTATTTGCACTTGCATTTTAATGACTGGGGTATGGACAACTGAATGCTGCGCTGGGACAAGGATGTGGACATGCTTGATGATGGTGCTATTTGACTGTGTGCAACAACAGGTACAGAGCGGGAGGCATATTCACATGCATCATAGACAAGGGATTGGCTTTCATGCACAACAGCGGAAGAAGCAGTTATGTCACCCGCAGACACTGTCCCTGGACAATGGGTTTCGTCCCACAAAGTCAGGTGCTGTGCTGCCATGTGCCTGATCATGCTGGTGGTGGTCAAGATTGTACTTTTGTTACTCCTGCTGCTGCAGGCCTGGCAGGTGGTGCAAATGACCTTTTTCAGGTTATCAGCTGAGTCTTTAAAACACAACTAGACTCTGGAAGAACTAACAATTGTACTGGCCACTTCTGTTGTGTTGGTTTTACATGGAATGGTTGACTGCCTTCTGTCTGCGGCCACTAAACTGCTTATTCCTGACTGTTGTGGTGCTATGCCTCCCTCCCCGTGTGTGCTGCTGTCCTCGCTCTGCATGTCCTCCTGCCAGGTTAGGTCAGTTAGTATATCATCCACCACCTTGTGTTCCACTTCCGCACCCTGGTCCTCCTCGTGACTTCATGGCGATTGTGTCTCATCATCGCCCACATCTTGTGACACTTTCCCACCATTGCCTTCATGTGACTGTGGCTGCTCAAATATTTGGGCATTGCTACATGCGATCTCCTCTTGCCCTGCTTCAAGTGGACCAGGCAAGAGGCTTAAATCTATAAAAGGAAAAGTGAACAGCACTTTGGAATGTCCAAGTGTGATATCAATTGTCTCCAGGCACTCAGAATGGTGGGAGGAGGGAAGATCAGGGTGAGGAATATGCGGTCCAGACTTATGGCTACTGAGATTTGACTGAGTGGAAAACAGGGTGGTGGTGGTGGCATAGTGACTGGAAGCATTATCCGCTATCCAACCAACAACTTTTTGATGCTACTCTGGAATCAATAGCGGTGTGCTGAGGTTCACTAGTAATTGGGACAGGAAGATCGGTTGAGAAGATGTGAGTGTTTGTTGTGGCACAATTTCACCAGCTTGCCCACGGCCTCGGCCTCTGCATGCATAATCACCATCATGTCCAGTTCCCCATCCCTTGCCACACGCCTTGCCTATTTTAAATGGAGGACAATATTTTACACGTTCACTACAAATGGTTGAATTTGGAGCAAACTTACATCTGATACGTGTGACGGAAAACCAGTTTAAAATAGTCGGCCTGTAGGTAACTATTTTTAACAGGAAACTGGTGTCAATAACTTCGCTAACACACTAACTAGAGTTGAGCGAAACGGGTCGAAAAATTTCAAAAGTCGCCGACTTTTGTCAAAGTCGGGTTTCATGAAACGAAACCCGACCCTAGGATGAGGTCGGCCACGAGGTCGGCGACTTACGCGCCAAAGTCGCGTTTCAAAAGTTTGTTTTGCGCTCTTTTACAGCCAATCAGGATCCACGGACACTGTGGGCAACGTGATGACATAGACAGGGGTCACCACCATCTTTCAGAAGGGCATGCAAGTGATTGGCTTGCTTTGGTGGGCGTCACAAGGGGTATAAAAGGGCGTGCACGCCGACCGCCATCTTACTTCTGCCGATCTCAGTATAGGGAGAGGTTGCTGCTGATTCTGTAGGGAGAGCGTTAGGCAGGGAAGAAGACAAAAAAACTGCTTCTGCTGCTAGCGATTTGGCCTGCACAACACACAAGTCACTGTGTGTGCAGTGCAAGGGGAGGCTATATTGTGGTGTATCAGTGGTGTTGGTTGTTGGGCTGCCTTTTAAGGCTTCCTGACAGGCTGGCATTGCTGTTTACCCACTGCTCCGCAAACTGCTTTTTTAAAAGCAATCCCAATTTTTTTTTTTGTCCTGCTGAGAAGAAAAAAAAACTGCTTCTGCTGCTAGCAATTTGGCCTGCACAACACACAAGTCACTGTGTGTGCAGTGCAAGGGGAGGCTATATTGTGGTGTATCAGTGGTGTTGGTTGTTGGGCTGCCTTTTAAGGCTTCCTGACAGGCTGGCATTGCTGTTTACCCACTGCTCCGCAAACTGCTTTTTTAAAAGCAATCCAATCTCCCTTATCCTGTAGTCACTTTGGTCACAGCTGTGCCATCGAGCCTGTCACATAGCGCTCAGATATTCATTGGGCCTCACACAATCCACAAGTGTCCAGTGTCCAAAAGTGTGTGCAGAGATTCAAAATCTCCCTTATCCTCTCGTCACTTTGGTCACAGCTGTGCCATCGAGCCTGTCACATAGCGCTCAGATATTCATTGGGCCTCACACAATCCACAAGTGTCCAGTGTCCAAAAGTGTGAGCAGAGATTCAAAATCTCCCTTATCCTCTCGTCACTTTGGTCACAGCTGTGCCATCGAGCCTGTCACATAGCGCTCAGATATTCATTGGGCCTCACACAATCCACAAGTGTCCAGTGTCCAAAAGTGTGTGCAGAGATTCAAAATCTCCCTTATCCTCTCGTCACTTTGGTCACAGCTGTGCCATCGAGCCTGTCACATAGCGCTCAGATATTCATTGGACCTCACACAATCCACAAGTGTCCAGTGTCCAAAAGTGTGAGCAGAGATTCAAAATCTCCCTTATCCTCTCGTCACTTTGGTCACAGCTGTGCCATCGAGCCTGTCACATAGCGCTCAGATATTCATTGGGCCTCACACAATCCACAAGTGTCCAGTGTCCAAAAGTGTGTGCAGAGATTCAAAATCTCCCTTATCCTCTCGTCACTTTGGTCACAGCTGTGCTATCGAGCCTGTCACATAGCGCTCAGATATTCATTGGGCCTCACACAATCCACAAGTGTCCAGTGTCCAAAAGTGTGTGCAGAGATTCAAAATCTCCCTTATCCTCTCGTCACTTTGGTCACAGCTGTACCATTGAGCCTGTCACATAGCGCTCAGATATTCATTGGGCCTCACACAATCCACAAGTGTCCAGTGTCCAAAAGTGTGTGCAGAGATTCAAAATCTCCCTTATCCTCTCGTCACTTTGGTCACAGCTGTGCCATCGAGCCTGTCACATAGCGCTCAGATATTCATTGGGCCTCACACAATCCACAAGTGTCCAATGTCCAAAAGTGTGTGCAGAGATTCAAAATCTCCCTTATCCTCTCGTCACTTTGGTCACAGCTGTGCCATCGAGCCTGTCACATAGCGCTCAGATATTCATTGGGCCTCACACAATCCACAAGTGTCCAGTGTCCAAAAGTGTGTGCAGAGATTCAAAATCTCCCTTATCCTCTCGTCACTTTGGTCACAGCTGTGCCATCGAGCCTGTCACATAGCGCTCAGATATTCATTGGGCCTCACACAATGCACAAGTGTCCAGTGTCCAAAAGTGTGTGCAGAGATTCAAAATCTCCCTTATCCTCTCGTCACTTTGGTCACAGCTGTGCTATCGAGCCTGTCACATAGCGCTCAGATATTCATTGGGCCTCACACAATCCACAAGTGTCCAGTGTCCAAAAGTGTGTGCAGAGATTCAAAATCTCCCTTATCCTCTCGTCACTTTGGTCACAGCTGTGCCATCGAGCCTGTCACATAGCGCTCAGATATTTCACACAATCCACAAGTGTCCAGTGTCCAAAAGTGTGTGCAGAGATTCAAAATCTCCCTTATCCTCTCGTCACTTTGGTCACAGCTGTGCCATCAAGCCTGTCACATAGCGCTCAGATATTCATTGGGCCTCACACAATCCAAAAGTGTCCAGTGTCCAAAAGTGTGTGCAGAGATTCAAAATCTCCCTTATCCACTCGTCACTTTGGTCACAGCTGTGCCATCGAGCCTGTCACATAGCGCTCAGATATTCATTGGGCCTCACACAATCCAAAAGTGTCCAGTGTCCACAAGTGTCTGCAGAAATTCAAAATCTCCCCTGTCCTATAGACACCTTGTACCTTGTTTTACATTACTATATAGTTTGTTGGATTTTGTCTACATTTCTACCAAAAATGAGGAAGGCTGGTGGAAGAGGCCGTGGAATTGGGCGGGGGTTGGCAGCTGGTAATGATGGTGTTGGTGGTGGATCTGATGGTAGTGGCAAGAGCAAAATAGGACCGAATGCAGGAGGTGTTGAGCCTGCGTCATTGTCTGGCTACATAAGGCCTCGAATGCTTAGTTTTCTAGGAGTTGGCAAACAGCTTTTAAAGCCAGAGCATCAGGAAAAAGTTTTGTCTTACATTGCTGACTCAGCCTCCAGCTCTATCGCCTCCTCTTCTGAAGTTGTAAAAAGTAAAAGCACTGAGTCGTCATTGGAGGCTCATGTTCATGAACCACACCTTTCCTTGTGTCCTTCACCCCAACCAAGATTGAAGGATGACGCAGGCCATACTACTGATTACTCCATGGAGCTGTTTTCACATACCATGCCTGGATTATCAAGTCAAATGGTGAATTACCCAGGCCAAGATGAATCTGACATGGAGTGCACTGATACACAGCCGCTGATGGATGATTCTGCTGGTACATTCACTCAGAGCACTACATTGTCCTCGCAGTGCACAGAGCCAGATTCTGACGCTGATGAGACTCAGGTGCCCCTTCCCGCACACTATACCACCATACACGGTGACACAGAGGAAGGTGCACATGACATAGAAGAGGAGGTGATGGATGACCCAGTTGTTGACCCAGATTGGCATCCATTGGGGGAAGAGGGTGCTGCTTCCAATACCTCAGATGAGGAGCATCCACAGCAGACATCGACATCGCAACAGCTGTTATCTGGCAGGCCCGGAGCACTCCAAAGACAGGTTCCAAACATCAAAAGAGTTGCTGGACAGCATGTCCAGAGGGTCAAAAGATCACAGCGTGCTAGGCCGCAAAATGTCTGCCAAAGTAGGAAGAGTGCAGTGTGGCACTTTTTTGAACAAAATCCTCATGATCAGGCCAAGGTTATCTGTAAGAAGTGCGCAAAGACCTTTAGCCGAGGGAAAAATCTGAAAAATTTGAATACCAGTTGCATGCTTAGACATTTAACCAGCATGCACTTGCAAGCGTGGACACAACACCAAACCTCAAGTGCCACATGTGCAACTGATCACAACGAAGGTAGTCAGCAACGCTACATTGTTTCCCCCACTGTAAGCCCACCGGTTATCACAGCAGCAAATGTTGAGGTGTCGTTGCAAGGCCACAGCAGTCAGGGAATCCCACTGTTATATCAACGAAAGACTGATTCTAGGCCATCAGAAAGAACACCAACTCCATCACCATCATCAACCCCCACAGCGGTGGTGGGACAGTGCTGCCTAGCCCACGGTATAGGAAACAGTTGGCTGTAGGCGTTCGACCCTCCTCCTCCTCCTCCAGAAGCGAAAGCTCGTCCACAGAGCGCAGTCGTACGAGCACTCCATCTGCAGCTGCCACTGTTGCACACGATGTGTCCCCCTATCGAGCAGCTAGTGGAAAGCGTCAGCAGGCTGTGTTGCAGATGATGTGTTTGGGCGACAGACACACCGCCGAGGTGCTGGCCGAGTACTTGAAGCGACAAACTGAGTCATGGCTGGGCAGTGTACATCTTGAGGCATGCAAGGTAGTTAGTGATAACGGCCATAATTTTGTGGCAGCCATAGCCCTTTCAAAACTCAGCCACATACCTTGCTTGGCTCACACCTTGAACCTGGTGGTGCAGTGCTTCCTCAAAAATAATCCGGAGTTAACAGCCCTGCTCCAGAAGGTGCGAAGACTGTGCGCGCACATCCGCCGGTCGCCTGTACACTCCGTTCGTGTGCAGAAGCTGCAGCGATTGCTCCACCTTCCCAACCACTGCCTCATTATCGACATTGCAACAAGGTGGAACTCCACCCTGCACATGGTGGAGCGCCTGTGTGAGCAGAGGCAGGCCATAATGCATTTGTGGGAGGATACACGGCCAGGCACTTTGAGAGCAGACATGGAGTTGACAGGTGTGCAGTGGTCGAAGCTGAAAGACCTCTGTAAAGTCCTTCAGTGTTTTGAGGAATGCACACGGCTGGTAAGCGCAGACGACGCCATCCTAAGCATGAGCATCCCACTTATGCGTCTGCTCATGCAAACTTTGACGCACCTTAAGGAGCAGGCGTCTGCAGCCAATGTTGATGAGGAGGAAGAGGAGGAGGGAATCCTTGATGACATTCAGCCATTGTCTGCTCAGGGACCTCTCCTGGACGAGGTGGAGGAAGAAGAGGAGGAGGAGGATGATGATGGGGATGATTACTTAGGGGAGGAGGAAGCATCTCGTGGGGCAAGTGAAAATGTTGGCGTGGCAAGGTCTGGTACAGGGTTTGTGCGTGACTGGAGGGATGTGGATTTGCCAGAAAGTGCTCCTCCACCCAGCACTCGCAGTGCATCATTGACACCGGGAACATTGGCCCACATGTCAGATTATGCCTTGCAGATCCTAAAAAGGGACCCCCGCATTGCCAAAATGATGAACGATGACGACTACTGGTTGGCCAGCATCCTGGATCCACGCTATAAAGGCAAATTACAAAACATCATGCCACAGGAGAACCTTGACCTAATATTTGCTAATAAACAAGCAACTCTGGTAAATCGGTTGCTTGAGGCATTCCCAGCACACAGCACCAGTGATGGTTCTCACACGAGCCGTACGGGCCGGGGGCAGCTTGGCAGAGGTGTTCGTGGTGCACACAGCAGAAGTGGCGTTGGAGACAGGGGTTTCATGACAATGTTGTGGACTGATTTTTCAAATACCGCTCACACAACTGGTAATACTGCATCGATGGAAAGTGACAGGAGACAGCAGTTGTCAACTATGGTTACAAACTACTTTTCCTCCCATATCGATGTTCTCCCACACAGGTCATTCCCCTTTGACTATTGGGCCGCTAAACTGGACACCTGGCCTGAATTGGCCCAATATGCCTTACAGGAGCTTGCTTGCCCAGCTGCAAGTGTGCTATCGGAAAGAGTCTTCAGTGCAGCTGGATCAATCCTGACAGAAAAAAGGACCCGTCTGTCAACCCAAAATGTGGATGATCTAACCTTCATTAAAATGAACCATGCATGGGTTTCCAAGGATTTTGTCCCACCTTCCCCTGATGACACATAGGGTGACAGAAAAATGGCTTGCTTTGGTCCACCTCTTCCTGGGACTTCACCTATTTCGCCTTTTGCATCAGCTGAATGTCCAACATCAACATATGCCACTTTCTAAAACTCCCTAACTGTGCTGCCTCCCCCCCCATGGCCGGGGTCACCACCTAGCGCACGACACCGTGCGAGTGCCGTTGCCCTGGACAGGTGGGTAGGCCGACTCTTGGGAGCGGGCACTGGCACAGGGTCCCTCATAGTGCAATCCAGTGTCTGTGACGGTGGTGGTGCACACCCGCCGTCAGACACACCGCCGTACTATGAGGGGCCCAGTGCCAGTACCGACGCCCACGAGTGGGCCCCCCTTGCTTGGGCAGGGCCCCAGCATTTGCAATCTTTACCTCTCCCTGCTCCTCCGCTGTGTAATCTGGGCCGTCAAATCCATACTGTGCCTGACACCGTCTGAGCCTGCCTCCTGAGACATATATTTTGAATGTGTACGCTATCCATACATGTTATCTGGGGATACGGTACCCTTTCTAACCTTTGTGCAATAATAATAATCTTTATTTTTATATAGCGCTAACATATTCCGCAGCGCTTTACAGTTTGCACACATTATCATCACTGTCCCCGATGAGGCTCACAATCTAAATTCCCTATCAGTATGTCTTTAGAGTGTGGGAAGAAACCGGAGCACCCGGAGGAAACCCACGCAAACACGGGGAGAACATACAAACTCCTTGCAGATGTTGTCCTTGGTGGGATTCGAACCCAGGACCCCAGCGCTGCAAGGCTGCAGCGCTAACCACTGAGCCACCGTGCTGCCGATCACGTGCAATCCATACTGGGCCTAACACCGTCTGAGCCTGCCTCCTGAGACATATATTTTGAATGTGTACGCTATCCATACATGTTATCTGGGGATACGGTACCCTTTCTAACCTTTGTGCAATCACGTGCAATGCATACTGGGCCTGACACCGTCTGAGCCTGCCTCCTGAGACATATATTTTGAATGTGTACGCTATCCATACATGTTATCTGGGGATACGGTACCCTTTCTAACCTTTGTGCAATCACGTGCAATCCATACTGGGCCTAACACCGTCTGAGCCTGGCTCCTGAGACATATATTTTGAATGTGTACGCTATCCATACATGTTATCTGGGGATACGGTACCCTTTCTAACCTTTGTGCAATCACGTGCAATCCATACTGGGCCTAACACCGTCTGAGCCTGCCTCCTGAGACATATATTTTGAATGTGAATGCTATCCATGCATGTTATCCGGGGATACGGTACCCTTTCTAACCTTTGTGCAATCACGTGCAATCCATACAGGGCCTAACACCATCTGAGCCTGCCTCCTGAGACATATATTTTGAATGTGTACGCTATCCATACATGTTATCTGGGGATACGGTACCCTTTCTAACCTTTGTGCAATCACGTGCAATCCATACTGGGCCTAACACCATCTGAGCCTGCCTCCTGAGACATATATTTTGAATGTGTACGCTATCCATACATGTTATCCGGGGATACGGTACCCTTTCTAACCTTTGTGCAATCACGTGCAATCCATACTGGGCCTAACACCGTCTGAGCCTGCCTCCTGAGACATATATTTTGAATGTGTACGCTATCCATACATGTTATCTGGGGATACGGTACCCTTTCTAACCTTTGTGCAATCACGTGCAATCCATACTGGGCCTGACACCGTCTGAGCCTGCCTCCTGAGACATATATTTTGAATGTGTACGCTATCCATACATGTTATCTGGGGATACGGTACCCTTTCTAACCTTTGTGCAATCACGTGCAATCCATACTGGGCCTAACACCGTCTGAGCCTGCCTCCTGAGACATATATTTTGAATGTGTACGCTATCCATACATGTTATCTGGGGATACGGTACCCTTTCTAACCTTTGTGCAATCACGTGCAATCCATACTGGGCCTAACACAGTCTGAGCCTGCCTCCTGAGACATATATTTTGAATGTGTACGCTATCCATACATGTTATCCGGGGATACGGTACCATTTCTAACCTTTGTGCAATCACGTGCAATCCATACTGGGCCTAACACCGTCTGAGCCTGCCTCCTGAGACATATATTTTGAATGTGTACGCTATCCATACATGTTATCTGGGGATACGGTACCCTTTCTAACCTTTGTGCAATCACGTGCAATCCATACTGGGCCTAACACCGTCTGAGCCTGCCTCCTGAGACATATATTTTGAATGTGTACGCTATCCATACATGTTATCTGGGGATACGGTACCCTTTCTAACCTTTGTGCAATCACGTGCAATCCATACTGGGCCTGACACCGTCTGAGCCTGCCTCCTGAGACATATATTTTGAATGTGTACGCTATCCATACATGTTATCTGGGGATACGGTACCCTTTCTAACCTTTGTGCAATCACGTGCAATCCATACTGGGCCTAATACCGTCTGAGCCTGCCTCCTGAGACATATATTTTGAATGTGTACGCTATCCATACATGTTATCTGGGGATACGGTACCCTTTCTAACCTTTGTGCAATCACGTGCAATCCATACTGGGCCTAACACCGTCTGAGCCTGCCTCCTGAGACATATATTTTGAATGTGTATGCTATCCATACATGTTATCCGGGGATACGGTACCCTTTCTAACCTTTGTGCAATCACGTGCAATCCATACTGGGCCTAACACCGTCTGAGCCTGCCTCCTGAGACATATATTTTGAATGTGTACGCTATCCATACATGTTATCTGGGGATACGGTACCCTTTCTAACCTTTGTGCAATCACGTGCAATCCATACTGGGCCTAACACCGTCTGAGCCTGCCTCCTGAGACATATATTTTGAATGTGTACGCTATCCATACATGTTATCCGGGTATACGGTACCCTTTCTAACCTTTGTGCAATCACGTGCAATCCATACTGGGCCTGACACCGTCTGAGCCTGCCTCCTGATGTATAGACATATATTTTGAATGTGTACGCTATCCATACATGTTATCTGGGGATACGGTACCCTTTCTAACCTTTGTGCAATCACGTGCAATCCATACTGGGCCTAACACCGTCTGAGCCTGCCTCCTGAGACATATATTTTGAATGTGTACGCTATCCATACATGTTATCTGGGGATACGGTACCCTTTCTAACCTTTGTGCAATCACGTGCAATCCATACTGGGCCTGACACCGTCTGAGCCTGCCTCCTGAGACATATATTTTGAATGTGTACGCTATCCATACATGTTATCTGGGGATACGGTACCCTTTCTAACCTTTGTGCAATCACGTGCAATCCATACTGGGCCTAACACCGTCTGAGCCTGGCTCCTGAGACATATATTTTGAATGTGTACGCTATCCATACATGTTATCTGGGGATACGGTACCCTTTCTAACCTTTGTGCAATTACGTGCAATCCATACTGGCCCTAACACCGTCTGAGCCTGCCTCCTGATGTATAGACATATATTTTGAATGTGTACGCTATCCATACATGTTATCTGGGGATACGGTACCCTTTCTCACCTTTGTGCAATCACGTGTAATCCATACTGGGCGTGAGAACGGCTGGCGAGCTGTTAAGCAAGCTACAGCACCTGTGGTTTGCATAGGTAAATTTTTAATTTTTTCAGGAATGACGGTTAGGCCTAATTCCGGAACTGCAGTTGACCTGCACTTACTGGGAAATCATCGTTCGCGGGTAATAATTGTAATCAGTGATCCCCATCACTAACGTTGTTCAGCGGGTTATCTGCACCCGTAAGCGACAAACGCTGGCCTTTTCAGTGTAGCGCACATGCAGCCACGGACATGTAAGGGCATGACACACCAGTTATTGGCCAATCTCATGTGCCAGAGCCTCACGTGTCTCTCTAGTAAGCCGGACTCGGACCGCGGGGCATGACGGAGTCTCGTTCGTTAACGGAATTAAGCTTGCAATGTGTGCATCTGTTCTGTAGCTGGCATGGTTGAGGTTTCCCAGGTGGAGTCGAATTTAACCGTAGGCTCCACTCCTGGTGGTGCCCTTCTGGACATTCCTTTAAGGTTCAGCTTTGCAACCATACTGCCCACGTAAAACAAACACTTTGCCTTCATGAACGTTGTTTGGAGGGTCATGACTCGTGGGAATAACGCCGCCCAATCAGTTAACCTGCTAGAGAGATCCTTCGTTGCTCCCAAGCATGACATCACACTCCCTAGGAAGAAGGTAATGCCACTGTGGCGACCGTACTCCTGGGGGCGACACAAGTGCACTGATGCCCAGCCACTGCTCGATGAATCTGCTGGTACATTGACCCAGACCACTACATTCCCCTCGCACACTACACGACCTGAATCTGACCCTGATGAAACTCAGGTTACCCTTCCCATATACAGTTCCATCTTACACGGTGACAAAGAGGAAGCTGCAGATGAAAGTGCAGGTTCGGCCCACCCGCCATCAGACACACCACCGTACTATCATGGGTCCTGTGCCAGTGCCGTCGCCAACGAGTGGGCCCCCCCTGCTTGCCCAGGATCACAGCACTTGCAAAGTTGAAATACTGTGCAGTGAGATGGAAGATGGGGACGACGAGGAATCCAGAGAAGTACAGGGATTCCCTAGCGAGGAGACTTATTTGATTGTTTTCAATGTTGGGACAGCAATTTTTGGGGAGCACTATACTCTGGAGAATGATAGATGGGGCCCACCATACACTGGAACATTCCAAAGGTGGACATCAGACACTGGAGCAGCATTTACAGGGCCCATTATACACTAGAGCATTAGAAATGGGGCCCATTATGTTTGGAGCATTATTTGGGCCCATAAGACAGTGGAGCTTCATCCATGGGGACCAACATATACTGTAGCATTATGTGGAGCTCATCATATACTGTTTCAAACATTATATGGGACCAATGATTCTGTATGGAGAATTAGATGGGCTTCGTCATGAGATGTAAAAAGTGAGGTATTTTTCATTGTACTATACCGCTATTTCTCTGCCGTATCGGAGCATGATGAGTTGTGGTATTTGTTAAAGGGGCGCTCTTTCGCCCAGGGCACATGAAAACCTGCAGCCAGCCCTCCTCTCCCACAACTTTAGCCAAATAACCCCCATTTTTCAGTGCGTAACTTGTATTATGAAGTTAATTAAGGTTGACAAGCTTAAGTAAGAAGAATTGATGCTTTTGGCATTCAAATGGGCACTGTAGGTGTGTTTCCTGTCCTCCTCTCACTGCCGACTTTTATTCCCCATTGACTTACATTGGGTTTCGTGTTTCGGGACGACCCCGACTTTTCCCTATAATCGGATGATCTTGCTCGACCCGACTTTTGGAAAAGTCGGGTTTCACGAAACGAAACGCGACCCTAAAAAAACAAAAGTCGCTCAACTCTAACACTAACACAAAATTTAAATGGAGGCCAGAAATGGTAGAATTTTGAGCACACTTATATGTGATACGTGTGATGTACATACCACTGTTTTAAATAGATGGCTTTTTAGCGCTGTAATATGGAAAGGATCTGGTTGTATTCTGCAGTGCCAATAAGCAAATGGACAGAAAAATGGTATTCTCTGGATTGGTTTTTAAGCAAATAATCAGGATAAAGATCCCCAAAAAATTATTTGTGGCCCATGATACCTGAGGCTATGTCTAGAAATATCTGTAAAAGCAGCTGCAGCAGCAGTCAGAACTGGAATGGACCCTCTTGCTATATACACTGTCTGCCTGTCTAGCACTGATATATATACAGTCATATTAGACCTCAGAAGGACTGTTAGTTGAGATGGATATGTGTAAAATATATTGTGGTATACCTACACTAACTAATAAACAAGCAAACCTCTCCCTAGATCAGCAGCAACTCTCCCTACACTGCCTGATTTCGGAGTAGACTGTGATGAGCATGGCGTTGCCAGGTCTGATATGGACCTGATGACACTGTGCAGCCACAACATAACTGTGGCGTTACAGTGTGTGGCAGACAATCCCTGCTTGTCCATTGCCTCTCTAAAGAGCACAAAACATGCAGGGAGGGGACCACAGTTCTCACCAAACAACCCCAGAAATACTCAGCGAGCTCTGAGCATCTCGAGCAGTGAGATGCTCGGGCAAGTACCGAGTAGTGGCGAGCATGCTCGCTCATCACTACTCATAACCCATGATTAATATGAGTTTATGTGAGATTAGTTATGTCAGACTACTGTGATAATCTTCTATGAGAAAATAAGTTATTGAATTGAACAGGGTAACGCCATGGATGGTGTGTATCTGAAACTTTCAAATATATTTGATAAAATTAAACATAAAAGTTGAAATAATGGGACTAGGGGAAATATGTGTAACTAGATTAACAAGTTGCTAAGGAATTTGAAACAGAAAATGGTTAATAATTAAGCACACTCTGAATGGGGCCAAGTTAACAATGAGGTACCACAGAGGTCAGTATTGAGTCCTTTTTTACCATTTTTCTTTATTGTAGAAGGCACACAGACAACATTTTCCTTTTGGAAGTACATTGAGCAGCAGGGTGGTTTGCTGTTGAAGGGAAAAAAAAATCTTTTTAATTCTTCTGCCTGAGCGAGTGTGAACCAGCTGAGTGTGTCCGGAGCGTAAGTGCGAACGGTGGTAAGTGTGTGACTTGTCATTCAGTGACTTTGGATTTGGGGAGTTTCCAAGGAAGAAATTACTGAATTGCTTTTATTTTTTATTAATACTTTTTATTTATTTTTACTTATCTTTTCTGGTGCAATCCCCATTAGGAATGTGCTCCACTATTGCCAATGCCATCCAGTGTACGTCTTGCCGCATGTATGAAATCCTTGAACAGCCGGTCGAGGGTGCATACTGCTGTGCGAGATGTGATCACGTTGTGCATTTGGAAGCCCAGATACTGGATCTAAATGTGCAGCTGGCAACACTGAGATCCATAGACAATATGGAAAGGAGTCTTCTGCTCACTGAGCAGAGGCTCAATGGGATAGATGAGAGGGGATGCTAGGTTGGAGCTGCAGGACAGTGAAGCAGCAATCTGGGTGACAGTTAGAAGGCGGGGTAGAGGGAAGAGCACCAGGAAGGTTAGTCCTGATCTGGCACACCCCAATAAGTTTGCTAAGTTGGCAGATGAGGGGAGTGTCAGCGCAAGGGTAGCACTGCTGCAGCAAGACATGTCCTCTGAAAGCCGGAGGAGTGTCTACTCCAGTAAGAGGGGAAATAGGAGAGCAGGGCAGGCCAGACAGGTTCTGGTAGTGGGAGACTCAATTATTAGGGGAACAGATAAGGCAATCTGTCACAAAGACAGGGATCGTCGAGAGGTGTGATGCCTATCTGGCGCTTGAGTCCGACACATCAATGATCAGGTTGACAGATTACTGGGAGGGGCTGGTGAGGACCTAGCAATCATGGTGCACATTGGTACACATGACAAAATTAGAGGTAGGTGGAAGGTCCTTAAAACTGATTTCAGGGAATTAGGCTGCAAGCTTAAAGCAAGGACCTCCAAGGTGGTATTTTCGAAAATACTTCTTGTACCACGTGCCACGCCAGAGAGGCAACGGGAGATTATGGAGGTTAATAAGTGGCTCAAGAATTGGTGTAGGAAGGAGGGGTTTGGGTTCCTGGAGAACTGGGCCGACTTCTCAGTTGGCTACAGGTTCTACGCTAGGGACGGGCTGCACCTCAGTGGGGAAGGTGCAGCTGTACTGGGGGAGAAAATGGCTAGAAGGATGGAGGAGTGTTTAAACTAGGAACTGGGGGGAGGGTATACATTTTATAGGAGGGAAAGACAGTGCAGATAGAGACCTGGGCACAAATAATGATATTGGGGTGGGGGTGGCATAGGGGGTGGGGTTAGAACAGTTAATAATGTAAGAAAGAATAGAGGTACAGGGAGTTACATAAAGTGCATGTATACTAATGCCAGAAGCCTTGCCAGCAAAATGGAGGAATTAGAATTAATTTTGTTGGAACATAATTATGACATGGTGGGAATATCTGAGACATGGCTGGACGAGAGCCGTGACTGGGCGGTTAATTTACAGGGCTATAGTCTGTTCAGGAATGACGGTATGAATAAGCAAGGGGGTGTGTGTTTATATGTAAAATCATCCTTAACCCCTTTTTGTCATGTGACGTACTATCCCGTCCATGTGCCCTGGGACTTAATTCCCAGGGACGGGATAGTATGTCACAGCGATCAGCGGCGCCCACTTGGTGAGCGCCGCTGATCGCGGCTGGGTGTCAGCAAGATTATCACAGCTGACACCCGGCACAATGTGTCAGGGGCGGTCACGGACCACCCCCGACACGTTAACCCCTTGCACACCACGATCAAACACGATCGCGGTTTACCGGGGGTTAAAGGGAAGCATCGGCAGGGAGGGGGCTCCCTCTGTGCTTCCCTGAGCCCCCCACAGCAGCGCAATGTGCAGCGCTGCTGAGGGGGGCTCCATCCCTGCAGGTTCCCGAATCCAAGATGGGGACGGGGACCTTCAGGGGCCTGCAGGGACATGGCTTCCTCATGCCTGCAAAGCGCAGGCAATGAGGAAGCCTTGTGCAGTGCCTGTGACAGATCGCTGATCTGTCACAGTGATCTGTGTTGTGACAGATAAGCGATCTGTCACATGACAGCTATGTCCTCCCTGGGACAATGTAATAAAGTTAAATAAAAGTGTAAAAATCATTTAAAAAAAAAATCGCTAAATAAATAAAAAAAAAATATTCACTAATAAATTCATTTTTTGGAAATAAAAAAACAAATCAATAAAAGTACACATATTAGGTATCGCCACGTCCGTAATGACATGCCCTATAAAACTGTCCCATTAGTTAACCCCTTTAGCGAACCCCTTAAAAAATAAAAATAAAAAACGAAGCAAAAAATAATGACTTATTATCATAACGCCAAACAAAAAGTGCAAAAACGCGCGATCAAAAAGACGCATATAAATATCCATAGTACCGCTGAAAATGTCATCTTGTCCCGCAAAAAACGAGCCACAATACAGCAAAAAATAAAAAAGTTATAGCTTGCAGAATAAAGCGATGCAAAAATAATTATTTTTTATATAAAATTGTTTTCATTGCATAAAAGCGCCAAAACATGAAAAAATGACTTAAATGAGGTATTGCTGTAACCGTACTGACCCAAGAATAAGAAATGCGCTTTATCAATTTTACCGCAGGCGGAACGGTGTAAACGCACCCCCCAAAAGAAATTCATGAAATGCTGGTTTTTGTTCATTCTGCGTCCCAAAAATCGGAATAAAGAGTGATCAAAAGATGTCACGTGCCCAAAAATGGTATAAGTAAAAACGTCAACTTGTCCCGCAAAAAATAAGACCTCACATGATTCTGTGGGTCAAAATCTGAAAAAATTATAGCTCTCAATATGTGGTGATGCAAAAACTACTTTTACAATAAAAAGCGTCTTTTAGAATGTGACAGCTGCCAAATATAAAAACCGCCATAAATAGTAAATCAAACCCCCCGTTATCACCCCGTTAGTTAGGGAAAAATAATAAAATTAAAAGAAAATGTATTTATTTCCATTTTACCATTAGGGTTAGGGCTAGGGCTAGGGCTAGGGTTAGGACTAGGGTTAGGGCTAGGGTTAGGGCTAGGGTTAGGGCTAGGGTTAGGGCTATGGTTAGGGTTAGGGCTAGGGTTAGGGTTGGAGTTATAATTGGGGGGTTTCCACTGTTTGGCCACATCAGGTGCTCTCCAAATGCAACATGGCGTCTGATCTCAATTCCAGCCAATTCTGCGTTGAAAAAGTCAAATGGTGGTCCTTCACTTCCAAGCTCTACCATGCGCCCAAACAGTGTTTTACCCCCACATAAAGGGTATTACCCTACTCAGAACAAATTGCAAAACAGCTTTTGGGGTCGAATTTCTCCTGTTACCCTTAGGAAAAAAAAAATTGTGGGCAAAAATATCATTTTTGTGGAAAAAAATGATTTTCTTATTTTCACGCCTGGGCGTTATAAACTTCTGTGAAGCACTTGGGGGTTCAAAGTGCTAACCTCATATCTAGATAAGTTCCGTGGGGGTCTAGTTTCCAAAATGGGGTCACTTGTGGGGGTTTCCACTGTTTAGGTACATCAGGGGCTCTGCAAACGCGACATGACACCCGCAGACCATTCCATCAAAGTCTGCATTCCAAAACGTCACTACTTCCCTTCCAAGCCCTGACGTGTGCCCATACAGTAGTTCTCTCCCACATATGGGGTATGAGCATACTCAGGACAAATTTGACAACAACTTTTGGAGTCCAATTTCTCCTGGTACCTTTGGGAACATAAAAAAATTGGTGACTAAATGATCATGTTTGTGGAAAAAACACGATTTTTTTATTTTCACGCCCGGTCGTTATAAACTTCTGTGAAGCACTGGGGGGTTCAAAGTGCTCACCACACATCTAGATAAGTTCCTTAGGGGGTCTAGTTTCCAAAATGGGGTCACTTGTGGCAGGTTTCCACTGTTTGGGTACATCAGGGGCTCTCCAAAAGCAACATGACACCCGCAGACCATTCCATCAAAGTCTGCATTCCAAAACGTCACTACTTCCCTTCCGAGCCCTGACGTGTGCCCATACAGTAGTTTTCTCCCACATATGGGGTATCAGCATACTCAGGACAAATTGGACAACAACTTTTGGAGTCCAATTTCTCCTGGTACCCTTGGGAAAGTAAAAAATTGGTGACTAAATGATCATGCTTGTGTAAAAAAATACGATTTTTTTATTTTCACACCCGGGCGTTATAAACTTCTGTGAAGCACTGGGGGGTTCAAAGTGCTCACCACACATTTAGATAAGTTCCTTGGGGGGGTCTAGTTTCCAAAATGGTGTCATTTGTGGGGGGTTTTCACTGTTTTGGTACATCAGGGGCTTTCCAAACGCGACATGGTGTCCGATCTCAATTCCAGCCAAAAACGTCAAATGGCGCTGCTTCCCTTCCAAGCTCTGCCATGCGCCCAAATAGTGGTTTACCCCCACATGTGGGGTATCAGCGTACTCAGGACAAATTGCACAATAACGTTTAGGGTCCTGTTACCCTTGGAAAAATAAGAATTGAGGGTGAAAAGATCATTTTTGTGGAAAAAATATTATTTTTTAATTGTACCGCTGTACGTTATAAACTTCTGTGAAGCCATTGTGAGTTCAATGTTCTCACCACATATCTAGATAAGTTCCTTGGGGGTTTAGTTTCCAAATTGGGGTCGCTTGTGGGAGGTTTCCACTGTTTAGGTACATCAGGGGCTCTCCAAATGTGACATGGCATCCGATCTGAATTCCAGCCAATTTTGCATTGAAAAAGTCAAACGGCGCTCCTTCCCTTTTGAGCTCTGCCATGCACCGAATTAGTGGTTCCCCCCACATATCAGGTATCAGCGTACTCAGGACAAACTGCACAATAACTTTTGCAGTCCAATACATCCTGTTACCCTTGGTAAAATAAAAAAAATTGAACCTGAAGTATTTTTTTGTGAAAAAAAGTTAAATGTTCATTTTTTTTAAATATTCAAAAAATTCCTGTGAAGCACCTGAAGGGTTAATAAACTTCTTGAATGTGGCTTTGAGCACCTTAAGGGGTGCCGTTTTTAGAATGGTGTCACTTTTGGGTATTTTCTATCATATAGACCCCTCAAAGTGGCTTCAAATGTGATGTGGTCCGTAAAAATAAAATGGTGTTGCAAAAATGAGAAATCGCTGGTCAACTTTTAACCCTTATAACTTCCTAACAAAAAAAGTTTTGGTTCCAAAATTGTGCTGATGTAAAGTAAACATGTGGGAAATGTTACTTATTAAGTTTTTTTGTTTTCCATATCTCTGTGATTTAAGGGCATAAAAATTCAAATTTGGAAAATTGCAAAATTTTCGCCAAATTTCCGCTTTTTTCACTGATAAACGCAAGTTATATGAATGAAATTTTACCACTAGCATGAAGTACAATATGTCACGAGAAAACAGTGTCAGAATCACCGGGATCCATGGAAGCTTTTCAGAGTTATTACCTCATAAATGGACAGTGGTCAGAATTGTAAAAATTGGCATGGTCTTGAAGGTGCAAACCACCCTTGGGGTTAAAACCCATCCTGCTTGATAATATATGTGAATCTAATGAAAATGTAGAGTCCCTGTGGGTGGAGATAAGGGGAGGGGGACAAATAACAAATTACTAATAGGGGTTTGTTATATAGCTCCAAAAATAATGGAAGCAACTGAGAATATCCTCGTGAAACAAATAGATCAAGCAGCGACTCAAGGAGAAGTCATTATTATGGGGGACTTCAACTACCCTGAAATACATGGGGGAGCCGAAGCCTGCAGTTTCAGCTAAGGTAATAGGTTTTTGACAACTATGAGAGACAATTACCTTTCACAACTGGTTCAGGACTAGTGTTGAGCTTTCTGATACCGCAAGTATCGGGTATCGGCCGATATTAGCTGTATCAGAATTCCGATACTGACTTCCGATACTTTTTTCATATCGGATACCGGAATCGGAAGTTCCCATAATGCTATCAGCCCGCTCGCTTTGATTCAGCCAATGGGAATCCTCAGAAGTGTGGGCACATCCTGTTAGGCATGTAGGCATGTTAACTATTGGCATGGCTGTGATTGGCTGCTGAAATGATGTCATGATGCACTATAAAAGCCACTGCCGCCACCATTTCTGGTCACTCTGCTGTGAATTCAGTTAGGGACAGGCTGCTGTTGAAGACTGTGAGGGACAGTTAGAAATAGTGATTCTCAAAACAATATTGTGCTTTACTCAGGCTACATAAACCACCACTGTAGCTTGCTTTTCCCTAGCAGCAGTGTTCACAGCTGTCTGCAAGGGCTGTGTGAGTGCAGCTCACACTGTGGAGTGGGTCCTGCAGCCACATCAGGTTGTAGGCCGCCCAACGTGCCTCACTGCTGCCTCATACATATTTTTCTTTTTGAGCTGCTTCTTTTTAAAAAATTCTATCTAGTGTGCTTCCATCCGTATCCATATACGTTGGTTGCAAACACTTGTAGTAGACAGTGGAGTCTTTCTGCAGCCTTTCAGTGCTAGTGCCCACTTAGCTGCACTGTTCACGGCTGTCTGAGAGGTCTCTGACTGTGTGTGAGTGCAGCTCATGCTGAGTAGTGTGTCCTGCAGCTACGTCTGGTTGTAGGCCGCTCAGCGTGTCACTGCCTCACACATTTTTCTTTTATTGCAGCTCATTTTTTCTCCTATTAGTGTGCATCCATCCGTATCCATATACGGTGGTTGCAAACACTCTAGGAGTACACAGCAGAGCCTTTCTGCAGCCTGTCAGTGCTAGTGCCCACTTAGCTGCACTGTTCACGGCTGTCTGAGAGGTCTCTGACTGTGTGTGAGTGCAGCTCACGCTGAGTAGTGTGTCCTGCAGCTACATCTGGTTGTAGGCCGCTCAGCGTGTGTCACTGCCTCACACATATTTTTCTTTAATTGCAGCTCATTTTTTTTCTCCTAATAGTGTGCATCCATCCATATCCATCTACATTGGTTGGTTGCAAACACTATATAGGAGTAGATAGAGGAGCCTTTTTTCTGGCTTGTGCCCTTCAGCTGCAGCCAGATTAGTATTACCCAATTTTTTTGGAGCCTCATCTTTTGCATTGTAGGTTACCTGCCTGCATTGTAATAGCTCAAGAAAGTTGGTGACACTCTGACTTTCAAATCTTTGGTCACATCCTTTTAGTTTTTTTCCCCCCAAAAAAAACAACAAAGTTCACCAGACACTACATTTGAAAGTTGTGTAGGCCACATTAGCTCCCATTAAATTAGTGTTTCTTATACCTGTAACCAGCTGTTCAGGAATAAGCACACTAAGGCCCCCTTTGTACTTTTCTGTCTATCTTTCTCAGTCTAGCAAGATGAAGAAGGCAGGGAGTAAGGCACGTGGCCGTGGGCGTGGAGTTTCAGCAGGGAGAGGACGTGGGGATTCTGCAGGGAGAGGACGTGGGGATTCTGTGCCTGCTGTTGGCACCACTGAGTCAGCATCCCCCAGTTTTAGCAGGCAGCGGTCCTTTATTGTAGGACCTTACAGTACCCCACTGCTGCGGGAGGAACAAATTGAAGCCGTTGTCGGATGGATGGCAGCTAACGCATCGACTTCAATGACTTCCACATCCTCTCAGGGCCAGAGCACCGAAGATCAACCATCTGTCTCTTCACTACCTGCCAAAGTGCCCAGGCAGTCAGAGAGCCCTAGACAGGAGCCATCACAGTCTCACAGAAAGAGGGGGCCAGCCAAGCAGCATTCCAGAATGTGAAGACGAGGGAGTATGCAGTGATGCGCAACTTCTTTGTCCCTCTGAATCTGAAGAGGTAGGTGGGCCAGTGCCTATGGTCAGCACACCTCAGTACGCATCAGATGATGACGAGACTCAGTTACCACTTTGTGGTGCGTACAGTGCTGGCGAGACAACCCAGGAGAAGCAGGTGTTTGAAGAGGGGAGTGTAGATGAGGAGGTCCTTGACCCATCATGGCGTGAGGAACAGGAAGGTGGTGGGAGCAGCTCTGAGGAAGAGATTCCCCGAATGGCCAAAACCGGAGGGAGAGGGAGGGGGCAGACTTGGTTGCCTGTAGCCTCCACTTCGGCACCCGTTAGGAGAATTCCACTTTCAAAAGGCAAAACGGGCGCTCCCAAGACTTGCAGTGCGTGGTCCTTTTTTGACACAGTTGCAGATGACATTTGCTTTGTCAAATGCAAGCTGTGTCATCAGAGAGTCAAAAGACGGAAAAATGTCAGCAACCTCAATACCACTAATATGTGGAAACATGTGCGGACCAAGCACGAGCTGGAATTACACAGACACACTGAAGACACAGGCCAACGTACAGCACCACCTACCACCTCTTCAGCTCGTGTTGGGGTCTCTTCCTCCAGCTCACAAACAGCTGGTTCGGCTTCCTCACAGGATCGCCAAGGAAGAACCTCTGGCACTGTTGTCCGGAGACCCTGTGACATTCCACCCACAGCACCACGTTCAAAGTCATCCTCACACTCCCAGGCCACTCAGCAGCCATCGGTAGCACAGGCATGGGAGAAAAGGCGGCCATACTCGGCAAACCATTCCCGAGCACAGGCTCTGAATGCTGGCATTGCCAAACTACTGGCCCTTGAAATGCTGTCATTCAGGCTGGTGGAGACTGACTCCTTCCGGGACTTCATGGCATTGGCAGTCCCACAATGCAACGTGCCCAGCCGCTTTTATTTCAGCAGGCGAGCCGTCCCTGCCCTGCAGAAACATGTGGAGGCAAACATAAAACATGCGCTACTAAACGCCGTCAGTAGCAAGGTCCACCTGACCACTGATGCGTGGACCAGTAACCATGGACAGGGATGATACCTTTCCCTCACTGCCCATTGGGTCAATGTTGTGGAGCCGGGTACAGATATGGAGAGTGGCGCTCTATGTGTTCTGCCAACTCCACGGATTGCAGGAATCCAGTCTGTACATATTGACTCCTCATCCTACTCCAGTTCCTCTGAAACAGCGCAGCAGGAGCCTGTTACGACCGATATGAGCACAGCCGTGGCCAAACGTCAACAGGCTGTACTCAAATTAATTTCTTTGGGGAATTGAAGCCACACAGCACAGGAGCTCTGGAATGCCATCAAGCAGGAGAGCGACGTGTGGTTTGTGCCAGCGAATCTCCAGCCGGGCTTGGTAGTGTGTGACAATGCCCGAAATCTGGTGGCAGCTCTTGGCCTAGGCAACCTCACTCACATCCCATGTCTGGCACATGTGCTCAACTTGGTCGTGCAGAGCTTTCTGAGGGACTATCCAGATCTTGATGCACTGCTGCACAAGGTCCGCATAGAGTGCGCTCACTTGCGTCGTTCCATCACGGCAAAATCGCGCCTTGCTGCTCTGCAGCGCCGATTATGCCTTCCGGAACATCGCATCATATGTGACCTACCCACCAGGTGGAATTCAACGTTACATATGTTGGAGCGGTTGTGTGAACAGCAGGCAGCAGTCATGGAGTACCAGCTGCATCAGGCGCAAACAAGTCGCAATGTGCGCTGGTCACACTTCAGCACCACTGAGTGGGACTCTATGAAGGACATTTGCTTCGTTTTGCGTGCCTTCGATGATTCCACGCAGATGGCGAGTGCAGATGATGCATTAGTCAGCATGACTGTCCCCCTTACTAGTAGTGTGAATGAGGACAGAGCAGGAGACCTTGCCGGACACACATCAGGGGATCAACAGACGGGACTGAGCCACAGTTACACAGGAACAATTGTGGATTGTGCTGACGCCACTTCAGAGCTGTCACTGGCGGGGTTGGAGGCCAGGGGAAATACTAGAGACAGTGGAGCCGGAGGCCATAGTGGAGCACGGTTACAATCAGTTGTAGTCTACTACCTCTATAAAATGTGCTGCAAGTTGGCCTCAGCCAGCTCCATGCCTGATTCTGGGCTCCAACAATGCCAGTAGGTGTTCAGAAGTGCCGTCTTAATAGAGAAACACACACTAGCTCCTGTCTTAGTGGGGTTCAGTAATGCCAGCTGTTCCCCTGCTGTGTGGATGGCAAAGTCTCCTGCTGCCTCCAACATCACACTACATGTTATTTTCCACTTGCTCCAAATACGCCTCAGCCTGCTCGGAGCATTGATCCTGGGCTTCAACACAGCCAGTTGTATCTTGGAAGCGCCGTCCGCACAGATAGAAACACTCGCTCCTGTGTCTGGGGGGTTCAGTAACACCAGCTGTTCCCCTGCTGTGCGGATGGCAAAGTCTCCTGCTGCCTCCAACATCACACTACTACTGACTTTTAACCGTGGCCCACTTAGGCCTCTGGCTGTACTGTCTCTAGTATTTCCCCTGGCCTCCAACCCCGCCAGTCGCTGCTCTGATGTGCCGTCTGCACAATCCACACTTGTTCCTGTGTTACTGGGGCTCAGTCACATCAGTTGATCCCCTGATGTGTGTCCGGCAATGTCTCCTGCTCTGTCCCCATTCCCATTAATAGTTGTGGGAATGTGGACAAAGCAGGACACCTTGCCGGACACACATCAGGGGATCAACTGACGTGACTGAGCCCCAGTAACTCAGGAACAAGTGCGGATTGTGCAGACAACTCTGCAGAGCAGCAACTGCCGTGGTTGGAGGCCAGGGGAAATATTAGAGACAGTAGAGCCAGAGGCCAAAGTGGAGCACGGTTACAATCAGCAGTTGTGTACAACCAATATAAATCTCGCTCCAACCTGATGCATGATTGACCCCTGGGCTTCAACATCGCATGTTGCTGCTCAGAAGTGTGTTTGCCACGGGTACTCCCTCCTGCCCAGTCGGGTTCCAGCACCGTCAGCTGTTTCTTGGCAAAGCCTTTGGCCTAGGTGCCTCCTTCTTGGTATCCGAGTTCCAGCAACGTCTGCTGGTCCTTGGTAGTGCTTTTTAGCACAGGTACGTCCTGCTTAGAAACCGTGTTCCAGCACCGTCAGCTGGTCCACGGTTGTGCCATTGGCTCTTGTTCCTTTTGCTGCCCCTCCGGGTTCCAGCACCGTCAGCTGGTTCTCGGCAGTGTCTTTGGTGCCTGCAGTTTCAGTGCTTCCTATGAGGACTGCAGGTTCTGGTAACAAAGGCTGGTTCCATAGTGCCAATAGGAAAAGAACCCCCTGTAGGACTGTGGGTTTCAGTAACTGCGGCCTGCTCGCGGACGCGACACTTTGTTAATCATGGGTACCTTCTGCTACCCATCTGGGTTCCAGCAACGTCAGCTGGTTCCCGGCAGAGCCTTTGGCCTAGGTGGCTCCTTGTCGGTATCCGAGTTCCAGTCTGCTGGTCCTTGGTAGTGCTTTGGAGCACAGGTACCTCCTGCTTAGTAACCGTGTTCCAGCACCGTCAGCTGGTCCACGGTTGTGCCATTGGCTCTTGTTCCTTCTGCTGCCCCTCCGGGTTCCAGCACCGTCAGCTGGTTCTCGGAAGTGTCTTTGGCACGGGCACTCCCTCCTGCCCAGCCTGGTTCCAGCACGCCTGCTGTTTCCGGGTAGTGTCAACGTCACTTTGCCACCAATACGTTGTCCTGTCGTGTTGCGGTCGGGTTAGCCGAGACTATAGTGCCTGCAGTTTTGGTGCTTCCTATGTGGGCTGCAGGTTCTGGTAATAAAGGTTGGTTCTGTAGTGCCAATAGGACAAGCAACAAGCACCCCCTGTAGGACTGTGGGTTTTGGTAACTGCGGCCGGCTCACGGCCTTGCAACTTTGTTTTTTTCCTGGGTACCTTCTGCTACCCATCCGGGTTCCAGCACCGTCAGCTGTTTCTCGACAGAGCCTTTGGCCTAGGTGCCTCCTTCTTGGTATCCGAGTTCCAGCAACGTCTCCTGGTCCTTGGTAGTGCTTTGTAGCACAGGTACCTCCTGCTTAGTAACCGTGTTCCAGCAACGTCAGCTGGTCCACGGTTGTGCCATTGGCTCTTGTTCATTCTGCTGCCCCTCCGGGTTCCAGCACCGTCAGCTGGTCCTCGCTAGTGTCATTTGCTCTTGCAGCTTCAGCTACCCATCCGGGTTCCAGCACCGTCAGCTGGTTCTCAGCAGTGCCTTTGGCCTAGGCGCCTCCTTCTTGGTATCCGAGTTCCAGCAACGTCTGCTGGTCCTTGGTAGTGCTTTGGAGCACAGGTATCTCCTGCTTAGTAACCGTGTTCCAGCAACGTCAGCTGGTCCACGGTTGTGCCATTGGCTCTTGTTCATTCTGCTGCCCCTCTGGGTTCCAGTACCGTCAGCTGGTTCTCGGCAGTACCTCAGCCTTCTTGTACCTTCTGCTACTTTTCCAAGTTCAAGCTTGTGGAAATGGTTTTTGATTCTCACTCTGGATCTCCCTGACAATGACCCTGAAGACAACGACCCTGAAGACCACACAGAAGAATACCTAAAAGATGACCCTGAAGAAGATGACCAAGAGGACAAAGAACAGGAAGACAACCACCAAGATGCAGAACAACAAGAGACAGAAGACCAAGAAGCATAAAAACCAAAAGCTGAAGAACATGAAGCATAAGACTAAAAATCAGAGCAAATGATATTATCTAATTTATAAGCAGAAGAAGACTAAGCAGTGTATGGGGGTGAGTCCGTTCCTCCTCGTGGTGCCCCTGGAAAAGGCCTGCTGCTGCAAGCCAAACTGAAAGCGGACAAATCCTGTTGTAAATCTTTTGTGACAGGCTGAACGGAAGGTATAATCTTCAAACTTTTATAGATAACAACTACAGGAATGCCTGACACAAATAAGAATATGATGAAGAAGAATAGAAAGAAGATGAAGAAGTAGAATATGAAGAAGAATAAAAGAAGAAGAATGAAAGAAGAAGAAGAAAAGAAGAAGAAGAAAAGAAGAAGAAGAAGATACTGCTGCTGCTGAAGATGATGAAGGAGAAAGTGTGGGAGAAGTAAAAAAGAAGGTGAAGAGCATGGAAGTAGTGAAACATACATATCTGACAAAAAATTAAAGACTTTAACATAGTCAATATCTTTGTAACTACGAACGTCTTTAAAAAAAAAAATCCTGCTATTCCATTTGATTGAGCTAAAGCTCTATGGCTTTAATGTCTCCTACACCTCCCACAATACATTCTACATTATTATTAGTTGTTTTTCTCCATGTAGAATTAACCAACAGGGAAAGAAAGGGGTTTTTTTTAATTCTGATATTTCTGTTCCATTGACTTGAATGGGACTTCCGGGATCGGAATCGGCAATACCCAATACTTTTTTTAGATCGGCCGATCCATTCCGATATGATATTTTCCAGTATCGGGTGGTATCGCTCAACACTATTCAGGACCCAACAAGAGTGGGCTCTGCTAGACCTAATATTAACCAACAGGCCAGACTGCATATTAAATATAAGGGTTGAGGGTCACTTGGGTAATAGTGATTACAAGATAATAAGTTTTCATGTATCCTTTAATAAGATGTGCAGTAGAGGGGTTAGGCTAGTTTCACACTAGCGTTTTGGAGCGCAGCGACGGCCTGCGCACGGCCGCCGCTAAGCCCCGCCCCCTGCCGTGCCCCCGCCGGTAGCTCCGCCCACCGGCGCATGACGCTGCATGCGCCCTGCGTCCCCTATCTTTATCACAGGGGGCGCAGGCCGTGCGCAGTATGCGTTTGGCGGCGCATGCGTCCTTTTGACGGTGCGCCGACCTGCGCCAAACGCAACCTGCTGCATTTTGGTTGCGTCGGCGCACCGTCAAAAAGGCGCATGCGCCGCCAAACGCATTCTGCGCACGGCCTGCTCCCCCTGTGATAAAGATAGGGGACGCAGGGCGCATGCAGCGTCATGCGCCGGTGGGCGGAGCTACCGGCGGGGGCACGGCAGGGGCGGGGCTTAGCGGTGGCCGTGCGCAGGCCGTCGCTGCGCTCCAAAAACGCTAGTGTGAAACTAGCCTTACAAGGACACTAAAGTTCAGGAAAGCAAATTTCCAACGGATGAGAGATGATATTGGTGCAATGAATTGGGACGATATCCTGAGACATAAATGTACACAAGGAAAATGAGAGACGTTTATTAGCATTCTGAATAGGACCTGTGCACAATATGTACCATATGGAAATATACATACTAGAAATAGGAGGAAACCACTTTGGTTAAATAGAGCTGTAAGGGGCGCAATAAGTGACAAAAAGAAAGCATTTAGAGAATTAAAGCAAGTAGGTAGTGATGAGGCATTAACCCCTTCACCCCCAAGGGTGGTTTGCACGTTCATGACCGGGCCAATTTTTACAATTCTGACCACTGTACCTTTATGAGGTCATAACTCTGGAACGCTTCTACGGATCCTGGTGATTCTGACATTGTTTTCTCGTGACATATTGTACTTCATATTAGTGGTAAAATTTCATTCAAATAACTTGCGTTTATTTGTGAAAAAAATGGAAATTTGGCAAAAATTTTGAAAATTTCGCAATTTTCCAATTTTGAATTTTTATGCCCTTAAATCACAGAGATATGGCACACAAAAAACTTGATAAGTAACATTTCCCACATGTTTACTTTACATCAGCACAATTTTGGAACCAAAATTTTTTTTTGTTAGGAAGTTATAAGGGTTAAAAGTTGACCAGCGATTTCTCATTTTTACAACACCATTTTATTTTTAGGACCACATCACATTTGAAGCCACTTTGAGGGGTCTATATGATAGAAAATACCCAAAAGTGACACCATTCTAAAAACTGCACCCCTTAAGGTGCTCAAAACCACATTCAAGAAGTTTATTAACTCTTTAGGTGCGACACAGGAATTTTTTTGAATATTTAAAAAAAAATGAACATCTAACTTTTTTTCACAAAAAAAATATTTCAGGTTCAATTTTTTTTATTTTACCAAGGGTAACAGGAGAAATTGGACAGCAAAAGTTATTGTGCAATTTGTCCTGAGTACGCTGATACCTGATTTGTGGGGGGAACGACTGTTTCGGCGCATGGCAGAGCTCAGAATGGAAGGAGCGCCGTTTGACTTTTTCAATGCAAAATTGGCTGGAATTCAGATCGGACGCCATGTCACGTTTGGAGAGTCCCTGATGTACCTAAACAGTGGAAACCCCCCACAAATGACACCATTTTGGAAACTAGACCCCCTAAGGAACTTATCTAGATGTGTGGTGAGAACTTTGAACCCCCAAGGGCTTCACAGAAGTTTATAACATAAAGCCGTACAATTAAAAAATCATATTTTTTCCACAAAAATGATCTTTTCACCCTCAATTCTTATTTTTCCAAGGGTAATAGCACCCTAAAATTTATTGTGCAATTTGTCCTGAGTACGCTGATACCCCACATGTGGGGGTAAACCACTATTTGGGCGCATGGCAGAGCTCGGAAGGGAAGCAGCGCCATTTGACGTTTTTGGCTGGAATTGAGATCGGACACCATGTCGTGATTGGAAAACCCCTGATGTACCTAAACAGTGGAAACCCCCCACAAATGACACCATTTTGGAAACTAGACCCCCCAAGGAACTTATCTAGATGTGTGGTGAGCACATTGAACCCCCCAGTGCTTCACAGAAGTTTATAACACCCGGGCGTGAAAATAAAAAATTCGTATTTTTTCCACAAACATGATCTTTTAGTCACCATTTTTTTTATTTTCCCAAGGGTAACAGGAGAAATTGGACCCCAAAAGTTGTTGTCCAATTTGTCCTGAGTATGCTGATACCCCATATGTGGGAGAAAACTACTGTATGGGAACACGTCGGGGATCGGAAGGGAAGTAGTGATGTTTTGGAATGCAGACATTGATGGAATGGTCTGCGGGTGTCATGTTGCCTTTGGAGAGCCCCTAATGTACCTAAACAGTGGAAACTCCCCACAAATGACCCCATTTTGAAAACTAGACCCCCTAAGGAACTTATCTAGATGTGAGGTGAGCACTTTGAACCCCCAAGGGCTTCACAGAAGTTTATAATGCCAGGGCATGAAAATAAAAAAATCGTATTTTTTCCACAAACATGATCAATTATTCCCCAATTTTTTTATTTTCCCTAGGGTAACAGGAGAAATTGGACCACAAAAGTTGTTGTCCAATTTGTCCTGAGTACGCTGACACCCCATATGTGGGAGAAAACAACTGTATGGACACACGTCGGGGCTCGGAAGGGAAGCAGTGCCATTTTGGAATGCAGACTTTGATGGAATGGTCTGCGGGTGTCATGTGCGTTTGGAGAGCCCCTGATGTACCTAAACTATTGAAACTCCCAACAAGTGACACCATTTTGGACACTAGACCCCCCCACGGAACTTATCTAGATGTGTGGTGAGCACTTTGAACCCCCAAGTGCTTCACAGAAGTTTATAACGCTCGGACGTGAAAATAAAAAAATCATTTTTTTCCACAAAAATGATATTTTTGCCCCCAATTTTTTATTTTCCTAAGGGTAACAGGAGAAATTGGACCCCAAAAATTGTTTTGCAATTTGTCCTGAGTAGGCTGATACCCTACATGTGGGGGTAAAACACTGTTTGGGCGCATGACAGAGCTTGGAAGGGAAGGAGCACCATATGACTTTTTCAACTCAGAATTGGCTGGAATTGAGATCAGACGCAATGTTACATTTGGAGAGCCCCTGATGTGCCCAAACAGTGGAAACCCGCAATTCTAACTCCAACCCGAACCCCAACACACCCCTAACCCTAATCTCAGCCTTAACCCAAGCCCTAACCCTAGCCCTAACCCTAGCCCTAACCCTAACCCTAACCCTAGCCCTAGCCCTAGCCCTAACCCTAGCCCTAATGGAAAAATGGAAATAAATACATTTTTTTAATTTTATTATTTTTCCCTAACTAAGGGGGTGATAACGGGGGGTTTGATTTACTATTTATGGCAGTTTTTATTTTTGGCAGCTGTCGCACGCTAAAAGACGCTTTTTATTGTAAAAATAGTTTTTGCATCACCACATATTGAGAGCTATAATTTTTCTGTATTTTGACCCACCGAGTCATTTGAGGTCTTATTTTTTGCGGGACGAGTTGACGTTTTTACTCGTACCATTTTCGGGCATGTGACATTTTTTGATCGCTTTTTATTCCGATTTTTGGGACGCAGAATGAACAAAAACCAGCGTTTCATGAATTTCTTTTGGGGGAGTGCGTTTACACCGTTCCGCGTGCGGTAAAATTGATAAAGCGGTTTTATTCTTTGGGTCAGTACGGTTACAGCGATACCTCATTTAGGTCGTTTTTTTATGTTTTGTCGGTTTTATGCAATGAAAACTATTTTATATAAAAAATAATTATTTTTGCATCGCTTTATTCTGCGAGCTATAACTTTTTTATTTTTTCGCTGATGATGCTGTGTGGTGGCTCGTTTTTTGCGGGACAAGATGACGTTTTCAGCGGTACCATGGATATTTATATGCGTCTTTTTGATCCCGCGTTATTGCACTTTTTGTTTGGCAGTATGATAATAAATCATTATTTTTTTCTTCGTTTTTTATTTTTATTTTTTAAGGGGCTCGCTAAAGGGGTTAACTAATGGCACAGTTTTATAGGGCGGGTCGTTACGGACGCGGCGATACCTAATATGTGTACTTTAATTGTTTTGGGTTTTTTTATTTTCAAAAAATGAATTTATTGGGGAATATTTTTTTTTTTTTTTTACTAATTTATTTGGCGATTTTTTTTAAATTATTTTTACACTTTTTTTAATTTTTTTTTTACTTTATTACATAGTCCCAGGTGGGACATCACTGTCCTGTGACAGATCGCTGATCTGTCACATCACAGATCACTGATCTGTCACATCACAGATCACTGTGACACATCAGCAATCTGTCACAGGCAGTGCACAAGGCTTCCTCATGCCTGCGCTTTGCAGGCACTGAGGAAGCCAGCTTCCTCCAGGCCCCCAAAGGAAAAGAGTCCCCCGCAGCAGCGCTGCACATTGCGCTGCCGTGGGGGGCTCAGGGAAGCACGGAGGGAGCCCCCTCCCTGCCGATGCTTCCCTTCAACTCCCGGTACACCGCGATCATGTTTGATCGCGGTGTGCAAGGGGTTAACGTGTCGGGGGCGGTCCGTGACCGCCCCTGACATATAGTGCCGGGTGTCGGCTGTGATAATCAGCTGACACCCGGCCGCGATCAGCGGCGCTCACCACGTGGGCGCCGCTGATCGTGCTAGACGTACTATCCCGTCCATGGGCATAGGGGCCCGGGTCCCATGGACGGGATAGTACATCTGATGTCAGGAAGGGGTTAAATAAATACAGAAGATTAAATAAATTCTGTGAAAAGCTAATCAAGGCTGCAAAGATTGAGACAGAGAGACTCATTGCCGGAGAAAGTAAAAATAATCCCAAAATATTCTTTAACTACATAAATAGTAAGAAACTAAAAAATGATAGTGTTGGTCCCCTTAAAAATAGTCTGGGTGAAATGGTGGATGAGGATGAGGAAAAAGAACAATATGCTAAATGACTTTTTTTCAACAGTATTTACACAAGAATATCCTATGATGGATAACATGATCAGTGATAAAAAAAAAATTCTCCATTAAATGTCAACTGCTTAACCTAGCAGGAAGTATGGCGGCATCTAAAAATCACTAAAATTGACAAATCCCTAGGCCCTGATAGGATACACCCACGAGTACTGCATGAATTAAGTACAGTCATAGACAGACCATTATTTTTAATCTTTAAAGATTCCATTATAACAGGGTCTGTACCACAGGACTGGCATATAGCAAATGTGGTGCCAATATTCAAAAAGGGGACAGAAACTGAACTTGGAAACTATAGTCCAGTAAGCTTGACCTCAACGGTGTGTAAAATCCTGGAGGGTTTCTAAGAGATACTATACTGGAGTATCTGAAGAAGAATAACCTCATAACCCAATATCAACATGGGTTTACGAGGGACCGTTCCTGTCAGACTAATCTGATAAGCTTATGAAGAGGTAAGTTCCGGATTGGACCAAGGAAATGCAGTGGACGTGATATACATGGACTTTTCAAAAGCTTTTGATACGGTGCCACACAAAAGATTGATACATAAAATGAGATCAATGGGGATAGGGGAAAATAGGTGTACGTGGGTTAAGAGCTGGCTCAGGGATAGAAAACAAAGGGTGGCCATTAATGAAGTACACTCAGACTGGGTCACGGTTAGCAGTGGCGTACCGCAGGGGTGAGTATTGGGCCCGCTTCTTGTTAACATATTTATTAATGACTTTGTAGAGGGCATAGAGAGTACAATTTCAATATTTGCAGATGTCACTAAACTCTGAAGGGTAATCAATAATGAGGAGGACAATTTTATATTGCAGGAGGATTTATGTAAACTTGACGCTTGGGCTGATAAATGGCAAATGAGCTTTAATGGGGATAAATGTAAGGTCATGCACTTGGGTAGAACAAACAAAATGTATAATTATGTGCTTAATTGTAAAACACTGGGCAAAACTCTCACTGAAAAAGACCAGGGTGTATGGGTGGACGACAAACTCACATTTAGGGGCCAGTGTCAGGCAGCTGCTGCAAAGGAAAATAAAATAATGGGATGCATTAAAAGAGGCATAGATGCTCATGAGGAGAACATAGTTTTACCTCTATGTAAGTCACTAGTGCGACCACACTTAGAATACTGTGTACAGTTCTGGTCTCCAGTGTATAACAAAAGACATAGCTGAACTGGAGCGTGTGCAGAGAAGAGCGACGAAGGTTATTAGGGAACTGGGGGGTCTACAATACCAAGACAAGTTATTATACTTGGGGTTATTTATTTTGGAAAATTGAAGGCTTAGGGGTGATATTACTACAATGTATAAATATATG
Organism: Dendrobates tinctorius; assembly: GCF_039654945.1. Taxonomy (NCBI): domain Eukaryota; kingdom Metazoa; phylum Chordata; class Amphibia; order Anura; family Dendrobatidae; genus Dendrobates; species Dendrobates tinctorius. The sequence goes on along the minus strand of NW_027361732.1, from coordinate 22,332,280 downwards.
TGGGGACAGTACAAAGACCTTTCTAATGATCTTTTTACTCTTAGACCTGTGACGGGGACAAGGGGGCATCCTCTACGTCTGGAGGAAAGAAAGTTTAAGGATACTCACAGATGCGGATTCTTTACTGTAAGAGCAGTGAGACTATGGAACTCTCTGCCATATGATGTTGTAATGAGTGATTCCCAACTAAAATTTCAGAAGGGACTGGATGCCTTTCTTGAAAAGTATAATATTACAGGGTATATACACTAGTCTCCTTGATATTGTGTTGATCCAGGGAGCTAGTCTGATTTCCCTATGTGGAGTCGAGAAGGAATTTTTTTCCCCAATGTGAAGCTTACTGTTTGCCTATGAGTTTTTTTTGCCTTCCTCTGGATCAACATATTAGAGCAAGTTAGGATAGGATATGGATTGAACTAGATGGACTTAAAGTCTTCCTTCAACCTTAATAACTATGTTACTATGTTACTATATTTGCAGATGACACTAAAAAGATGGATTTATGGGAGCATGAGTATTGAGCTGAAAAATTACAAATGAATTGAATGTAGATGTAAAGTCATATATATGGGGCAAGAAAATTAAATATAAAATTATGCATTAAATGACAAAGCACTGGATAAATATGTCACTGAAAAAGACATGAGTGTATATGTGGACAGCAAACTCAACTTTATTGACCACTAGCTGAGTGTAGAGCCCCGCCTATTCCACATAGCCACATTGACTAAGTACCAAAGCGCATAGTGGATTTGCCCTAAATTCCATGCCAATGATCCCTTTAAGAGACCCTGGGGTCAGAACCACAGAGCTGAGTGGAACGGTCCTAACTTCCATATGGGGAATCCCTTTAAGAGAGGCCTAGGGTCAAAACCAAATTGCTGGATGGATTTGCTCTGACTTCCATACCAATGATCCCTTTAAGAGGGAAGATGTGCCTATGGGATGGAGGTTGTGTGATGTGTATATAGGCATGGGGGGATTCATTTCTGTCATGTGCTCTCTGCTCCTTTCAGGGGGGCAGACAATGGCTGGGAGCTTATGTTCCCAGGGATGCTAGATTTCTCCCACCATGTCAGTGTCTGCTGAGGTGATGTCAAGTGGGAAAACTGTTAGTCATAGCAACCAATCAGAGCTCAGCTTCTTTTTAACCAGCTCTGGTGAAATAAGAGATGCTTCGTGATTGGTTGGTGATACACACACATTCATTTTTATATATAGAGATCCACAGCTTGATACTGCCAAGGCAGATAAAATTTTTGCCTCTATTAATTGAAATATAGATGTTCATAACAAAAACATAGTTTTCCTTTTATGCAAATCAGAAATCAGGCCACACATTAGGACACTGGGTACACTTTTGGTTTCAGAAAATAACAAGAACATAGCTAGACTTAATGGGTGCAGAGAAAAGTTACAATGGTTATTAGGAAATAGGTGGACTGCAGTACTAAGACAGGTTATCAATTTTGGGCCTATTCTGTTTGGAAAAGCAAAGACTTAAGGGTAAGCATATTTCAATCTAGAAGTGTATGAATATGCAATACAGAGATCTTTTTAATGATTTGCTTACACGTAATCCTGCAACAATGACCTGGGTACATCCGATATCTCCAGAGTCAAATGACAACTCTTTACTATATGAGCAATGAGACTTTGTTACTCTCTGTGACTTGATGTTGTAATGGTTGATTTACTTTAAAATTTCTGCAAGAGCAGAAAGTTTTTCTTAAAAGATATAATTTTACCTTTTATAGATATTAGATGTTGTGTTGAGACATTGATTCAGGCATCTACTCTGACTGCCATATATGGAGCAGGAAATTAATATTTCCCCATAATATAAGATAGTTGACATTTGGCCTATGGTGTTTGTGCCTTCATATGGCTCAACGTGTTAGGTTATAAATTGAAATCTATGGACTTGTGACATCTTTCCAACTTAAAACTATTTAGCAATGAAACTGATTCAACCTACATATGGAAATGATGATCATTGTCGCCTGTTTGGTATAATTGTTTTTTTTTAGAGATTTGAGTAAAATTCTACAAAACCCTGAATTTCTGCAAGTGTACATAGAAAAATGTAATGTTTTTTTCTAAGTGAAAGGGTGATCACACAAAAAATGTATTTGATTTAAATATTTCTTTTGTACATTAACTTTGAATTTTGTTAATTGATAAAACAAAACTATCAACACTACTAGTTCTAAAGAATTCATATTTGCAGTATTTTTTCCACACATGCCCAAAACGTTTTCATGGTAAAAAAGAAAAAAGAATAAAAAAAAAGCTTGGAAGACACATTTGTTCATTTTTACAAGAAGACGCCTGTCATATGGGATATGATGCAAGCTAACATATGTCAAATAAATTCAATACAGTCATTAATGAATGTCTGTCCGAGAATAGTTTTACAAAGCTAATAGATCAAAACAGATCATAGCTTACTTTCAATTTTCTATCAAATGTAACAAGTCAATACAAAAAGCAACATCAGATATCCAACTTGTAACATGAATGTGTGCTTTGGCTTATAACTGCAATTGTTACATTCACATTGTGTTTTAAAAATCTATGCTTGTTCTATATCAATTTAGTTTGATTTTTTAATACTTACAATAAGCTACTGAGATATCTACAAGGAGCTGTCACTGATGTGTTCAACTGTAGTTTAGAATTGATGCTCAACCGGAGGGAAATGAAATGTGATCTGTCACAACTAATCTATAATAATAAATGCCCTAACCAGCTTCCGGTTGTAACAACTTCCGTCCAGTTGTAACCGGTGACGTCACTACACACACACGCACATGTTAACCCTCAACACACCACACCGCCTCAACACACACTCCTCTCACCTTTCACCTCCACTCATGTCCACTCACTCTTTCACTCCACATACGTTCCTTTCTCTCACTCCGTTTCTCATACTCACACCGTCATCGTCGCTGCCCCGACATCTTCCTCCGCCGCCGCGATCCAGGATCCAGACGTTCTCCAGGCCGCCGACATGTTCTTGCGGGACGCCATCTTGGATGTCGTGAAGTCCCGCGAGATTCAAGATGGCGTCGCCGCAACAATATGTCGCTGGCGTGGACAACATCGGGATCCAAAAAGATGGCGTCGGCAAAATCTCGCGAGATTACGCCGACGCCATTTTGGATCCCGATGTCGCCCGTGCCAGCGACATGTTGTTGCGGCGACGCCATCTTGAATATCGCGGGACTTCACGACATCCAAGATGGCATCCCGCAAGAATATGTCGCTGGCATGGGCGACATCGGGATCCAAAATGGCGTCGGCGTAATCTCGCGAGATTTCGCCGACGCCATCTTTTTGGATCCCGATGTCGTCCACGCCAGCGACATGTTGTTGCGGCGACGCTATCTTGAATATCGCGGGATTTCACAAAATCCAAGATGGCGTCCCGCAAGAACATGTCGGCGGCCTGGAGAACGTCTGGATCCTGGATCGCGGCGGTGGAGGAAGATGTCGGGGCAGCGACGATGACGGTGTGAGTATGAGAAACGGAGTGAGAGAAACGAACGTATGTGGAGTGAAAGAGTGAGTGGACATGAGTGAAGGTGAAAGGTGAGAGGAGTGTGTGTTGAGGCGGTGTGGTGTGTTGAGGGTTAACATGGCAAGAGGTGTTAACGACGTCGGCGAAATCTCGCGAGATTTCGCCGACGCCATCTTGCATTCGTGAAATTGCATCATTTACCTCACGCCGACTTGCTGTGCGGACGCTTGGCATTGCCTGTACCACCATAACTACTGCTGCCTTGGTCCTATGCCTGTTTACTGCTGGTGTCTAATTACTGGACCAATTTGCCTCTACCGCCATAACTACTGCTGCCTTGCTCCTCTGCCGGTGTCAAATTACAGGACCAATTTGCCGATACCGCCATAACTACTGCCTTTGTCCTCTGCAGGTGTCTAATTACAGGGCCAATTTGCCTATACTGCCATAACTACTGCTGCCTTTGTCCTCTGCCAGTGTCTAATTACAGGGCCAATTTGCCTCTATCGCCATAACTACTGCTGCTTTGGTCATCTGCCTGTTTACTGCCGGTGTCTAATTACAAGGCCAATTTGCCTCTACCGCCATAACTACTGCTGCCTTGCTCCTCTGCCGGTGTCTAATTACAGGGCCAATTTGCCTGTACCACCATAACTACTGCTGCCTTGCTCCTCTGCCGGTGTCTAATTACAGGGCTAATTTGCCTCTACCGCCATAACTACTGCTACCTTGCTCCTCTGCCGGTGTCTAATTGCAGGGCCAATTTGCCTGTACCGCCATAACTACTGCTGCCTTGCTCCTCTGCCGGTGTCTAATTACAGGGCCAATTTGCCTCTACCGCCATAACTACTGCTGCCTTGCTCCTCTGCTGGTGTCTAATTACAGGGCCAATTTGCCAATACCGCCATAACTACTGCTGCCTTGCTCCTCTGCCGGTGTCTAATTACAGGGCCAATTTGCCTCTACCGCCATAAGTACTGCTGCCTTGCTCCTCTGACTGTTCACTGCCTGTGTCTAATTACAGGGCCAATTTGCCTCTATCGCCATAACTACTGCTGCCTTGCTCCTCTGCCGGTGTCTAATTACAGTGCCAATTTGCCTCTACCGCCATAACTACTGCTGCCTTGCTCCTCTGCCGGTGTCTAATTACAGGGCCAATTTGCCTCTACCGCCATAACTACTGCTGCCTTGCTCCTCTGCCGGTGTCTAATTACAGGGCCAATTTGCCTCTACCGCCATAACTACTGCTGCCTTGCTCCTCTGCCGGTGTCTACCTACAGGGCCAATTTGCCACTACCACTTCATAACTACTGCTGGGCAATTACAGGGTCAATTAGTATCTGTTTACTCTACAATACTCCAGGACGCCTTCTTCACTGCCAGATAACTGCCAAATAGACTCCTTTACCTGTGCCAACATGAGTCATAACAAAAAGTATGCCAATGCCAGTGAAAGGAAAGCAGCTTTAGCACTACGACAAAAACAACGCTGTGCTAATGAGACTCCTGAGGAAAAACACCATCGCCTTGAGAAGATTAAGGCTTATAAACGCCGTCGCCTCACACACGAATCCCCTAACTCTAAATCCATAAGATTGGCTGAAGAAGCCTCTGCACGCCGTCACCGCCGACAACAGACGGCCTCTTCCTCATCATTATTATTAGACTCACAACAGGATGCTTCCACATCAGCATGTGGAACAATTTACTGCTACACTTCATCCCATATGCCGTTCACTGACATAACTAATCAGCAATCTGTTTCTGCCCTATCAATACCACCATTCAATACCGATGCACAGTATGCCAATGCCAGTGAAAGGAAAGCAGCTTTAGCACTACGACAAAAACAACGCCGTGCTAATGAGACTCCTGAGGAAAAACAGCATCGACTTGACAAGATTAAGGCTTATAAACGCCGTCGTCTCACACATGAATCCCCTAACTCTAAATCTATTACATTGGCTGAAGAAGCCTCTACACGCCATCACCGCCAACAACAGACGGCTTCTTCCTCATCATTATTAGTAGACTCACAACAGGATGCTTCCACATCAGCATGTGGAACAAGTTACTACCACACTTCATCCTATATGCCGTTCACTGACATAACTAATCAGCAATCTGTTTCTGCCCTATCAATACCACCATTCAATACCAACACACAGTTTCTTCACATACAAGCTGCATTTAGCCCGCAGAAAGTGCAACCAAGACAAATATACGTTGGTCTCAAAACTAGGCGCACCCCATCGGTTGGACATGCACTTCTACTACAACCTCACATTTTCACTAATGATGAAAATAGTATTACCGAACACAGCTGTGGTGACATGACCCATGTATGTGAGCATTGCGAAGCTTTGCATTTTGTAGCAGAGATACCTTCTGATAACAACTTTACGCTCTGCTGTCAGAAGGGTAATGTCCATGTACCCATACTACAATATCCTGATGTCTTTACACATTTGCTGAAAGGGCAAAGTGAATTTAGCAAAAATTTCATGGATAATATTCGAAGTATTAACAGTTCCTTTGCTTTTGCCTCCATGGGTGCAAATATTTCACCACCTCCTGGATATGGCCCATACTGTTTCCGCATACATGGCCAGATCTATCATAGAACTGGAACACTACATCCCTCAGATGACCAGCAACGCGCATTTGCCCAACTTTACATTCTCGATACCACTACCGCAAACGAACAACGCTTACGATGTAAAGAAAATCAAAAATGTCATCCTACATTGATGAACATTATTGCCCTTCAAATCCAAACTATTAATCCTTTTGTGGAAGCTTATCAAATGTTACGTGATGTGGAAGAACAAGAAAAAATTAAATCTCTACAAAACGGAACTGTCATGCCAAACATCACTATGGCTATTAAACAAGATCGTACTCAAGACCCTCGACGCTACAATAATCCCACTGTCAGTGAAGTAGCAGTCGTGTTTCAAAATGACAATGGTGAGCCACCTTTCAATAGAGACATATTAATTCATTTAAAACCTGATCCCCATAACCCTTTAGCTCCAAAAACACAACAAATTAGTATTCTCCATAGCAATTTGGATGCCCTCCTCTATCCAATATTTTTCCCTTATGGAGACCAAGGATGGCATGATGGACTCAAACAACAAGGCAAAAGTTCGAGGAGGATCACTCAACTCCAATACTATTGCTATATGTTATCTGTCAGAAATTACTTTAATCCACTCCTCAATGGTGGTAAGCTAACACAGCAATATTTAGTAGATGCTTATGTCAAAATCGAAGCTAATCGCCTATATTACATCCGCAAACACCAAAAAGATTTAAAAGTGGAGGATTACTGCCTCCTTCAAGAACATCTACTCAAAAAATCGGTTCAAAAGGGCATCCCTATTGGGAAAACCGTCATTTTACCATCTTCTTTTGAAGGCAGTCCAAGAAACATGCAGCAGCGCTACCAGGATGCTATGGCTATTGTTACAAAGTATGGTCGACCAGATCTATTTATCACCATGACATGTAATCCTAAGTGGAATGAGATTACTACACATTTAGAACCGTGGCAGCGTGTTGAACACAGACCAGACTTGGTTGCACGTGTCTTTAAAATTAAACTGGAATCCCTCTTAAAAGACATTAGCAGTGGATTATTTGGAAACGTCACTGCAATGGTCCATGTCATTGAATTTCAGAAGCGTGGTCTCCCACACGCTCATATTTTAATTATTCTTGACAGCCTGTCTAAATTACGGACTGAGGCAGACATAGACAATATAGTCTGGGCTGAAATACCTGATGAAACAATCTACCCTCAGCTCCATAACATTGTTCTTCAACACATGATTCATGGTCCCTGTGGAGAACACAATCCTAATTCTCCCTGTATGGATCTTGGAAAGTGTAGCAAAGGTTTCCCAAAACAAAACCAACCATATACCATCAAAGAAAAGGATGGCTATCCCACTTACCGCAGACCCATTGGCAAAACATATGAACACCATTCTAAGACGATTGACAATTCATGGGTAGTTCCATATAACCCATTTTTACTCACCAAATACAAGTGCCATATTAATGTAGAAATATGTGCTTCCATTCAAAGTGTAAAATATTTTCTTAAATACGTTTACAAAGGACATGACAAAGCCAACCTTGAAATTTCCCAAAATAACATCCAACATGATGAAACACACCAATTTATGGATACCAGATATGTTAGTGCACCTGAGGCTGCATGGCGGATATTTGCTTTTCCTATGCATAAACAATCTCATGCCATCATTCGCCTAGCCGTACATCTGCCTAATTCTCAACCACTCTATTTTCATGAGAATGACTCTGCAGACAACATCCATCAAAAGCTCAATTCCAATTCTACACTTATGGCGTATTTCAACCTTAATAAGATCGACCACAATGCACATAACTATTTCTACCGCGAAATTCCAGAACACTACGTTTGGAAACAAGGCACATGGGAACAAAGAAAACGAGGGGGTCTCACAGTTATTGGAAGAATGTATACTGTTAGTGTGAAAGACCAAGAACACTATTATTTACGTTTGTTGTTACTGCATGTAAAAGCTGCTACCAGTTTTGACAGCATTAAAACCGTCAATGGAGTTATGCATGAAACCTTTAAGGATGCTGCGTTAGCACTTGGATTATTATTCGATGATAGCATCTGGAGGCATACTTTAACAGATGCTTGCATTCTTAACATGCCTTCCCAACTTAGAGACATGTTTGCTTATATCTGTATTTTTGGCCCCCCCCAGTAATCCACTTGAATTGTGGAATGAATTTAAGGACCATTTTTTACAAGACTATTGTCATACATACCACAGCAACACTGAAGAGTGTATCGATTGTGAAGGATATGCTATGAAAGATGTCCAAGATGTCCTCATAGTCCATGGAAAAACTTTTGCTGATTATAATTTACCACGCCCAGCAAAAAATATTAAAAAACTCCTTAAACAATATGATAAGGATTATGAGTTAAAAAAAGCTGCAGAGATGAAAGAAACTCTTAATCAGGAGCAACTTTTTGCCTATGATGTCATTACTGAAGCTTTACAAAATAGCAGTTTAATACCAAAGTGCTTTTTTCTCGATGGACCTGGTGGCAGTGGAAAGACCTACCTATACCATCTACTTACACATCATTTAAGAGGACAAGGAGAAATTGTGTCACCTGCAGCAACTACAGGAATAGCATCTAACTTGATACAAGGAGGCCGAACAATCCACTCTCTATATGGCATACCTATTCCGATCAACGAAACATCTGTTTCCAGGATTAAAAACGATACAAATGCAGGAAAACATTTACAGAGTACAAAACTTTTTATTATTGATGAGTGCACTATGGTCCGAAAACATGCATTGAATGTGATAGATAGACTTCTACGTGACATCATGACAACAAATGTTGCTGAAAAAAATAAAACACCATTTGGAGGTAAAGTTATTGTTCTGGGAGGAGACTTCAGACAATGTCTTCCCGTCATCGCTCATGGAACAAGAATAGACATTGTAGATTCCTGCATTAAATATTCAGAACATTGGCAACATTTTACCAGACTACCGCTAATCAACAACATGCGCTCCACTGATCCTGAATACAGCACTTGGTTGCTTAAACTTGGAAATGGTGAGCTGTCTAATGAACATAACCTTGGAGAGGATGTCATTGAAATTCCTCCAGACATGCTTTGCACTGGCTCTATAGTAACCGAGATCTTTGGAGACCATATTTGCATTGATGATAATGACCAACAAAGCCTCGACACTGCTGCATCACATGCTATACTATGTCCGAAAAATGATGACGTCGATTTTCTGAACTGTAAAGTAATGGATCGCATTAGTGGTGATTATACTGTATATAAAAGTGATGATTCTGTCGATGCTGATGAGGCAGAGGAATGTGAAAACTACCCAGTTGAATTTTTAAACTCTCTGACACCATCAGGAATGCCATCACATCTCTTAAAACTTAAAATTGGCACCATTGTGATGCTATTAAGAAACCTAAACACCAAGAAAGGTCTCTGCAATGGCACTCGCCTCATTGTCATTGCCTTACTCCGCAACATCATACAGGCTAAAGTGATTACTGGCTCAGCTGAAGGAGACATTGTGTTTATTCCACGCATCGATTTGTGTCCTTCAGAAACTGGGTTACCTTTTAAATTAAAACGTCGACAGTTTCCTCTAAAACCTGCTTTTGCTATGACCATTAACAAATCCCAAGGACAGACCCTCAATCGAGTTGGAATTTTTTTGCCCGAACCTGTATTTGCCCATGGACAATTGTATGTTGCATTCTCCCGAGTAAAGCAACGCAGCAACGTTAGGGTCAAAGTGGTGGATACACCACTTCAAGGAAAATTGCTACCTAATAGCCCAAAAATCTTCACTAGAAATGTCGTTTACAAAAATGTCTTACTTTAAACTATTTAAGTTGGTCCTGGAATTGATAGATATATAGATATATAAATAATAGTTACATTCTAAATATATATAGATAATAGACTTCTAAGACTTCTATACATAGCTTGATATATGTTATATATATAAATATTTTAAGCAGATAGATATATCTTACACTAATTATCTCTTTCACATATATGTCATAGACATATTTAAATTCATAAAAATATACATAGGTATAGGTATATATAGATAAAAAAAAAAGGAAAAAACAAAAAAAATTTAGGCAAACATACGTAGATTTCAACTACATAGCTAACACATACCTACATAACTTAGGTAATAATAATTAATTTTTTATTTATTAATAGAGTACTATTATTTCAATAGCACTTTACATACATCAGTAATACTGTCCTTCTTGAGGCTCACTATGTAAATATCTTATCCACATAAAAACATAGGTGTGATACATCTATCTACTATAATAAATGCGCTAAGCAGCTTCCGGGTTGTAACAACTTCCGTCCAGTTGTAACTGGTGATGTCACAGCACACCTCTTGCCATGTTAACCCTCAACACACCACTCCTCCTCAACACACACTCCTGTCACCTTTCACTATCTCCACTAACGTCCAGTCGCAGGATTTTAGAATACTCAAGATGGCGTGGCCGCAAGAACATGTCGCCGGCGTGGACAACGTCGGGATTTAGGATGGTGCCGGTGGAAGAAGATGTCGGGGATCGTGGAGCAGCGATGATGACGGTGTGAGTATGAGAGACGGAGTGAGAGAAAGGGTCGTATGTGGAGTGAAAGAGTGAGTGGACGTGAGTGGAAATGGTGAAAGGTGAGAGGAGTGTGTGTTGAGGCGGTGTGGTGTGTTGAGGAGGTGTGTGTGTATTGAGGGTTAACATGGCAAGAGGTGTGTCACTATCCTCTCGATGCGATAGCATCGGGCCTTAATCTACTATAATAAATGCGCTAAGCAGCTTCCGGGTTGTAACAACTTCCGTCCAGTTGTAACTGGTGACGTCACAGCACACCTCTTGCCATGTTAACCCTCAACACACCACTCCTCAACACACACTCCTCTCACCTTTCACTATCTCCACTAATGTCCACTCGCAGGATTTCAGAATACTCAAGATGGCATGGCCGCAAGAACATGTCGCCGGCGTGGACAATGTCGGGATCCAGGATGGCGCCGGCGGAAGAAGATGTCGGGGATCGTGGAGCAGTGACGATGACGGTGTGAGTATGAGAGACGGAGTGAGAGAAAGGGTCGTATGTAGAGTGAAAGAGTGAGTGGACGTGAGTGGAGATGGTGAAAGGTGAGAGGAGTGTGTGTTGAGGCGGTGTGGTGTGTTGAGGACGACTGTGTGTTGAGGGTTCACATGGCAAGAGGTGTGTCACTATCCTCCTGATGCGATAGCATTGGGCCTTAATCTACTATAATAAATGCGCTAAGCAGCTTCCGGGTTGTAACAACTTCCGTCCAGTTGTATCCGGTGACGTCACAGCACACCTCTTGCCATGTTAACCCTCAACACACCACTCCTCAACACACACTCCTCTCATCTTTCACTTTCTCCACTAATGTCCACTCGCAGGATTTCAGAATACTCAAGATGGCATGGCCGCAAGAACATGTCGCCGGCGTGGACAATGTCGGGATCCAGGATGGCGCCGGCGGAAGAAGATGTCGGGGATCGTGGAGCAGCGACGATGACGGTGTGAGTATGAGACATGGAGTGAGAGAAAGGGTCGTATGTGGAGTGAAAGAGTGAGTGGACGTGAGTGGAGATGGTGAAAGGTGAGAGGAGTGTGTGTTGAGGTGGTGTGGTGTGTTGAGGAGGTGTGTGTGTATTGAGGGTTAACATGTCAAGAGGTGTGTCACTATCCTCTCGATGCGATAGCATCGGGCCTTAATCTACTATAATAAATGCGCTAAGCAGCTTCCGGGTTGTAACAACTTCCGTCCAGTTGTAACTGGTGACGTCACAGCACACCTCTTGCCATGTTAACCCTCAACACACCACTCCTCAACACACACTCCTCTCACCTTTCACTATCTCCACTAATGTCCACTCGCAGGATTTCAGAATACTCAAGATGGCATGGCCGCAAGAACATGTCGCCGGCGTGGACAACGTCGGGATCCAGGATGGCGCCGGCGGAAGAAGATGTCGGGGATCATGGAGCAGCGACGATGACAGTGTGAGTATGAGAGACGGAGTGAGAGAAAGGGTCGTATGTGGAGTGAAAGAGTGAGTGGATGTGAGTGGAGATGGTGAAAGGTGAGAGGAGTGTATGTTGAGGAGGTGTGTGTGTATTGAGGGTTATCATGGCAAGAGGTGTGTCACTATCCTCTCGATGCGATAGCATCGGGCCTTAATCTAGTAGGATATAATAGGAATATACACTGAATACAAACAGAATGTGATAAAATGAATAGATTTTATGTGGTAGCAAAAAACAAAACATATTAATATGAAATGGGCTTCAATCATCATTTGTTTGTAAAAGTTGGCATTGCAATTTCTGCATTCTAATATTTTCTTACACTTTATTGCATGCATAAACTGTGCAGGTAACATTTTAATTGCATTAACTGTAAAAGTAGAATACTAATGCATTTAGTGAGTAAATCAACCACTTATTGGCTGTGTTCACAATAAATGTTTGTTTTTCTGCTGCTTTTCATCGGTATGTTTTCTGCAGGGTTTAAACACAAAACTACACAATAACAATATTCTCTGGTGATTGTATTATTTGTAGTTTCTTTAATGAATTGATGCATTCTCTGATGTGTCTTGGTGCACAATTAAACAACATTTTTAATGTTTTTTTGCATAGTACAAGAAAGCTTTCAGTCTGCACTTAAAAACACAACTGCGATTTTTACACAAATTTTTACTTACGTTTGTTACATGTATATTTTAAATATTTTTTTCAGGCATCACATAAAAAGCTTATAGAAAAAAGGCACCAAAACCGCAAATTCAACATGCACAATGGCAATGGTTTCATTAAATCAAATTTGCTTGGACATTCCAGCAAAGCAAATGAGGATAAATAATGCAGCAGAAAAGCACAGCATTTAGATTATATGTGAACATGACATTAGAGTTTCTTATTGACATTTAGGCAGAGTTGTTAAAAAGACTTGTTTGAAACAGTTATGCACCTTGTATAAATGTCTTATCTAAAGATGATAATCTTTTGAATTTCAAATTCACCAGGTTTGTTGAATTTTTCAAAAAACGTTGCAGTAAATGTATTCTCCATAAATTGCAAAGCTACGATGTATCCTATTTCTCCGCAAAGGAACCTGTGAAACTCTGAGGTTTCCTAGGACCATTTATAACCCCCTTATAAGCTCTGAAACACAAACACAGATTTATAATGTCCAAGTGGCCTTATTGTAGAAACAGATGGTAACCAGTAGTAAAGTAGCCCACTTAATAACACTGTATATGAAAAATGGTCCAAAAAAAATCCAGTGATGCAAAAAACTGTTCTATGAAGAACACTGACTTAAATTGACAGTGTCACTGTCAATCATTCAGCTGTGATGGAGATGCCATGTAATTCATAACACCCTCAACTTCATCGCCATTAATAAGCTTGCTGAAAAAAGGAGGCAAAATATGTGTTGAGTTTAATAGTAGAAATGAGCAAAGTTGTTCGGAAAAAGTTTGCCAATCTCAAATTCGGCACAAGCCTTACACATTTGGATTCGTGTTCGGATGCCTAAGCAGTTTCCTCAAATGCCACAAAATTTGGTCAAAAATCAGTAAAAGATAGAGATTCCGCTAATGCTTTTGTTAGGACTTTGGGTAGGATAGTGGTGCTGTATGATGAGCGGAGAATCAAGAGAAGGAAAGCATCTGCACCAATGCCCAACATTTTTTTCAGTTGGATCCATGGCCGGACAAAGTAGGATCCAAGCAGAATCCAGACTCCCATCCCCAGATGTTAACCCCCGGGGATAGAGGTGATCTTGATGAGACTCAGATAACTCAGTTGTACTGTGTTGTCAGGGCAGGAAGCAGAGGAGGGTGACTTTCAGGGCAAGAAGTGGGGGAACAGAGAGGATGATGATGAGGCAGTAGATTTCACTTGGTCTGAACCCACAGGTATGCAGATGAGTAGCTCAGCAAAGGAGGTAGAGGAGGAAGACACGGAAGTTACACTGTGGCTTGCTGCACAGAAACGGAGTAATACAACCATGACAAGCACTGCTTCCTCAGCCTTAACTCTGGCTGTGAACAGCAATAGTTGCAAGTCTGCAGTTCACAAGGGCTGCCTAGCATCGACCTTACTTGGGACTGCAAAGGATGACCCAACTCAAGTTACCTGCCAACTTTGTAAAAAGCGACTCAGTAGAGGCAAAAATTCCAATAATTTGATTACTACATGCATGAACTGGTGCATGAGTGATCAACATGCGTTAGTCTGGGAATCACACTGTGGCCTAGTGGGCATTGCCAACCACTGGCAGACTCATCAACTGCTTTTGCTGCTTCTTCCTCCATCACCATGGCAAAAGTTCTCACACAGGTCTCGGACCACAGAACCTCCACTTGTTTACCTGCTAGAGTTGTGCTTAAAAGCTGACATACCCCAGCAGAATTATTGCATTCTTGGCCTTTTTTCAGGGAATATGAATAATAACACCAAAACCTTTTCTCCACTCTTGGCTAGTGGTTGGGTGAAGCCATTTATTGTCAAACTACTGTGTTTTTTCTTTTCAAATCATAATGACAACCCAAAACATGTACTGTAAATGAACCTGATCAAAAGTTTACATATCCTGGTGAGTTGGCCTGATAACATGCACAGAAGTTGACACAAATGGGTTTGAATGGCTACGAAAGGTAACATCCTCACCTCACTGACCTGTGTGCTTGCACTCAGTGTGTGTGCATAAAAGCTGAGTGAGTTTCTGGTATCCAGACAGACTTTTGCATCTTTCATCCAGCCACTGACTTTTATGAATTGTGTGTCATGGGGAAAGCAAAAGAATTGTCAATGGATCTACAGGAAAAGATAGTTGAACTGTATAAAACAGGAAAGGAATACAAAAAAAGTCCAAGGAATTGACAATGCCAGTTAGCAGCATTAAAACTGTGATTATCAAATGGAAAATCAGAGGCTCTGTAAAAACAAAACCACGGTCAGATAGACCATCAAAAATTTCGTCCACAACTGCCAGGAAAATTGTTTGAGATGCAAAGAAAAACCCACAAATAACTTCAGCTGAAATACTGGACTCTCTGAAAACAAGTGGTGTGGCTATTTCAAGATGCACAATAAGGAGGCACTTGACGAAAAATGGGCTGCATGGTTGAGTCGCCAGAAGAAAGCCATTACTGTGCAAATACATGAAACAGCACATAAACAAGCCTCAAAACTTCTGGAATAAGGTAATTTGGAGTGATGAGACCAAAATTGAACTTTTTGGCCACAACCATAAGCATTATATTTGTAGAGATGTCACAAGGCCTATTATGAAAGGAACACTATTCCTACTGTAAAGCATTGAGGTGAATTACTGATGTTTTGGGGATTTGTGAGCTACAAAGGCACAGGAAACTTGGTCAAAGTTAAAGGAAAGATGAATGCAGCATGTTATCAGCAAATACTGGAGGCAAATTTGCAATCATCAGCCTCGAAGCTGCGCATGGGACATACTTGGACATTCCAACACGACAACAATTCAAAACACAAGGCCAAGTCGACCTATCATTGACCACAGCAGAACAAATTGAAGGTTCTGGAGTGGCTATCTCAGTCTCCTGACCGCAATATAATTGAGCCACACTGGGGAGATCTCAAGCATGCAGTTCATGCTAGACAGACAAGGAATTTACAAGAACTGGAGGCTTTTTGCCAAGCAGAGTGGGCAGCTTTACCATCTGAGAAAATAAAGAACCTCATACACAACTACCATAAAAGACTTCAAACTGTCATTGATGTTAGTGGGGGCAATACATGGTGTTAAGAAATGGGGTATGTAAACTTTTGATCAGGGTCATTTGGATGTTTTGGGTTGTCATTATGATTTGAAAAAATTTGCTGGGGTATGTAAACTTTTGAGCACAATTGTACATTTGCTGTGAGTGAGAGCCTTTCACCTGTCAGCTGTTATGGAAGTGGACGTTCCTGTTCTTTTTGACTGATCTTACCCACCAAGCGCACCACATCTTTTTCAATTCACCATAACATCTCTGCCTGAACCTCACACACAGTCCAGCAGTTTGTCGTGTACTCCCTACTCCACTCTCTGTCAGCAAAAGCATCAAGTTCTCAGTTCCACAGTTGTGGTCACGGTAAAAAAAAAAAAATTCCTACATATGTCAAAGCGAAGAGGGTTGTGAAACAGCTGGTTAAAAGAGGGGAAGGGTACATGCAACAAGAGTGTGGAAAAGCCAGGTCATGGTTGAAGGGGGAATATTCTTGGTGTATGTGGGGTGGATGGCACTAAAAGCTCTACTGAATAAATGCCGGCTCAACAATTGACAACTTCTGTTACTGGATGGGGAACTTGACTCTCTGTCTTTGGCAGCCCCACAGCAGTATGCCTTGTAGATGTGAGCCACAAAGCGCATGTGCTCCAGTGGATGGCAAGAATTGCATCTAGTGGACACTCCTCCTCTTCCTCCATTTTAGGCACATGCGCAATCAACAAGCCTTAATCTGTGAATCTTATTGTGCTAAAATGCGTTCTAGCAGGCCTCACCAATTACCGGCCACCCAACTGCATCTGCTGCTTCTTCCATCACCGTGGCAAGTGTTCTCACACAGGTCTGGGCTGCAGAACCTCTACTTGTTTACTCGCAACAGTCGGGGTGAAAGAGGGCCCATCATCTCTTATGGACATGAGGAAAAAGAAGGAGAGAAGCCGACCATAAAGTCCATACATAATGTGGTGAAAAAACAGTGGTAATTTATTAAATTACATCCGGTGACAATAACAGGTAAAAAATCAATGTACATGAAAAAGATAAAAATTTTAAAACAGGGCAGCACACCCAAACATGAAAAGAACCATAGTCAAGAGGGAACAAAGGCTAAATGTTAAATAGTAAACCAAAATGCTAAGACCTATGAGTACAAGTATATAAGGGATCTTTCATGCATCTGAAATATATAACCGAACTTGGACTGAAATAAGACTAGTATCAATAAATTGCCCCAGTAGGTTTCACTATAGATCTACCCTATCAATATGTATATATATATATATATATATATATATATATATATAGTTAAGGTACTAAAGAGTAGAGTTTAGGGCATAATGAACCAACATGTTAGCCAAGTGTATGGAAAGAAATAAACTTCCGTAATGCATGTGGAGAAGCTAGAATGATAATAAGAGTGCTTACAAATGTAATACAAAGCTCCCTCTCCTGGATGGTGTTGAAATGTGAAGACTGCAAATTGGTAGGTTGCTTGTAGTGGTAGGGGTGTCAGAGCCCATTATACTATTTCTACTCTAGTGAAATTGATGCCACTTTATTGGTGTGAGTCAATAAATTTTTGAAATGTGGAGACCAGGCCTATACTGAACCACCTCTTACTGAACAGTTTGTAAGTTAGAAATGCTGGGCCAGTCCCTGTCCCATCCATCCATGCTGCACCATTATAACATTTCTACTGTGGATCAATTGACACACTTTTCTTTGTGTCTGCACCTTATTTTTGGAAATGTTTTGACTCCAAGTTGGGTCTTTTTCATGTGCAATGCCTGAAATTGGCAGTGCTCCCAGCACAGCAGGCCTACACCGGTCCTTCACCCACATCTAAATTTCAACTTCATTTAAAAGCTTTAACTGCTGGCCCAGACCCTGACTTATACTTGGCCCATGGCTGACTGATGTGCCATTATATAATTTCTACTGTGGGTCAATTGATAGCAATTTTCTTGGTGTTTACCCTAATTTTTGGAAATGTTTTGACTCCAAGTTCGTTCTCCTTCATGTGTTTTGCCTGAATTTGGTAGAGCTCTCAGAGCACGTGGCCTACAATTGTCACTCATCCACCTATTACTGATCAATGTTTAAGCTAGAAATGCTGGTCCAAGCCCTGTCTCATGCATACATGTCACACAATTATACTGTTTGTATTCTGGGTCAATTGATGCTCCTTTTCCTTGTGATTTCCCCTAATTTCAGCTGTTTTGGCAGCTTTTGGGCCCCCTGAGGTTTTTGTCTATGTGTTTGGTTTGCCTTCCATTGAATTCAATGGGGTTCGGATAAGTTCGGAAACTGTTTGGCGAACTGTTTGGCAAACATAGGCAAGTCCAAGCCAAACTGAACCTTAAAAGGTTCTCTCATCTCTATTTAGTAGTACTAGAGCTCGGATTGCTGACTAGTGTCAATGTTGGTGGTGCTTTTGCCTCTGCTAATGGCTCCCCCATTCTTAGCCATGTTTTTTTATCTATTTCTACCCCATCAATTGCCATTTTTTTCTTTTAAATCATCAAGATTTGCTGCTGGCAGCTCCTTTCGCAATTGTTGATCTATGACTTCCCAGAAGTGCTTGATTGGAGACACATCCAGAAATACTGCAACATCTCCTGGAACACTTTAGAGAAATAGTCTGGCTCCATAAACAAATCAAGGCAACATCAAGCTGTACCTGGCAAGAAGACTAGAGGAGTCCAACTATCATACATTATACTATCAAACACCATAATCCTTGGAGTAGGACCAGTGTGATGTTGCTGGCCTTGTCATGGCATTGCCTGTTATGAATGGGTCACCGAGGAGGAAAACAAAAACAAGCTAAGCCACAGAAAAACCAGAGAGGTTGGTAACTATGAGGATTGCAGACCCCTGATCCTAACCACACAACTAACAGTAGCCGTGGAGCGTACCTACGTTGAATCTAGACGCCTCATCACAGCCGGAGGACTAAATGAGCCTAAAGCAAGAAAAGGGGAAAACTAACTGCCCCAGAGCAGACCCCAAAGGAATAGAGAGCCCCCACACATGCAATGATGGTGAAACAAGATGAAAGCACAAACACAGGTAGGAAAATAGGCTGAGCAAACTCTGGGGCCCACACTAACTAGAAAGGACAGGAAAGGAAAGATACTGTTTGCGATCACGTCAAAAAACCCTGCAAATAATGTCCAACACTTCTGATAGAAAAAAACCCCTGAAGTCACTAGACTTCACCCACTATATCAGCACTCTGGCATATTCTGAGAACAGAGCAAAAAAGAGGCCAATCTAATAAGGGACAAAAGCAAACTGGCACATACAGTAACATGAGAGTGGAAATTCCGCACAGCCCCAGCCGGGGCTGGCCGACCACACAGAAACTGAAAAGACAAAACCAAATCAAATGTGGACATTAGCAGACAAAAGTTAGCTTGAGATGACAGGAACTGAGTTGGAAGCCAAGACCTCAAGTGGCAGAAAAAATCACCAGCATGGGAATAGGGAGTCGGCTGTCTTAAATCCAGTCTGAGACTCCAGATGTCCAATCCTCATCCTCATTATCAGGTTGCAGGTCTCTGCTAATTAAATCAGCTTCACTACCTCCTGCAACCACCAGAGGGAGCCCGGAAAGAGAACTCACGACTGGCAGACCAGAAAATTAATTCACAACAGTACCCCCCCTTGAGGAGAGGTCACCGAACCCTCATCCACGCCACCAGGCTGATCAGGATGGGCCTGGTGAAAAGCACGAACCAATCTATTGGCATGAATGTCAGAGGCAGAGACCCAAGAATTATCCTCCTGGCCATAACCCTTCCATTTGACCAAATACTGGAGTCTCCGTCTAACCAAACGAGAATCCAATATTTTCTCTACCTCATATTCCACATTGCCTATAACCAATACAGGGTCAGGAGGTGCCGCCACGGGAACTACTGGCTCAACAAACCTCTTCAACAGTGACTTGTGAAATACGTTATGGATCTTAAACGTAACTGGAAGAGCCAATCGAAAAGAAACAGGATTAAGAATCTCCAAAATCTTATAAGGTCCAATAAATCTTGGCTTAAACTTTGGAGACGCAACCTTAATAGAAATATTCTTGGACGACAACCAAACCATATCACCCACTTTAAACCGGGGACCAATGGTCATATGCCGGTTGGAAAATCGCTGGGCCTTTTTTTGAGAGAGTGACAACTTATCCACCACTTGGTCCCAAATCTGCTGCATTCTCTCTACCACAGTGTCCACACCTGGGCAAGCCAAAGATTCCACTTGCCCTGAAGAGAATTGAGGATGAAACCCAAAGTTATAGAAAAAGGGCGACATCAAAGTGGCAGAACGAACTCTATTGTTTAGCGCGAATTCAGCCAAGGGCAAAAATGAGACCCAATCATCCTGTTCCGCAGATATAAAACATCTCAAATAAGACTCCAAAGTCTGGTTTGTTCTCTCAGTCTGCCCATTGGTATGAGGATGAAACGCAGTGGAGAAAGATAACTGAATTCCCAGATTGGAACAAAAGGCTTTCCAGAATCTGGAAACAAACTGGACTCCTCTGTCTGACACAATGTTCTCAGGAATCCCATGCAACCGAACCACCTGTTGTAAAAACAAGGGCACCAACTCTGAGGAAGATGGAAACTTTGGGAGTGGTACAAGATGGACCATCTTAGAGAATCTATCACAAATCACCCAGATAACAGTCATTCTCTGAGAGACAGGAAGATCAGAAATAAAATCCATTGAGATATGGGTCCATGGCCTTTTGGGCACCAGCAGGGGCATCAATAACCCACTAGAATGAGAACAGGGTTTAGACCGAGAACAAGTCCCACAGGACTGCACAAAATTCCTGACATCACGAGATAAGGCAGGCCACCAAAAAGACCGGCTCACCAAATCTCTGGCACTAAAAATACCTGGATGACCAGCCAATGCGGAGCAATGAACCTCAGACATCACTCTCTTCCTCCACTGGTCAGGAACATACAAATTTCCCATAGGAAAACGCTCAGGTTTATCCTCCTGAAATTCCTCCAGGGCGCGTCTCAAATCGGGCGAAATGGCAGAAAGAACTACCCCCTCACCTAGGATGGTAGTAGGCTCGGTCACAATAAGAGAATCAGCAAAGAAACTCCTAGAATGGGCGTCTGCCTTAACATTCTTAGTGCCCGGAAGAAAAGAGACCACAAGATTGAAACGTGTGAAAAACAAGGCCCACCTACCCTGTCTAGGATTCAAGCGTCTGGCTGACTCCAGATAAATCAAATTCTTGTGGTCAGTGAGGACCACAACTTGATGTGTAGCTCCCTCCAACCAATGTCTCCACTCTTCAAATGCCCATTTCATGGCCAACAATTCCCGATTCCCCACATCATAGTTGCGTTCAGATGGGGAGAACTTTCGAGAAAAGAAGGCACATGGATTCATTTTAAAATTCACAGGATCTTTTTGGGACAACAGAGCTCCTGCACCAATCTCAGAAGCATGTACCTCCACCTGAAAAGGAAGTGAGACATCAGGTTGCCGTAAAACCGGAGCAGAAGTCAATCTCCGCTTAAGCTCCTGAAATGCTGAGACAGCCTCTGGAGACCAATTCAGCACATCAGCGCCCTTCTTGGTCAGATCAGTGAGTGGTTTGACAATACCAGAAAAATTACCTATAAATTTACAATAGAAATTAGCAAAACCCAAAAACTTCTGGAGAGCCTTCAAAGAAGTGGGCTGAACCCAATCATAAATGGCCTGTACCTTGGCCGGGTCCATTTCAATAGTCGACGGAGACAAAATAAATCCCAAAAATGAAATCCTCTGTACACCAAAGAGGCATTTCGATCCCTTAACAAACAGGGAATTCTCCCTCAAAATCCGGAACACAGTCCGGGTATGTTCCACATGAGAATCCCAATCACTGGAAAAGATCAAAATATCATCCAGATAGATGATCAAAAACGTATCCACAAAGTCCTGGAAAATATCATTCATAAAGGACTGGAAGACAGAAGGGGCATTAGTGAGCACAAAAGGCATCATCAGGTACTCAAAATGTCCCTCCAGAGTATTAAACGCCGTCTTCCATTCATCCCTGTGCTTGATGCGAATAAGATTATACGCCCCCCTGAGGTGAAGCTTAGTAAACCAGCAGGCACTTTTAACTCTGGAGAATAAATCATACATCAGGGGTAACGGGTACTGATTAGAGTTGAGCGATACTTTCCGATATTGGGAAATATCGGATCGGATTGGATCGGACCGATACCCGATACCTTTTGGGTATCGCCGATTCCGATACCGGAAACCCATGCAAGTTAATGGGACAGAAATATCGAAATAAAAAAACCCCTTTCTTTACTTGCACATCCAGTTCAGGAGGGCGGAAGAGTGTGGGCAGTGTGTGGGCGGACACTGTGCGTGTCTGTGTGTGCGGGCAGGGTCTGTATGGGCCTGCCGGGGGTCTGTGCGGGCCTGCCCGGGGTCTGTGCGGGCCTGCCGGGGGTCTGTGCGGGCCTGCCGGGGGTCTGTGTGGGCTGCCGGGGGTCTGTCCGGGCCTGCCGGGGGGCCTGTGTGGGCTGCCGGGGGTCTGTGTGGGTCTGCCGGGGGTCTATACGAGCCTGCCGGGGGTCTGTGCCGGCTGCCGGGGGTCTGTACAGTCCTGCCAGGGGTCTGTGTGGGCTGCCGGGGGTCTGTGCGGGCCTGCCGGGGGTCTGTGCGGGCTGCCGGGGGTCTGTGCGGGCCTGCCGGGGGTTGTGTGTCTGTGCAGGCATCGTCCGATGGGGCTACAAGTCCCATCGGGCGACGCCTGCCACAATGACAGTGATTGACACATTAGCCAATGATGGGAAAGTAGTAGTCCCATCATCTGGCTAATGTGCTGAATGTAAAAAAACAAAAAAACATACATACTACATACATACTACATTCATACAACATACATACATACTACGTACATACTACATATATACTACATTCATGTAACATACATACATACTGCATAATACATACATACAGTGGGGAAAAAAAGTATTTAGTCAGTCAGCAATAGTGCAAGTTCCACCACTTAAAAAGATGAGAGGCGTCTGTAATTTACATCATAGGTAGATCTCAACTATGGGAGACAAACTGAGAAAAAAAAATCCAGAAAATCACATTGTCTGTTTTTTTTTCATTTTATTTGCATATTATGGTGGAAAATAAGTATTTGGTCAGAAACAAGCAATCAAGATTTCTGGCTCTCACAGACCTGTAACTTCTTCTTTAAGAGTCTCCTCTTTCCTCCCCTCATTACCTGTAGTAATGGCACCTGTTTAAACTTGTTATCAGTATAAAAAGACACCTGTGCACACCCTCAAACAGTCTGACTCCAAACTCCACTATGGTGAAGACCAAAGAGCTGTCAAAGGACACCAGAAACAAAATTGTAGCCCTGCACCAGGCTGGGAAGACTGAATCTGCAATAGCCAACCAGCTTGGAGTGAAGAAATCAACTGTGGGAGCAATAATTAGAAAATGGAAGACATACAAGACCACTGATAATCTCCCTCGATCTGGTGCTCCACGCAAAATCCCACCCCGTGGGGTCAGAATGATCACAAGAACGGTGAGCAAAAATCCCAGAACCACGCGGGGGGACCTAGTGAATGAACTGCAGAGAGCTGGGACCAATGTAACAAGGCCTACCATAAGTAACACACTACGCCACCATGGACTCAGATCCTGCAGTGCCAGACGTGTCCCACTGCTTAAGCCTGTACATGTCCGGGCCCGTCTGAAGTTTGCTAGAGAGCATTTGGATGATCCAGAGGAGTTTTGGGAGAATGTCCTATGGTCTGATGAAACCAAACTTGAACTGTTTGGTAGAAACACAACTTGTCGTGTTTGGAGGAAAAAGAATACTGAGTTGCATCCATCAAACACCATACCTACTGTAAAGCATGGTGGTGGAAACATCATGCTTTGGGGCTGTTTCTCTGCAAAGGGGCCAGGACGACTGATCCGGGTACATGAAAGAATGAATGGGGCCATGTATCGTGAGATTTTGAGTGCAAACCTCCTTCCATCAGCAAGGGCATTGAAGATGAAACGTGGCTGGGTCTTTCAACATGACAATGATCCAAAGCACACCGCCAGGGCAACGAAGGAGTGGCTTCGTAAGAAGCATTTCAAGGTCCTGGAGTGGCCTAGCCAGTCTCCAGATCTCAACCCTATAGAAAACCTTTGGAGGGAGTTGAAAGTCCGTGTTGCCAAGCGAAAAGCCAAAAACATCACTGCTCTAGAGGAGATCTGCATGGAGGAATGGGCCAACATACCAACAACAGTGTGTGGCAACCTTGTGAAGACTTAAAGAAAACGTTTGACCTCTGTCATTGCCAACAAAGGATATATCACAAAGTATTGAGATGAAATTTTGTTTCTGACCAAATACTTATTTTCCACCATAATATGCAAATAAAATGAAAAAAAAACAGACAATGTGATTTTCTGAATTTTTTTTTCTCAGTTTGTCTCCCATAGTTGAGGTCTACCTATGATGTAAATTACAGACGCCTCTCATCTTTTTAAGTGGTGGAACTTGCACTATTGCTGACTGACTAAATACTTTTTTTCCCCACTGTACTTCATATATACTACATTCATACAACATACATACATGCTACATTCATACAACATACATACATACTGCGTACTACATACATACTTCATATATACTACATTCTTACAACATACATACATACTACATATATACTACATTCATACAACATACATACATGCTACACACATACTTCATATATACTACATTCATACAGCATACATACATACTACATACATACTTCATATATACTACATTCATACAACATACATA